>NC_090934.1:844638485-844961784 GCF_040938575.1 Ambystoma mexicanum
TACTAATCAGGGTGTGTGCTGAAAAATACTCTGTTGACCTAATGGCACACTCCTTTACATGTGCAGGCCTTAAACAATACAAGTATGATTTCTTGTGTGTCTTCACAACTAATCCCTAAACAAGTGCATGTACTTTCCTTAGTTATTTACTGAGATCTCTTCTCAGTACAACTGTTAAATATATCATGCATTTCTCTCTATATTGTGTGTAACCTTAGCCTTGGTGCATTTGAGAGTACTTTCTCTAATTACTTACTGCTTACTCATTCTAAATAAAACATTTTACATCACTACATATGATATGATATGATATGGTATTTGTAACGCGCCTATACACAAGTGTTTCAAGGCGCGACGAGGCAGGGAGGGAGGGAAACAAGGGGAAGACAGACAAACGATCCTACTAGGCCAGGTGTCATTCAGATCGCGCAAGTGCAGAGGTAAGGGGAAAAGGAGAAAGTGCAAGGAGAGGAGGTGGGGGGGAAGTGCAGTACAAGGTAAGTAGCGTAATAAAATAATAAATAATAAATAATAAATAATAAATAAAAAGGGCCCGCTGGTGGCAAGTGCGAGGTAAGTGCAGAGCAAGTGCTGGGAAGGGGGGCTGTAGGGATACAGTGACAGTCCCACAGTGCAGGGGGAGCCAGGGAGGCAGTGCAAGTGGAGAGTGGCTGGGCCCTGGACCGAGGTCGCTGAGAGTGGCCCAGATGCAGGTTTAGTGCAGAATTCAGTGGGGAGTTAAGCAGGTTTAGCAGGGGAGAGGGAGAGAGAAGGCAGAAGCGAAGAGGAAGGTTTTGAGGTACTTCCGGAACCGGAGATGGTTCTCCTCAAGTTTCAGGGAGGCAGGAAGGCTGTTCCAGAGGGAGGCCCCTGCTGCGGAGAGAGATCTACCCCCAGCTCGTTGCTTCGAGAAGCGGCTGACCATGAGGGAGTTGGAGACGGATGAGCGAAGGGCTCGTGAAGGAAGATATTTAGGAAGAGAGAGTTGAAGGTATTTAGGCCCCAGGCCCCAGAAGGCCTTGTGGACAATGCAGAGGGTTTTGAACTTAATCCTCGCAGCCACTGGGAGCCAGTGAAGAGATTTCAGTCCTGGAGAGATACGGTCCCTGGGCTTGAGGCCAAGGACAAGTCTCGCAGTTCTGTTCTGGATAAGTTGCAGAGGGCGGAGAGTGGAGGCAGGCAGATTAAGATAGAGGCTGTTACAGTAGTCCAGCCTAGAGAGAACCAGGGCTCGGGAGACAGTGAGCTTCTGGGGGAAGGAGAGGAAGGGAAGAATACCTCTGAGGAGGTGCAGCTGGTAGTGTGACTTCTTAGAGACGTCAGATATATGAGGAGAGAAGGAGAGTGTGGAGTCGAAGATGACCCCGAGGTTTTTAGCCTTGCAGGTAGGGGCGGGAAGGGGGCCAAGGGAGGCCGGCCAGAGAGCTGCAGGGAAGGAGGGAGTGGGTGTGCCGATGAGTAGAATCTCAGTCTTACTGGCGTTAAGGCAGAGGTCATTGGCGGCACACCATTCCTGGATAGCAGACAGACAGTCGGAGATGAGGGAAGGAGAGGAGGAGGCCGAGGGTAGCCTGAAAATGAGCTGGGTATCGTCCGCATAGCACTGGAAGTGGGGGCAGAGAGCGGCGATGCGGTGGGCAAGGAGTGCCAGATATTGGTTGAAAAGCCAGGGAGAGAGGATGGATCCCTGGGGGACACCACAGGTGGAGAAAAAGATGTCAGAGAGGAAGGAGCCCATTTGGACCTGGGAGGGTTGACCGGAAAGGAAAGAGGTCAGCCATGCCAGAGCCTGACCAGTGATACCCAGGTTATCACGGAGACGGTTGAGCAGGATGGCATGGTTGACAGTGTCAAAGGCAGAGGAGAGATTGAGCAGAATGAGAACGCAGGGAGTGTTGGAATCGAGGTTCAGGAGCAGGTCCTCACGGATGTTCAGGAAAGCAGTTTCCGTGCTTCTGGCCGCTCTGAAGCCGGATTGATGGTCATGAAGATTACCAACAGATTCAGCATGGAGGTTAAGCTGGGAGATGGCCAGTTTCTCCAGGAGTTTGCCCAGGAAGGGAGTAATGGAGATTGGGCGATAGTTGGCCGGGCAGGAGGGGTCGGAAGAGGGTTTCTTGAGGAGGGGGTGCACAAGGGAGTGCTTGAGGGGGGATGGGAAGACTCCAGAGGCGAATGAGTGGTTGCAAAAGTCAGCCAGGGCAGGAGCCAGGGAGTCGATGTGGTCCTTGATGGTTTTGGAGGAACAGGGGTGAACCTGTTTAGACAAGGCTTTCATAGATCGGACTTGTCTGGAAACCTCATCAGCAGAAAAAGGTGGAAAAGCAGAGAAGGAGGGCGGAGGGGCGGCTGCAAGAGAGCAAGAGGAAGAGCCGGGAAGAGAGGGAGGGAGGAGAGCGGAGGAGAGCGAGGACAGGATGTCCTGAGTTTTTGAGATGAAGTGCGAGGCCAGTGCAGTGCAGAGGGCCTGGGAGGGGACAGGAGAGGTAGAGACTGCAGCAGGGTTGGCCAGCTCCTTGCAGATTTTAAAGAGTTCGGCCGAGTTGTTAGATGCCTCAGAGATGCGGGCTTGGATAAGGGCTCTCTTCTTGGTGAGAACGGAGAGCCGGTATTGCCTTTGGAGCAGGCGGCAGGCCAGTTTGTCAGAGGATGAACATGAAGCACGCCATTTCCTCTCTGCCACCCTGCACTTGCGTTTTAGGGTGACGAGATCCGAGTCATACCAGGAGTTACATTTGGCTTTGGGCTTCAGGCGGATTCTCATGACGGGGGCAAGGATATCGAGAGTATCAGATATAGAGGAATAGAGCATGGAGAGGGCTGTGTCAGGGTGGGAGTCAGCCGGGGGGGGAGGAGGGGGCGAGAAGGTAGCAGCGAAGGCCTCAACTGACACGCGCTTCATGGGCCGGATGACCGAGAAGGTGGGTGGCAGTGAAGAGGGTGGCTTTGCCTGTGGGGTAGGGAGGGAGAGGTGGGAGGATAGGAGAAAGTGATCGCTCCAGGAGAGAGGAGTGGAGAGAGGGAGGGAGAGGGGAAGGTCAGAAGAGATCAGAGCATCAAGAGTGTGCCCTGCAGAGTGAGTAGGCCCAGACGGGAGAATAGAGAGTGAGAGAGAGTTGCAGAGTTCGCGAAAGAGACCAGTGAGGGGACAGGAGGCATCGAGGTGGATGTTGAAGTCACCGAGAAAGAGGAGTTGGGTGGTTGAGGACAGGAGTGAGGAGGAGAGGTCAGCCCACTCAGAGAGGAAGGAGGAAATTTGACCAGGTGGCCGATAGATAGTAGCCACGGTAAGGGAATGGCTAGGAGAGAGAGAGAGTCGGCAGACAAGATATTCAAAAGAGGAGTAGGTCTGCGTAGGAGTGACAGTGGCAGGAATCCACTCAGGGAAGATAAGGGCAACACCACCCCCTGAGCGGTTGGGCCGGGGCACGGAGAGGATCTTGTAGCCGTCAGGTAGGAGTGTGTCGAAGCTGGTGGCAGAGCTGGCAGTGAACCAAGTCTCAGTGAGACCGAGGACGTCGAGGTCCAGTTCCTCAAGAAGGCGACAGATATCAGAGGAGTGCTTGATGGCAGAGCGAGAATTTAGAGTGGCAATGTGGAGAAGGTTGCCACCCTTGAAAAACTTCCGGGGAGGGGTACAGATCAGAGGTACGCCCTGCGGAGGTGTTAGAGAAGGAGTTGAAGAGGGAGCAAGAGAAGGGGCAGGGAGGGAGGGGAGAGGCAAGGTAGCCGAGGACAGAGGAGGGGGGACAGCGGGAGCGGAGAGGAAGTTGATGAGGCATGGGAAGCGTCTATGCATTTTTAACATTGTTACTATCCCCTTAATTCTTGCTATTCCTCCCAGATGTTAAACATCTGATGCTAAACCTAGTATCATTTATTATTGTATTAATATACTTTTTAATGTAATTTGCACTCATAATTACATTTAGCTAAATCTAGTATAATTTATTATTGTATTAATGTACATTTTAATGTAATTTGCACTCATAATTACATTTTTATTCCCAGCTACATGTTTTCGCAAATTGTGTGATCTTAAGCACATTCATTTTTTATTTATTTTCAGTGTGCAGTGGGGGAGACACTGTCCCCCCTCTTGAAGCTTGTTTAATTTGCTGTGGCTTTAGTGCATTTGCTTGGTCTGCATGTATAATATCTGTATGACTCTGTATTGTATTGTGGTGCATATCTGCCCTTAATTACCAATATTCCCACTATTCTGGGTATTTATAGTCTCTCTTGTACTTTCTTTTGCAATCTCTGTCTTTTCTTTGCTCTCCTAATCATTTTGTTTCCTTTTCTCATTCTCCTTCTGCTGGCATACTTCTGTGCCTTCTGTTCCAATTTCTATGAGAATAAACTGTGTGCATCTGCTCTTCCTTTTTGTAGAACCTTTTAGCTAAGCATCTTTCTCTTTTTCTCCTCTATTTGATTGGCGCATGCATGCCTTATGATCTATGCTCTTTCAAAATGTCCCATTTATCACTAATAAAAATGCCTATTTTGTTTTAAAATGAAATTAACAAATCAGGGGTACTCTAATGTGTACTTAACATAGACGGCACCTAGCGTTAACTCCAAAATAACTAACAACCCCTTTAAAATGGGAAGTGACTATCTATCTACTCATCAAACTGCCTTTTCAACACAAATAGGATGTTTCCAATTTAAGGTCTTGCCCTTTGGAATTCTAAATATATGCACTTGCCACATGTTAACACTCCTGTGCAGACAAAGAAAAGGTGGTGCACACAGGTGCACGTTCAGCGAGGCTGGGTACGAGAAGGAATAGCTCTTTCGGGGCTGATGCGAACCAAGCAAAGGAAGTCATAAGACAAAGAGGCTGGTCTGCAGTTACAAAGATCAAGAGAGAACCAGGCGAGAGTCCTATACTTTTGGGAAGCCATAAGCATTTCTAGACTGAAACTGAATGGTAGGAGGAAAGAAACCTTCAAGATACTTGCGAGCAGCCCGTGACACTCCCGGGTGAACAACAAAGTTGGGGAGGAGTAGAGGAGGTGTTGTAAACGGCCTTGGCTGCTGCATGAAGAGTGATGATGAAAGAAGGATGATTTACACAACCAGTGAGTTAGCGAAGGCAACAAAAGCCCAGTTGATGTTAAAAGCAGAAGTAACTGTAACTTTAAAGTTGAAAGTTGCGTGTATGCCAATAAAACACGCAATGTGAGGCAAAATCACACATTCAAGTCTCTGTGAAATGTTATGAATTAATTGGAAATAAAAGGCAAGAAAGTTATTACGCTCCTGAAGGAAGGTTGAATGAATGAAAAACAAAGTATGTGATTTCTGAATATGCCAAGAAGGCAAAACATGTGAAGTATAAAAAAGACCAAGAAGGCAAGTCAAAGAAAATAAGAAACTACAAGTACCAAGCGGCATTGTTGTTGAAAAAGAAGGAAGATTGTGGATTGTAGAATGTTTAAAAGAGAGGGCGAAGTGGTCATACAGAGGTCTATGTAAAATCCTTGCAGTTGCGAAAGTCTTCGACATTGAAAAGACACCTGAGGCAAAACATGGTGGAAGGGAACACCCGCAAAGAGAAAAGATAGGCTTGAGCCTGGCAGAGGGAAGCTTGTGCAGAACTGTGTGATAAAGTGAAAGGTGAAAGACAAGCTCGAGCTCGGCAGAGGGAAGCCTGTACAGTAAAGGAAAAAAAGTGGAACTTTATTTTTATGACAAGGCGGATGAAGCCTAAGGAACTGATTGTACTACCAGAAGCTTGACGCCCAAGGCTGTACTCGTAAATTGTACCAGTAAGCCAATGTGTGCAAGACTGAAGGAACTGTGCCATCCACCCATACTTATTGGGAAACTCACTAGACCTTGTGGCGCTGAACGTGGGGAAGGGAGTTGTTATTTAAAGCCATTCTGGCAATACTTTTGAGACACTATTTTCCTTTTGTATTCCCTTACCACATGTGTCATTTTGAGAAGGAGGGCAAGGTTAGGTTTTCTTAGTATAGGCCTTTTTATTTTGATTAGACTGACTTGGATTGTTTGTTATTCATTTCATGGTCGGGTTTACTCCCATTCTACGGTTAGGGCCAGTCAGGAATTCTACCAACCCAACCAAAATACCAAATAAAGATTTTCAAAACTTGTATCCATTGTGTCTGTGTCTATTATTGATACTATTCCTTCCTTATATATATAAATACAATTCCAGGTGCCCAACTATGAAGAGGCAGACAAGTGCCGGTAATGGTAATTGTATTTGCCGGTATTCCAGCAGATTTACTGCCAGAATACCGGCAAAGTTGTAATGAGGTCCAATTTTTAAAAATATTTCTGTGCGACCTCCAACTATAAACATTGGGAAGCAACATTGACAATTTGTATCTTACGTTTAGATTTTTTCCAACCCATGGAGAACAAAAACTGGATCATACTAAACCTGAATACGTTACATTCTGAATTTGAAATATGTGCATGTTGCAATACTTTCGGCAGAAAAATAATAAATAATGTATGCAGAAATTTCAACATTTTGTCTGGGTGGTTGATATTTAGAAAAATATGAAAATTCCTCTGAAGATTCCACACAGCATATTCCCAGGATTTCGCCATTGCCTAAATCCACCAACATACAGCTTCCGTTGTTGTCTGCCACGTGTCATTATCATGGTGCTATGATCTTGAAATGCTGTATCCACAACAAATCCTCATATAATGTTTCCAAAGAAGTGAATGTGGTTGTAGGGGGTCAGGTAAAGAGTTTGTCAGGGATTAGTTGGACTTTTTACAAAAGAGGGGATCGTGATGATGGCCGCATTTCAGTGTTGAGCAAAGCGCATGTGTTCATTAGTAAACTGAATGGCCACCGCTCCCACAGTTTCTCAATTAGTGCACCTACTCCACACCTCATAGTAATGTATTGCAAATGTGTTTTGTATGGTGCATCCCTTACATTTGCATGCCTTCAACAGTGTGTTTTGCCGCAGCAGTCTTGTGGTAAAAGAGCCACCTGTCTTTCATAGCCACCCTTCCCTTCCCTCCCCCTTCATCCCCACCTTTCTCTTTTATGTCCTTAGCACTTACTCTTATCATTTGTCCCGTGACTTCTGCCCCCATTATGGTGTGTGTGTCCCCTCTGCCCCCATTATGGTTGTGTGTGTCCCCTCTGCCTGACCCATCCCTCCTGTGACTGTCTTTGTTTGCCCCCTCCCTCCTCCTTGTCTCCCGCCCACTATATTCCCTCCTCCTCCCCTCCCCTCCCCTCCTACTGTTAATTTCCGGCACTACCCCAAATGCCGTCAGGCACAGTAATTGTAGCCGTCTGTCTTTCTCAGCCACCCTACACTCCCCTCCTACGTCCACCCCCACCTTTCTCTTTTATGTCAATCAGCACTTACTCTTATCATTTGTCCCGTGACCTTTGATAGCAGCTTGTCTGTCTCCCCCTTTCCTCCTTGTGTTCTCCACCCACTCCCCCCAGTACTATTAAAATGTCTTCGACCTTTTGTGATAGTCGCTTGTTTTGTTCCTATTCTTCTCTCTCACTCCACCCCCCCTAACCCTCCTCCCTCTTGTATACTCATGCACTACATCAATTGTCATCAGGCATAGTAATGTTACTGCTTGTTTTGTTCTAATTTTTCCCTTCCCCTCTTCACCTTAATTGTTCCTGCACTTGCACTATCTGAAATGTCGCCAGGCTGATTATGATAGTTATTTTTCACATTCTTATTTGTTTCAAGGCCTTGTAAGAATGTAACTGTATTTTCCCATGTTCCATCCCTCCTTGAAGCGCTTTGAAACATATTGTGTATAGGCGCTATATAAATAAACAATCAATTCAATTCAATCAATTCAACCAGAGCAAGTTGAGTTTCAAGGCTCTCATGGTACAAACCATACCACATGCCTCAGAAGTTGACATTTGTGCCCACTGGTGAAAAATGTCCTCTCAACACCTTTAACAAGCCATGTTGCACCATGGAAAGGCAGACAATGCTTTTGCATGCAGTGCATATCAACACAGCATTTTGTGCACATACAATCTTTATTTTAAAAACGATTATTTCTCAAACACAGCATTTTGTACTCATACAATTTTTATTTTAAAAATGATTATTTCTCAAAGAAATGAAGAAAGAAGTATTTGTAGTAACACGTCATTTTTGATAGAGACCGCTGCTATTCAAGAGCCACCATCAGATATCATTAGCACAGGTTATTTATCTGCATCAGTAAAAACAAACTGCTGTAATATCTACCGCTTTTGTTAGTGGCTAAGGTGGCTTAAGTCTATTATAATGAAGTGCAATGTTGTAGTGGATTTTTTATTTGATCTATAGAAATTAGAGGTGGAAGAAGTCCTTGGTCTGGTTGTGAGAATGGGTGAGTACGACTCCACTGTGCTTCACATTGTAAACGAGGCAGATGTTTAAGCTGTGCTTCATGTAAATTCAGTGCAAGACCAAACTTGTGTTATCCACAAAACCACAGGATGAGAATATAATTTTAGCCCTTTTTCTGAGATCTCCAGTGGCAGGGTATGATGCATTTCAAAATGTATTATTAGAATGCTGGCCAATTGTTTAACCCCCCGTATGGTACCGCTGAAAAGCACTTGAATGAGTAGACAGATCCTGTGTTTGTGGGTCGACCAGCAATACATTAAATAAATAAATTACAGGTGGTACACTTAAAATATGAATGCCTCCTCGCCTAACGTCTGTAAAAAAATCTACACTCCCTTCTACAGCAAAAACTGCAATAAATCAAATGTTTCCACCAACAATGTTATATGTTGCACATTTCAACCACCTCATATGAACTGCCTCACAAGTGCCAATGCAAGGAATACTATTTCACAAATGAAAAGGCCCCACAACCCTGACATGAATTTGCCTACCTCACAATACTTTGCTTACTTACACAATGGATATGTTCTCCTTTTATTGTTGACCAGATCTCCAACTGTGAATTCTGTCACAAATTAAACACATACAACTCTATATAGTCTTATGAAGCGGGATGGCTGGAATCTCGAAGCCTAAAATACTCAGCTTCATTCCGTGCCAGTTTTAACATAATATGCAACTGTAAAGACCCTTGTAGCTGATGGACTGCACAATTTAGATTGCCAACTGATATTCTTCCCTCGTGTAAAACAGAAACAGACCAGAATTAAGTTAAATAAATACATTAGAATAAAGCACAAAGGCAGGCGTAGAGTTTTCTGGGACGCAGTTAACTGTGGGGTCTAGCAAATGTAATAGGCATTTGTTCAGTTGAAGAGGTGACCACCATGCTCGAGCCTTGGTCTATATGTATTCAAAGTAAACCAGGAACTGCATTAGCCCAATAACCACTGCCTCTACAGATTGCTTAGTGCTTTCAAATATTTTCTTGTTGATAGACTCTTATGTCATGCTCTCTCCACAGCATCGCTCTGGTAAAAAACATAAAGATTCATGTGCTTGAAGTGTCGTATTTCTTCAAATAATGGTCTCGACATTTATCTGCGGCAGTGAGCTGAAGAATTTAGTCTAACTTCTCTGAATTTGGAACTCTGATCGGGCACCCCTGGTTAGATAAGCTGTATTATCAGGGACAAAGCCCGCCCTCTCTTCCCTTCACCTTTATATGTTGGAGAGGAGAGAGGTGTTTTGGTGGTCAATGCTCTTGTGCTGTTCATACGATATTTTTAAACATTTCAGTCATAATAGCAACTGTCTGCAAATACGACAAAATCAACATCATACACTAGGTTCTCTGCTCCATTGCATAAAACATATCATAATCTATTTCTAATCTTGCATGGTTGGAAAAGGAAGCCTCACATATGAGTAAAGAGACACATTTTATTGGGAAGTAGTTCCCTTCAAACATTGCATACTTGTATTATTTAGACATGTATATAGTAGCAGCACACCCTATCCCGTTGAACACAGAGCACTGTGCACTAAGGTCAATCGATAGGTACCCCATAAGAGAAGTCCGAAAGAATCACACAAAGAATAAGGGCGCACAGTCACAACCTGGAACTGCTTTGAAATGCTGTTTAAAATTGTTATTTGGATATTTGTACAGTTTGTTCCCATTATGCATTGTACACAAGGACATTTCATGTGTTCAAACAATGACTAGATGCGCACTGCGTAAAACATGGCACGCTTGCAGCATTAACACACCTCACATAGTTATTTAGATAGAACTCAAGTTGTTCCGTCGCCTGTAAAAGTTGGAATGTCTTTAGTATATAGCTTAAAATGTGTACAATTAATGTGCGAAGTGGGGTATTTGAAAGCTTGGGTGCAGTCGTTCAGCGTAAATCAAGATTTAATGCAACCCTCTCTGGGACTCATAAGAAAAGGAGAGGGGCGTGGTGTATATCTACCTATCTTTATGAACATTCCCCAGTGTCTAAACAAAGAATGAAAAATGAAAAAAAAAAACAATGCGTCCATTTCAAATGCATGACCTTGAATGATAGCAACACAAACACAGCATTTAAGGTGCATATTGTAATTTTGTTAAATTCTTCTCGGGGATGCCTGTAAAGAGACACGTGACTGGTCGCTTTACGAGATTGTTTCTATGCCCTTTTTTTAAATGAACACACCATGAACTGTGTCCTGAGGGAAAAAGGGAGGTGCAGTCTTGTTTGGTCTCTGTAAGGCTGGTCAGGAATTCCGAAGCCAGAGCCTCCAGTGTTAAAAGACAAATGCTATTTATATTCGCCTTCCCACTACAAGTGTTTTTCTTGCTCGGTTTTAATTTTTATGTCCTTGTTGGTTAAAATAAAGAGTGTAACACACGTAGAATAATGTCGTCTTTGTCGTCTTAGAACAAATATGAAGATTTGGAACAGCCTCTGCTCTATACGTTGCTTTGAAAAGTAAACTATGTTGGTATTTCCTCAAGCAAGTTGCTTGTTCATGGTTTCAAGGTATGCAAAGCTGCAGATAATGACATGAGTTCTGATAGCGGCACCCTTTGATAGAACAAGTAATTTTATTCACACATGTAATGCCCTGCTGGCATGGGAAAAATACCCCAATATGAGTTACAAATGCAGATTTTATTGTTTTAATCACACTGTGTGAGTTAAGACACAAGCTAGGACTATCTTTCATGCATTGTTTCAAATGTCGAATTTTATTTTTTTATTTCTATGATACAAGTTCTTAATACCATCCATACCTACCAACACCCTTTGTCATGCTGTATTTTTGACAGCTTCATGCCCAGACATGTTGAATCCTTAACCGCTGAACATAGAGGCATAACCAGGTATTATAAACAATACGTTTTTATGAACATTTAAAACAGCCATTTTTATTCGGATTTATTTGCATTAAATAGTTTGGGTTATCAGATGCTGCACGACGATCCTTTCGGCAGCGAATTCCCCAGGGTCAGCAATTACTTCATACACAGACTGTCTTTCATTGTGTCGATAAGCATCATGTATAATAGAAAGACGGTTTACAGAAATGAATAAATCTCCCTGTCAAAGAGCCACTGTCCTTTAAAGCATCGGAAACTCTGTTGCATGTTGGCTACCTTCAGTCTCAATGAAGGGCCCATAGGCGACCTTAAATCACAAAAAAACCCTTTGTGGTGCTTTTTGCCAGTAGATGTCCATTAGTGGGTGGCTGCTGCTGGAACATAGGTTTGCGATTCATAAAAGATAGTTACATTAACATCTGTATACCTCCGGTGGTGTTTCCTGATAACACAAAATCCTTGGACACATAGTACTCAGATATTCTTTAAGAAAATCCAGCAATAATTTTTGTACACATCCAATGGTGGGTTTCACTTTAAATTCATCGATTTACAGCCGGTTTTCATTTTTTATTGCATGCAAATAAGCGCAAATACATACAACAACATCTACATTCTTAATTAGGTCTGTTTACGGGGCCTCATTCATGTTGCTCTACCATACTGTCATTGATATACTCTTTTCCACTACTTGCAAACTGTTTTCTCAATGATGCTTCTAACACACATCAGACATCCACTCTAAACTGCTTCATTTTCAAAAGGGGGTTATTCGCCAATTGAATAGGCCACAAGGTTTTAGATACACATTGTTCTGCCCCATTTCCAACTCTTAGTTGTGTTAGTGGCTGTATCAGTCGCATCATTTCTAGAAAGTGTTTAGATCTCAACATTTGACATATTTGAGGTAGCAAATTATCTGTGTACAATATTTCTAAAAATATGTGAGCATACTCTCGGGGTTCATCAATTTTATGTCTGGATCACTATCTGTGAAAGTATTGTTTTAAACACATTTTCACCACTATGGCAGTAAAACCCTGGATAGCAAGGATATAAATCCAGGTCACAGCTGATGTGTCTGTATTATCTTTAAATCTATTGGTCTCTATTAGCGAAACACAGGCCTTACATAGGCTATTATCATGATCCCCAGGGTTTTCAATTTGGTTTGAACAGCAAACACAATAAATATTGATAGCCTCTTCTACAGCTTGGGTCTCCTCCCCACGGTCCACCTGATCGGTAAGTGGCTGTAAACAAAACAGAGATGCATGGTTTTAACTACCGCTAGTTCTTACGCCCTAGAAAATACAAACGTTCGCTTTAAAATATACCCACCAGATAACAGGCCCTCTGATATCCTGGCCTCATGGACCCCCATTTTTCCCAAGGACCATAAGGGGGTTCACTCGCCGTTGTCATAGCCGCAACCTCCTGCAAAACCATAGATTCATAATCATTGCCTTCAGAGTTCACTTCGACCTCGGATGGTTGTCCAGGCACCACAGCCAGCGGTTGCTCCAGAATCACATCATCGTTGCCCCAAGTACTCCTTTCCAGATCAGTAGCGGTTATGATCACATGTTCCTTAATGTTTCAAATGAAATCACCAACAGACTGCCCCATAACCCTGATAGTGAGCGGCGGCTCGCTGTCGACAGAGAGTGTAGCCGTGTTCTCGCAGAGATCCCCGTGCTCGCGATCCGCCATCAAATCCTGGGCATCCTCCAGCTCATCATTCACCATAAGACAATAACGGGTATATCTATTGTCAGAATCCCCATGGCTTCAGGAAGGGTGTATTCCCCTCATTGTAACTGTAGTGGTTCATAACTGTAATTTCCTGGGTACCACACCTGTTAGCCCCTGGGAAGCTGGAAGAGCTAATTTTTTCCCAGACCTACCAGAAAAGCTATATAGCAGCATTATGAGCCCCACCCCCAGCACCATCACAGCCTTACAACCACCCCATACCTATTTATAGTTTGATCAATTTATATCAAATTGATATCAAATTTATATCAAATTCATATCTTTATTTGTATTTTTTATTGAACATTTGTATGGCACCTGTACATCAGAAAGTGTTTCCTAGTGCCACAAGACTAAGAGGGCTGGGGGATTGAGGAAAAACTAACAGTAACGGTCCTACTAGGCCTTGTAACATTCCGATTGTGCAAGTGCAATAATGGGAAGTGCATGGAGAGGGGAAGATGGAGAAGTGCAGGAGAGAGGGAGCCATGGGGAAGGGCAAGTACAAAGGAGCCCCAAGAGGGCAAGTGCTCAGGGAAAGAAAAAAAAGGAAAGGGGTCAACAAGTGCGAGGGAGGGTGAACAACCTAAGTAGGCTAGTCAGGGAAGGGTGCCTGTGGGCAAGTGCTGGTGAGGGGGAGAGGATGAGACTGGTCGAAGGAGGGCCTGATCTTAGTAAGGCTCATGAGGGAGACAAGCAACCAGACATAGGGGAAGGTTGAACTAGCAAGAGGGGTCGAAGGAGGATGAGAAGAGGAAAGTCTTGCAAAGCTTCTGGAATGTAAGGAGATCTGGCTCAAGATGGAGAGGGACATGAAGGCTATTCCAAAGGGAGGCTCCTGTCGAAGACGGAGATCTACCCCCACTCTCTGCTTGGAGAAGCTTTTGACTTGCAGAGAGTTAGAGCTAGAGGACCGAAGAACTCTAGCAGGTAGGTATTTAGGGAGAGAGAGATGGATGTAGTGAGGGCCCAGGCCCCAGAAAACCTTCTGGATGATGCAGAGGGTCTTGAACTTATCCTTGCAGCCACAGGGAGCCAATTGAGAGATTTAAGAGCTGGAGAGAGGCAATCCCTGGGCTTGAGGCCAAGGATAAATCTTGTAGTCCTATTCTGGATTAGTTGAAGAGGACATAGGGAGGAAAGAGGTAGATTAAGTAGGAGGCTGTTCCACTAGTCAAGCCTGGAGAGAACCAGAGCTCTGGAGACATTGAGTTTCTGGGAGAAGGTGAGGAAAGGGAGAATGCCTCTGAGGAAGTCAAGCTGAAAGTGAGATTTCTTGACAAGGTCAGCGAAGTGAGGTGAGAGGGAGAGGGAGGAGTCCAAGAGTAAACCCGTGTTTTTTGCCTCACAAGAGGGTGATGGGATGGGGCCCAAGGAGTGTGGCCAGAGATTAGTAGGAAAGGGGTGTGCAGGAGTCCCAATGTGAAGGATCTCAATCTTACTTGGATTAAGGCAGAAATCATTAGAGGCAAACCATTTCTGAAGAGCAGTCCAAAATTTGTGAACGAGAGAGGAAGGAGAGGAGGAAGAGGAGAAAATCTTAAAGGAGAGTGGTGTGTCATCAGCATAACATTGAAAATTAGGAGAGAAGGTGGAGGTCAAGTGGGCGAGAGGGGCAAGGTAAATGTTGAAGAGCCACGGCAAGAGGATAAAGCCCTGAGGGACGCCGCAGGTCGAGAGTGAGGTAGAGGAGAGAAACTGACCCAGTTGCACTTGGGAGGGCCTGTTCAAGAGGAAGGAGGTCAACCAATCTAGTGCACGGTCAGTGATGCCACGGGTATCACATAGCCAATTTATGAGGGTGGAGTGATTGACAGTGTCAAAGGCGGAGGACAGATCAAGGAGAATGAGAGCATATGGAGAGTTGAAATCAAAGTTAGAGAACAGGTCATCATGGGTGTTCAGGAGAGCAGTTTCTGTGCCTCTGACGGCTCTGAGGCCAGACTGGTGGTCATGTAGACAGCCAACAGATTCAGTGTGGTGGATTAGTTGGGAGATGACCAAGTTTACCCAAGAAGGGAGTAGTGGAGATAGGGCGGTAGGTACATGGGCAGGAAGGGCCCACAGGTGGCTTTTTTTAGGATGGGGTGCACAAGGGAGTGCTTTGTGGGTGGTGGAAAGCAGCCAGTGGCGATGGAATGATTACAGTACTCATCCAAGGAGGGAGCAAGAGAGGCAATGTTGTCCTTGATAATTCTAGAGGAGCACCTGTTTGGATGAGACTTGCATAGAGCAAATTGTCTTGGTGACCTCACGTGGTGCTATTGGTGTGAAGGAGGAGAGAAGGAGAGAGTGGGGGCCAAAGGAGGACTGGGTACAGAGGGGGGAGTGGGGCGGAAGAGAGACAGGACAGGATGTCCTAAGTATTGGTAGTGAAGTGGGTGGCCAAGGCTGTGCAGAGGGTCTGAGAAGGAAGAGGAGAAGTGGAGACAGAGGTAGGATTGGGAAGTTCCTTGCAGATTTTGAAAAGTTCAGCGCTGTTGTTTGTGGCCCCAGAGATGCAAGCTTGAATTGGGGGCTGTTTTTCAGAGCAGATGGAGAATCTGTATTCCCTTTAGAGAAGGCAACATCCCAGTTTGTCAGAGAATGAGTGAGAAGCCAGAAATTTTCTTTCAGCGACTTTGCACTTGTGCTTAAGCGAGGCTAGGTCGGCGTCATACCAGCTATTGCACCTGGAGACCGTCTTCAAGCGGATCCTCATGGCAGGGGCAAGGATATTTAGAGTGTTGGAAAGTGAGAGGTGAGGTTAACAAGGGAAGAGTCAGTATGAGAGTTAATAGCAGGAGTGGGGGAATGAAGGAGGGGGCAAAAGCAGCCACTGACACTTACTTCATCAGACGAATGACGGAGAAGGAGACTGGCAAGGAGGTCAGAGGCTTAGCCGGGGAGCCAGGAAGCTCAAGGTAAGTGGAGAGGACAACATGGTCAGACCAGGTGAGAGGAGTAATGAGAGGGCTAAAGAGAGAGATATCGGCTGGGATGAGGGCATACAGGGTTTGCCTGGCTGAATGGGCTGGGTCAGAGGGAAGAATGGTGAGGACAGAGAGTAACAGAGGTTGTGGAAGGGTAGAGTGGCTGCTTCAGAAGAATTGAGGTGGATATTAAAGTCTCCAAGGAGGAGAAGCTTAAAGGTAGAAGTCACAAGGGAAAGTCTGCCAACTCAGAGAGGAAGAGGGATATCTGTCCTGGGGTACAGTAAATGGTAGTGAGAGTGAGGGTAAGGGGTGGAGGGACACATAGCTTACAAAGAAGAGATTCAAATGAGGAGTAGGAATGAGTGGGTATGATGGAAGCAGGAAACCATTCAGGGACGACAAGAGCCACTCCATCTCCAGACCTTTTGGACCTGGATTTGGAGAGGATCTTGTAGCCCTCAGAAAGGATTGTGTCAATAGCAGTGACGGAGCTGGCACTGAACCATGTCTCAGTGAGAGCCGGGACGTCAAGGTAAAGGTCTTAAAGGAGGTGACAGATGTCAGAGGAGTGTTTGATAGCAGAGCGAGAGTTGAGGGTAATGAGATGACGCAGGCTGCCACCTTTCTTTTTGAAGCAGAGTACATACAGGGACTGGGTACAACAGTCAGTGTGGGGGAAGAGGCCCAGGGGGTAGCAGAAAAGGGAGTGTCAGGAGGAGGGAGGAAGTTAATCAGAGAGGGAAGATGCCTGCCAAGAAGAAAGAGGATGATCTGGGAGCCCTGGGCCATAACAGTGCCATTCTGGTGAACAAATAATGATGCACCTAGATGATAGGAAGTATGCCAAGAGAATTTCCTATCTGGTTCTGCCATTAATGGGAGAGGAAGAGAAAGGGGAGAGGATAGCAATCATGTGAGGAATCCATAGGTTAGGAGAGGGGACAGCAAAGAGGATGTCAGTAATAGTCTGCCCAGAGGAAGCCTTGACGTAGGTGTCAGCAATGGGCAACCCTGGGTTGGAGACCAGGAGTGCTTTTTTAAATTAATTTCTTCCAGCCTTAGAGGGGAGGAAAGGCAATAGAGTAGAAATTAGAATTGATGGGAGGGATATGATGGGAGGGATAAAGAGTTAAAGGGGGGTAGAAGAAGGGAATGCACAGTGCACAAAGAACTTACCAGATGGCCTAGAGCAAGCAGGTGAGGGAGGGGCACAAACAACAAGTGGAACAGTACATCAAGGGTAATGAGGAAAAGGAGGGCCTCAGAACAAGGGACCAAGACAGGATCACAAAAGTAGGGGCAAGCTGCCAATAATGAGAGCATCTAGAAGAGATAATCTGGATAAAATAAAAGGTAAAAACGCCTAGCAATTGAACAGCAGCATTATGCAGATGGAACTAGAATTGTGTTCCACACTAAGTAGATAGACCATGCAAATTAAAAATCCTAAAGATTTGGAGAAAGGGAATTGATATCAACATTTGAGTGGAGTTAGCAGATTCTAAACACAACTAGATTCAATTATCCAGCAGCACAGTAAAGATGCAGAAAAATGTAGTTAAAATGAAGAATAAATCACAGCTAAATTCGATTTTCCAGTAGATCTGACAAATACAGCAATTAGGCAGGGCCAGCAGGTACATAACGCTACTCAGCAGTCCGAAGGAGATGCAAAACATCATAAGAAGGTAATTGGTGAGAGAGGCCTCAAGTTCCAAGCTGTGAATGCTCGGGGGTGCGACAAACAAATTGGACACACTTCAGGACTGTTGGAAACGCAATGAGGGCGGTTCCACAAGGACCCAAAGGAAAACAGAATAAGTCCAGTAGCTGCTAGTCTATTGTAGGGAGAAAAGGATGCTGGCGAAGCTCAAGGTAGAAGTCAAATAGTGTGCACATCTCAGATGAGCAGGGTAAGGAAAGACACTACCAGCACACTGTGTTTTAAAAGAAAGGTAGTGGGAGGAGTGCGGCAGCATGAGCGAATGCGGCAAGAGGAGGTGTAAGACAAGAGGAGGTGTAAGACCAGACCAAGCCATGGAGTGAGAAGAATGTGAGCATACCGGGAGAGCTTTGGGCACAGAGCACGGGGAACTGCTCTTATCTTACAATCAATGGAACAAATAGAACCAACAGAGCAGCTAGGCGAAGCGGAGCATCCCGGTGGCTTTGGCCAGAAAGGCCAGACAGGGACCTTGTGTAGGCCTTGGGGTGGGGGCCGGCTCACCTGCCATCTACCCAATGGCCTTGAAGATGGTATCAGCAACTAATCAAGGTTGTGAGGGAGGCAGGCACTGTCTCACGAGTGTGGCATCGGTAGGAACCTGACAAAGGCGGCGGCCATCTTAGCATCGTATATAATTATTGTGGAAAGACAGCATAAGCCCAAGTGGGCCTACCTGAACTTCTCTGCGGGTTCTGATGTTCAGGCTCCGGTGGAAATGATGGTAATGATTCCATTATGTAAAATGTATATCAAAATGTATATTCAAATATATAAAATTGTATATGAAATCGATAGTTAAATTATCGGCGTCATATTAAAAGTGTACACAATTCTTGGGGTTCTTATCAAAATTGTATAAAATTATTATACAATTAATATAAAATGCATATAAAATGTATATAAAATGCATATTCAAATGATTGGGGATCGGGTCAAAAATGTTGGTGTTCTTATCAATTTGATATAAAATGTGTATCCACTTTATATCAACTTGACATCAAAAGGGCAGGGGATGGCAAAGAGGCGGGACCAAGACCGAAAATGGGGCGGGCCACCTGTCAAAATATAACATTGAAAGAATGGGTACCCCCTACTGCTGGTGCTGGAATATCAGGGGAGTCATTGGGGGTCATTACGAGTTTGGAGGTAGCCATGATGCTATTAGCGCCATGGCTGCCTCCAAAGTCGTGTCCAGGGCTGGGTTCCCTGAATGGGGACTTACTGGGTCATTCCAACCTTGGAGGACCCTGTAAATCCCCATTCAAAATACCCATCCCCATTCCCATTCGAGCCCCCATAGGGCTCAATGGGAATGGGGAGGGAGCTAATAACGGGCCTGTTAATAACGGGCCCGTTATTAGCTCCCTGGTCCCTTAACGACTCAAAGTGCGTACAGGCTATGTTACAGAGCTCACTGCACTAGGAGGTGGATGCCTTCTTTCTTTATCATTTCTTCATCACACTTCGGATTCCGGGTCCTGCGGTGGCGCACAGATAGCAGGGGAGGGCACAAACTTCTTGTAGCTGAGAGGGCATACAAGGACTAAAACATGCCTGATGACACACGTTACTGGGCTGCCTCGGACGACAGCCCAGCAAATGGCATTATCCTCTCAGCTCTCTCTAGTTTTGCAGGCTTTTAGTCTCTTTGTTTAAGGCTCCCTCGCTATGCTCCGTCACTCCCACATATTCATGGCAAATGTTTATTCTCAAAACAAGTAGGAACGGACAGCTTCCGTTTCTGGATGAGCTCACTCACAAGACCCTTTCCGGGGTTCCAGGGTTCCAATCAATGCTCGAATTGGTTAACTCGTTATATACATTAAATTTGCTTATAAATCATAATATCACGATTCTGTGTATAATTTTTTGAGTATCGTTATTTATTCCTGACTCATCAGTGTCACATAATTTCAGCCAATGCATTTCGGACTTCCGTCCATCATCAGGGCTATTAACACTGCTACTTATTCATCAATAAAGATCCCATCATCAAAAAATTATACAAGGAATCGTGAAATGATTTAGAAGCAAATTTAATGCATAAAAGCGAGTTAACCAATTCGAGCATTGATTGGAACCCCGGAAAGAGTCTTGTGAGTGAGCTCACCCAGGAACGGAAGGTGTCGGTTCCTACTTGTTTGGATTTAGCCTTGTGCCTAGGCTAAAGGGTGAGCTCCCATAATAATTGTGAAAAATAAGTGGAAGGGTGAACTATTTAAAGATTAAGCGGTGCCCCCCAGTTCCTCAAATGTTTACTCTCACCCATTTAAAAAATTCACCAGCCGCCACTGGAAACAACACCAATTTTCCCACAAAACCCAAAATTCGACTGCTATTTCCTCCCACTTCGACCACTGGATAAAATATCAAATGCCCTTTAGAGTTTAGTGTTGTCAAGGTATGGGGCATTGTTCTATTTTGAGGTGAAGGGGCATCGGTAGTTAGGGAGAATGACAAGCCAACCTCTCTAGTCCTATTTGTTCTTTGTTTTTCAAATTTGTCTCTGTTCCTCTCTAATTCATCGTCTCATCTTTCACATTTTTCTTTCCTGCTGTCTTCTTCTCCTCGTTGCTCTACTCCATATTTTCTTTTCATTCTATACAATTGCGCATTACTTTTCAACACTTTTCCTTGTCATGTTTCACAATAATGTGTCCCCTTATTAACAGGTCTTCCTCCCTTCTTTTGTCTGTGCCCATTTGCCTTCTCTCGCCACCCCCCCCCCACTTCAGTCTTCTCTTCACCCCCCTTCCTTTCTCCCTTCATCGTCATAGTAAGTTTATTTGGAAACAGATTATCCATAAACCACAAAAAACATAGTAAAAATGCATAACAATACAAAAACCAATTCTTCATTTTAAAAGAGGCCATTTTCTCCCTTCCCCCTACCTCCCGTTCCATTGCCTATCTCCCCCCCCCCTTGTCCCCAGCCCACCACCCTGTCTCTCTTCCATTTCGTCTTCCTTCACTCCCGCATTATTTATCCGCCCTCCTTCTCCACCTCGTCCTTCCCGTGTCTCTCTCCTTTTTGTCTTCCTTGTTTCCTACTCACTCTCCGGCCTCCTTGTTGCGCTTTCACACCCTCCGTGTTCACCCTTCTGTAGCTATCTGCGTCACCTCACAGCTCACGCGGTGATTCCTTTGTTTTCTCTTGTTGGGTTTCACGAAGGGGTAAACGCGCGGGGTACATGCGAAGGGGAGGCTGGGACGCCACTAGGGAATTGGGGTAATTCCCGAGGTCGGATGAGACGGTGGGCCTGCAGGGGCAGGTGTTAAGGTTCGCAGCACTGGACATTAAGAAGGAAGACATTACTTGGAGCCTGCCTTTGAAATGGGCGACGGGAAGCTGCGCGGCTGTGCCCTGCGCGGTTGTTTAAGGTGTGTCAGCTGTAGAGATCACGTTACTGTAAGCGAGAAGGCGGGGTGCTACCTGGTACACCGCCGCGCCTCATCAGGTGTCTGCATGCCCATCACACCCACAGGGCACTGATCTCCTTTTCATAGTTTGCTGGGAAAATGTAATTGAAGTGGAAGCCCAAAACCCGAAGTTTATACTTCGGTGCCTTCACCCAGACACACGCACCTGAGAACACAGTACAGGGGGTCACACTGCGGAGCGGGGAAGCCGAGATGCCCCTGTAGAACACGCGCCATGTCCGGGACAGACAGACGCACACCTGGACGAGGAGTTCAGTGCCAGACGGTGACCGCTGCACCTCGGAGCGACAGCGCTGCTGCCACCAGAAGCTCCCACTAGCGGGGCGAGCCCCCCCGTCTTGTTCTTAAAAGGTACATGTACAAGCTAGCAGCATGGAGGGTTTTAGGACTGCGGTATTTACAGTCGCTCGTTTTTCCAAGTAGTCACATCGCGATCCATTGCACGCTTCATGGTCACCATGGGGGGATTGGGGATTTCGTATAACTGCGCCATGTGTGTCCAGGACAGACTCATATTCACTGCAGTGACCCCCATAAACAAACACGAGGGGTAGGGTACGAGGGGGGGGGGGGATGAGGCCAACATTAGATAAGGCGCTCGAGGATCATCTGTGCAGCGACTTTGTACACCCTCCATGCCCCGCCCTCCCACCACCACACCACGCCCCTTCTGACCCACTAGAGTTCTTTGATGTTTTGCCTGGGACCTCATTCACAGGGGCGCAGCGTCACCGATGTATTTGCTGCGCAATATCTGAGTTGTGTGCAATTCCTGCTAAACCCCCGCCGCCCCACCCCCACCCCCCAATTTTTATTTCAGTTCAGCTCTCTTCAAAGTTAGGTTCCCACCAGCACAAGCGCCTCAGTTCCCGCGGACCGCAATATTGCAGCTTTGAAAGTTGAACATCTTGGGGAACACCAGTAGCCCTGCTTCAAAGTTTGATATGAATTCTGTGTGTATGAACAGGTGGCGTTTCTATTCCTTTCAAAGAGTTCAGATACACAGGGCGAGGGGCCGACGGAGAGACGTGCAGAGAACAGGTTCAGCTGGCGATGTCTGTCTGCGAAATACACTCTAGCATGGCTATTCCACCTAGAATCCAATCTCGAGTTGTTATTGTGTAAGTGTCTGAGAAAGTGCAAGAGGTGTTTTGACGCTGTGACTCTAGGCATGAAATCACACAAAATGCATTTTTAATTCCTTTTATCCGACTAATGGCAAATATTATGCAGAGACGGAGCAATGCATTCGCTTTCAAAGTCCCATGCGCACTTCACCAGAGGGGGCGCTCTTTCCAGTTCCTGCAAGAAAAGGCACCGACACTTGGTTTTTAAGCGTCTATGGAAAAAGTCTGCTGGGAAGTGTGTCCTTTGAACAGAGCAGAAGAGTTCACACTATGCACTGAAATACAGGGGTTCACCTGGGCTGCTTTTTAGTTTTGGCTCATTGTGAGGCAACCATTGTCATGTGGGGGAGAGCTGGCATCCTAGTGGGGGCACACAGCCTGCAGGCGCTCTTTGGCTGCGGGCCCGTGCATCGGACGCCTCGGACAATGCCAATCCCTGCGGGCATTCCCACCCTCTCACTGGCCAAGCGATGACGCACACAGGGTCCTCACGTTTCAGGGGCGATCGAGGCTCGATGAACCCTCACAGGTTGGCCTTGGTGGCTACAGACGATGGATTTGCTTGACTAGTAGAGCTCTTCCTGTGTAAGGAACCTAGCGCCTCATTGTAATTGTGGCAGAAATAGCTATGCAAATATGATGTGATATGACATGGCATTTATAACGCGCCTATACACAAGTGTTTCAAGGCTCGACGAGGCAAAGGAGGGGTAAAAAGGGAGGACGGACAACGATCCTACTAGGCCAGGTGTCATTCAGATCACAGAAGTGCGTGGGAAGGGGGCAGGGAGAGTGCAATACATGGGAATAGTTAATAACAATAGGTAAGTCATAGCCAGCGTGTGGGAAGTGCATGGGTAAGTGTATACATCAGGTGTCAAGGGCTTGTAGGGGGACTTTAGGGATACAGAAAAAGTCCCCAAGTGCCAGGGTTGCCAGGTGGCAGTGCAGGTGTGTGACGCTGGCGGGGGAGGGACCTGGGCCCAAGATCAGAGGGTGTCCAGGTAGCCAGTGCAGTTCCGGTAACAGCCAGGATCTCGCAGATAATAGCAGAAATACCGCCAGGCTGTATTACTGTTATCGCTTGCAGTCCCAGTCATTTATCCGGCTATTTGGGGTTTCATTTATTTAATGCTATGAAGTCGCGGTAATTTCGTCTGTACGGTTTGCACTGCTTTTCATGGGGGTATTACAAATCAAGTGACACCATTTCCGCATTGCTCATGAGGCCTCAGGAGTTAATTCTGAGGTGAAAAAAAAAGATTTCCAAATATCGTTAGGCAGAAACAATGTGTAATTTTCATTCTGTGTTTTTAGAAAAAAACTATTTATGGTTATAACTGAAATGAAACATTAAGCATATGCCCATGACTGTCCTTATGTGATTCAGTGTTGGTCATTATCATGGGCGCACAAGACAACGTCACTGTTTTGGGGACTTGCTGGCTCACAGGAAAGGAATTAGGGTGACTCGTACATTGCGTACATTGCGTTGTCGTCGCAGTGCGAGACTAAGGAATGCCAACGACTTCTAGGGTTTGCGCAAGTAGAGAGCTACTTCTGCGAGCGATAGACTAATTACAGTGTCCCTCCGACACCGAGCGCGCCCTCTGTCATGAGTAGGGTGATTCACTCAATCATTGACCGCATTTGCATGGTCCTACTTCTGGCTTAATGGGCAGAGGCTCTAACCAGCTGACCCCAGCAGTGCTCATGCCCACTAAATCCTCTTCTGGCTGTGTTTAACATGAGCATACTGTTGTTATTGTTGATTAATCATTTTGTATCATTTTGTTTTTGTTGATTAATGATCACTTTTCTCTATTTTTCTTTTATGATTTTTTATTACTTTCAAAATGAAGTTAACTTGACTGAACAATTGTAATTTATTTAATAGCATTATTCATGAAGACCTCATGGAAATAGAGCTTAAATTACGTTGATTTTGTTGGTTTCATTTTCATCATTGTCAATTAATCTATTATCTTCAATTATATTGTATTCAATTAATTGTCATGTGTAATCTGAAACTAGATAGTGCTTTACTGCCAGATTCTCAAGCAGTGTCACAAGTGAAAAAAGCGCAGAGGATGCACCTTTTTCCTGGCACCACTTTAAGAAAGGGGCAGATCACCTTATTCACAAAGGCGACCTGCATGTTTTTTTAGGGAATTATAATTAAAGAGTGAGGCTGTCATTGGGTGACCAGATAAAAAGAAAAAAAAAGGGACACGTCATAGACATAGAAGTAGGACTTAAGTAAACACACATAAAACTGTAGTCCTACTTCTATGTTGCTAGTCTGTTGCGGGGGACGGGGGAGGTACTCACACTCCTTGGGGGAGAGCAGCTGAAGAGGGGAAGGGGGAGGAAATTCACACCCCCCATTCATGAGCAGGAAGAGTCATGCTGGGCCCGATTTCGGGATTTCGATATCGGGTGCCCGGCAAAAACTGGGACCAGAGCCACCCACTTTTCCTATCCCGGGACAGGGTTTATCAAATTCAAAAACTGCAGGGACACTGGGACGGAGGGCGATTTCCTGCTACTGTCTCAGGAAAACCGGGACATCTGGTCACCCTAGGGCCTAGGCTGTCGGCAAACACACAATATATAAAGATACCTTGCACAACCCAAAGCAGCTCAGGAAGGACTCAGCACCCACCAGTTGGCAAGCCCGGCCACGAACCGGCACAAGCCGGCTTACACGCGCCAGAGCTCTTGCGCCTGTTTAGGGATAAAGTGCCACGCATGGCACACTGGCAGATGAAGTGCCACCAATATTTATCAACAATAAGAAGGCAGGGACAGCATCCCCTGGGACCCTCTGCAGATAATTAGCTAAGGGAGCGGCAGGAGACCTAATAACTTCTTTGCAATAAGGATTTGTACAAGAAACAAACAAACAGAGCAAGAAGCTCAGCAATCAGGTAAAGCAATCAAAAGCAATCAGTGGCACTCCGTAGGGAAGAACGAGCAAAGAAAGTATAAGGGAGACTCTTGGCTTAAAGCAATCAATCATGGAATGGCTGTCATATCTAGAAATACAGAATGTAGTCCTTGGAATTCAGGGTGATGGGATAAATCAAGCAGAACTAATATTCCAATGCAATACAAACAGCAAATGATCCCAATCTCCCTTTGGCCATGAAAGAGAGATGGAAATGGCACAAATAAGTTGTGCACCAATAAGAAGCTCACTAATGCTTTGATTAGATGTGTGCTGACCACAGATCGGATTACATTACACCGTCAGTTTTGGTTGTTCAGAGAACTTGTTAAACATTAAGATCTGAAAACAGGACCTTTATTTTGGAGAAGAACAGAGCTTTCTGCAGCCCCAGAATGGACGTCATGACCAAACAGGGCTGAAGTCGAGGTACACGTGGGGGACTCAATACACCCACTTTATTCAGAGGGTGGACTCAGTCCCCCCCACCCCCCCCAAAGCTAAAATGGGAAACACTTCACCACTGCATTATATAACCTGACGAAAAATAACAAACAACTAAAGGTGAAATGTCCCATTTTGGTACGGCAAGTACCACGGAAAACATTTGTATTGGTTCATGGAGTTTAAAACATGCACACCTTTTAACGTTTTCAAACACCCTATTAGAATTAAATAGCCTCTCTTGGTTTTGTGTGTGTGTTAATATTATGAAAGGAAAATGCCGTTCGTCCTGTGCTATGTGGGTGGCTATGCAAACCAAATTTAATGAAATGTGCTTATTTCACATTGATAAGCTAATTTCTGGGGACATCACAGCTCATTGTGTTTGTGATTGAGTCTCCCCACTCAAATTTTTAGGACTTGACCCCTGTGATCAAATCTACTAAAGATAACGACGCAAAGATATTTTGAAGGTGTATGTGTAACCCATTTTCTCTTAAGGTTCGTGATAGCAGGGTGGTGGAACCGGACCATGAATCAAACAGTCGGGGAATGACAGGAGAGAGGATGCACGCTCAATGAGACCACATGAGCCCTTTATAGGACCAGAGATGGGCCTGAGATTGCTGGGCTCAGAATCTCCACCGGTGCGGATGTAACTTCACAAGGGATCTAAACGTAGATGCATACCCTTAAACCAAAGAACACAACAAAGAAATATTAGGGCATCCCCAAAAACGTTTAATTAAAAAATATATAGCCAGTTTCTGTGTCTTGAGCTCAATAGCTGCTCCTGGGTGTAGGTCTGCATGAGCGGAGCTGGATGAGCTGCAGGCAGAAGACTGGCAAGGCAGGGGCACAGCTTCATTCGACTGGCAAATCTTCTTCCTGGGCAGCTCTGCTGTTGCAGGTCACAGCGGAAGTTGTCTGGTACTAGGGGGAGCGGGAGAACCCGGAAAGGACAGAAAAGGCAATTCTACCAGGCTGGGAGGTCTGGGGTGCTGTGTTCAGCTCGCTTCTACCTCCAAGGGGAGTATCCTAAGCTTGGGCTGCATTTCTCTACTTGGCTTAGAGTGCGGGCCCAGCACCAAGGAATGGGCTTCTGCTTTTCATTTACAGTCTCTGAAGTAAATGTGGAATGGGCTAAGCACATATATTTTCACCGCGGAGAGCTACGCATGCAGCTTTGTTTTCCTGCTGTAGGATCTGTCCTTATGCGAGTAGATCCCCAGCCAGGCTGCCGACGAGCTAGCAGACCCGCAGCAGGCTGGCCTGGTGTCCTTCAATGCTTTCTTTAGTGAGGCAGAGGGAGGTGACCTGGATAACTAAGAATGCCTGGGGTCGGATAAGGGGGAGCGTTCTCTCCACTGGGACGCTCTCTGGGCTAACATGGGAAGTCCTAGACCACACTCTGCACTTGCAGGGACTTTTCTTTCTTTAAGGGGCACCAGGCAGACTTTATTTTTTCATTTCTTGGCACTGAGAGCAAGGACAAGGGGAACACTTTGTTTTCCTCTCTCCGGTTTAAGGGAGTGGTCATGTAACCTTATGAGTATCGGTTATTTTCCACGGGTGAAGAAACCCCGCCTTTCCTGTGTTTTTGTTGATTTTCAGTACTTTGTATGTGACATGGCTGAGGCTTGAGGGGCTGGGATAGCTACCGTCCTTTTGTGGTCCTTTTGTCGGTAGATATCGGCTGGTCTAGTGGGCCAGCTATATTAAGAACCCCTTTTAAGGGAGTTACAATGACAGAGACCTGATGAATTCCTCAGAGGGGTGATTGTTTATCTCATCACACATTTTCCTTTGACTGAAGAGCGAAACAGACTAAAGGTGAGGGTGTGCTCCTTTATCTATTTCCTATAAATGCTGATAGTCCTTACTTGGCATGAGACTGGTACGGCCTGCAGGGCGTCACTACAGGCTGCCAGTGCTGATCACCAGTGCACTACAGCTTGGCAACTTTCCTTAGCTCCTTTCCCAGGGAACAGGTGTCAATTCCTTTGATGCTCAGGGTGTGACAATAGTAAGGGGGGCTTTGAAGGCTGTACGGCACTCCACCTATCCCTCTTCGGGTGCTGCATGGATTGATGTGATCTCTGTTTCTTTGTTTCACTTAAAAATGTGTTTATGAGTGAAGAATACATCAATAGGCCTGGGCCATGGAGAAAGACCTGAACATCGGCCAATGCTCTCCTTTTTTCTTTTCAGAAGCTCTGACACATGCAAGCAGCCCATTAACCATGTGGTACCTTGAGTGAAAGGGTTGGCTGCTGTGGGTTGGTTCCTCACTTTAAGAAACAAAAGGTGAGGCTGGGCCCCAGCTCTCCTTCTATTTCTTAGTAAGAGAAGCTAACCCCCAGCAGGGAGCCATTACACTAAAGGAGCTGCATGGTTAAAGGGCTGCCTGTGGGGTCACCAATCCCCACGAAGCCATTTAACCATGCATATCCTTGAATGGAAAGGCTACATGCTGGGGGTTAGCTCCTCTCATTAAGAAAAGAAAGGAGGGCTGGGATGCACTGCTATAATACCTGTGGTGAGCCCATCCTCTTCTTTTGTTTCCTAATCACAGGCTCTGACCCCCCACAGGCAGCTTGTCAGTGGGGCTTGGAGTCCGTGATTAAGAAACAAAAAGGAGGAGCCTAGCACACTAAAGCTATGATACCAGTGCGCCCCACATCCCCTGCTTGGCTACCACTGCCTTGGAGCCCAGAAATTGCCAGGTGCCCCCCTCCTATAGATGAGGGGGTTCTAGTTAGAGGGCGTGGCCTAGGAGTGTGGGAGTGGGTTACCCACCCTCGCATACTTAGGCCATGCCCCTAACTAGAGCCCCTGCTCGATTCTGCTTCCCACTTAATGCACTGGTCCGAAGGCTCGGACATCAGGGCAGTCATCCCCTTTTAAGTACCACAAGCACAGAACGCAGAGTGCCTAGAAGCACACGACCTGCAGCTGTCTCTCGCCTCCTCTCTCTCTTTCTCTCCCACTTTCTCTTCACCAGGACTAGACGAAGTGCACAGAGGCTGTGGTACAGAGATCACTGCCCCATGAGGTGGGTGCCTTGTTTCGTTATCATTTCTTCCTTCACACGGCGTATTCAGGGTCCTGAGGTGGAGCACAGATTGCAGAGGAGGGCCCAAACCTATTGTAGCTTTGAGGCCATACAAGGCCTAAGACCGGCCTGATGACACACGTTACAGGGCTGCCTCTGGCAACAACCCAGCAAATGGCAGGATCCCCCCGGCTCTCTCTAGTTTTGCAGGCTTTTGTCCCAGGCACCTGTTTCCCACCGGATCTGCCAGGAAAGGGTACACTATTACCATCTATGCAGGCATATCTGCCCTATAACAATTGCATTAGAGTGGAACCATACATCTATATCTCGCTTAGTCAAGAGGCAGTAATACTGATGACTTTTTAAAATAACATTTTATTTGTGTTGTTGGTTTATATCAAACCTTGCATGATTATAAATCACAATTTACACATACATATATAATATTAAGATCAAATCAAACCATTTCATATACAATGCAAGTCTAAAGTTAAAACACATTATTAATAAAAAAAGCTTCAATACACTTGAAATTTGCATATACATATTACATCATATATAAAATATAATCAATGTATTCTTTTATCTCATACCACTTTCTTTAAATTGTCTTCAAGAAAAGCAACTAAAGCCACTATTATCGAAATCTGTCTCCCTTCTATAATTCAGACCATACATTCTCCGGTAGAACTGCGTCTGTGGAGTATTCAAACTTCCCTACGTGAATAATTCTCCTTTCTAGAAGAGCTGGGCATTTCATTATGAGATGGTAGAGTGTTTCCATTTCCTAATTTTTACAAAAACTACATGTGTGCTCCTCCTATGGGATACCTAATCTGGGCGCCATCATTTTAAATGTATGTATGCAGTTTAAGAGAAATCTACTATACCAATGTATAGTATGCCAGAGGACCGGGGGCTTGCACCACACAGCTTAGCAGAGTACCAAAGGCTCATCAAACCCTCCCCTGGCAATGACGGAGGACTCAGCCACGGGGCAAATTAGAACTGTCCTTTAATTTCCAAACAGGCAGGGATCATACAGGAAACATCAGAATCTCTGGCAATCACAGCTCTTGAGCCCACGTCACTAGCTTTGATCCTGTGGTTGTAAAGACTGGTAGGGGGTGTCTGTACTTCCGCTCTCTATATGGTAGAGGAGAGGCACAGAGGACCCCAGCCAAGATTCTCTGTTATTGGTAACGTAGTCGAGCAATCAAGGCCTAGCTTCTCAGGAGGTGATGCAGGCTGGTTCTTAAGTACAGTGTAGTCCCCAAACCCCCACAAAGGAATGTCCACACACTGTATTACTGAAAACACAGTCTTCATATAATTAATATTCAAAGATATGTACACGATCACAATAACGCACTTCGTACTCGGAAGTCAATAATGATAAATATATACAATTCTAAAGTGGTACCACCAATGTTATCAAATCTCATGAAAGTGTATGAACTGTACGGTTAAAAGGTCACACAGATCAATAACGAGGAAACCAGCAATAGAGATAGGCAGGAACGTAAGATGGTTGAAACAATAGTATTATTTCCTCCTATTAAGGTTTTATCCACCCCAATGTACCTGGTGGAGTAGAGTTCTCCGAAGATGCGTCGACCGATCCTTCTTGAGTGACTCCCTTTAAAGCAGGAGCTACGATCGTCGAGAGGCGTCGAGGAACTCGGCGTTCGGTGTCGGGGAATCGACGGCCCTTCTTGAGTGCCCTCCCTTTAAGGCAGGAGTCACAGGTCGTGGAACATCTGACGGAAAACAGGTTGAACTACGGCAGTGAAGTGGCAGCTTCGTTCCTAGCGGTGCTCTTCGACGACAGAGCGTTGGCGTCCTGCAAGGAAGAGGCGTGCGGGGCACCTCGGTGATGATAGTTCTGGACCGCAAAGAGATGATGAACTGTGGCCCAGCAAGGCCGTCGAGTCGTCGGCGTCGCTGTGGTCTTTAGGTGGCGGGAAACCAACCGGCGGATGCTCCTCAGCGCGTCGACGGTCGGGCCTTCTCCAGCGGGAGAAAGCGGGCGATGATGCAGACGAGAGCGTCCGATGATCAAATGAAGTTCTTAGGCAAACGGGAGCACGGCTGCTCCGGTCGGCGACGGCGGTCGTCGACAGTGGCGGACAACAGTCCGGGTGCTTCTCTTTGAGATTCTGTGGCAGTCCCCGTCTCAGGTCGGCAGCCTGTCGAAGGTCTGTCTATCAGGGAGCTTTGGCAAAGATCAGCTGGTGCACGATGGTCCCTTGTAGCTCGGGAAGAGGGCGCCTTACCAGGTCCTCTCTGGGTCAGTCCTTGGAGGCACAGCAGCTTTCAGATTGTGAAGGAGAGCAACAGCAATTCTTCTCATCCAGCAGGGCTTCAAGGTCAAGCTTCAGTTACTCCAGTTACTCGTCATAGTGGACTTCAGCTTCTGAACACGATTCCTAGCAGTGAGAGGTCCCCAGATATACTGTTGATCTCCCATTCATTCCGCTGGGTAACACTCAAGCATCCAATCACGACTAAGGGCATTCATGCAGGCAGGCAGCCAATCAGGCACACAAGGTATTCAGGCCATTCACTTCTCTCCAGACACTCACAACAAGTAATGTGTATTGGGACAAGTACCGAGCCATTCAACACTCCAAACTGCATTCGTACCGGTTTCGGGCAGGACTGTCTCAGTCATTGTGTCAACCACCAGATACTAGACATCCACAACACAGAATGCATATTCGTCACACACTCTATTCACCCGGGTCCCACCCACAGGAGGTACCCACAACATACATCACTGGGAAGGCTCCAGCTAGTCTGGCCGGGCCTTCACAACAACACCATATATGGCATTTCCATCCAACAGCCAGTCAGGGGGAAGGGACAGAGTCAGGGCTTCCCAGGACTTTGGGAAAACAAGGTAATAGGTAATAGAAAGCAAGAGGCCACAGGGGCCATCTTGTTTTTCATCAGGAATCAACTGATCCCAATGGCAGGGCCGGGATATCCTAAAATGGAGGATGCCCTGCGCACCTTTCAAATTCAGCATGGAGCTGCCACCAGCCCATACCCTGCTCTGCGGGCCACCCACAGGTGCCCAAAAACATACATTAGGGGCACAGGGTTGTACCCCCCACCCATGGGTGCCTTAAGGGTATCCCACGGGTCCGTTCACCAAACCAAAAGAGAGAGAGCTGCACCGCCAGGAGTCCCACATGAACTCCTGCGTGGAAAACACGACAGAACACATGAGAAAACGCAGTAAAGGACAAGGATACGGAGGCCCTGTCCCTCCGATGCATTTCCAGCATCACAGTAGTGATATCACAATCCCCAACCCTCACCAAACAACCTATGAACTAAACCCATTGGGCAGATCGGGCAGTAGCACCTATAGAGATCCCCTACATGAGTTATTCAATTTGTCTTCCCATGTCAAGTGGGTTCACTGGGACTTCCCTAAAAACAATCTATTACATTGTTGCAGGATCGTGGGACGATTATTGGCCATTGCACGATCATACAGCAGCCCAGGATTTGAGCATCTTGATTGGCTGGAGTGGGTATCCCCAGGCCTGGGACCCAGTTCTGTTCACAGCGCTCAGTGTACCTTTTCAAGGTAATGAGAAACACTGTGTGTCCCCATTGTTGCCACTGATATAGCCACCTAGCCTGAGAGAATGCCTGCATGTTTGTGAGATTGCGGCTTCGTTGGTCGCTATGGCGACAGTGGTGTCTTCCACTACATGCTGTTTTGTTACGTTGTTTTGGCAGCGGTCCAGTCTTCAACCAAGATGGTGCCTGTTGCTGCTCGCAATAGTTCAGTACAAGCATGGACCTCAAGTGCAGCGTGCCTCAACTTATGTGAGTACTGGCACTGTGCTTATTATTCCCATTCCTGCCTCTTCAGTCCCCTTGTCCTCTATTTCTCCTGTTGCTGTAATTCTCCTCCCGCTCTGATTTCCTTATTCCCTTCCTTACTGGGGGTTCCTGGATTCCTTTCCGGTCCCGTCCTGCTTTGGAGTTCTTCCAATTACTCCATCTACAGTGATCATTGCATGGAGCATTTCCATCGCTACACCTTCCTCGTGTTAATCCTTCACAAGCAGACTGAACTTTCCTTTGATCATCTGGGACCATTCTTATACCAGCACCAGAGTTTTTTTTTGTTTTTTGGTTTGTCCTTTTCTCTCTGTATACAGCGTGAAACCCTTGAAGCAGGTTCTGTTTACATCCAGACCCCATGTTCAAGGGTGAAGCGCTGGTTCCTCTTTCATCATTTACTGCTTCACGCCTTTACAGGAATAGCAGTAAGTGGGCTGGCTATGCAAATCTCACACTCTTGCAATGTTTGGTGGACAGCGCATGAAGTAATTCTGTCTGCTTCACTGGGAACGGCTTCTCTTCTCACCACAGGAAAATGGCCATTGTTCGGTTTGGCTGAGTCGCGTGGATGAGGACTACAGAACTGAGCTTTTCGGTCTGTAATTAGTGAGTATTTTATTCCATTATTTTGCAGGTGGCTCCCTGCCCTGGACTCAGGAATTTCCCCCCACCCTTGTCCTTGGCTGCGAACACTGGACCTGTGCTCCGCGCTGCAGACTCTGCATCTCTTCTTCCATATTTTGAGGCCGGTGGCTCCCTGTGAATTCACTACAGTCATGCTGTGTTTTTCCTGTGTATTGTAATATTTTTCTTTAGAGGTTAGTAGTACTTGAGCCCTTCCAGGTTTCCTATACATCCCTGTAGCTCCATATGATTAGTTGCAATTCTGTAGGGGATTCCTATGGCAGGGAGGCAGGCATAGGGTGGCAGTGGAAACTCTCCAAAGACCCTATGAGAGGGGTGGATTGAAAGTCCCCAACTTTGAGCTATTCTTCCTGGCAAGTCAACTGAGGCACGTGATGCAATGGATGGCCGATGAAACCACCACAGACACCCGACTTCTCCAACCAGCCCTGCCCCGACTGTTACTCAGAGACTTACTATGGGTTGAGAAGGGGGCACTGCGACATTATACATACCTGGTTAAGCTTGGGATCCAGCTCTGGAAGCAGGCCTGCAAAACAGTGGGGTCACCGGACCCGTTCTCTCCACAGATTCCCATCGCGGCAATCATGGCAAAGCTTTCTTGGGGCCAAATAGAAACACATACCCAGTGGGAACCCTGCGGTGTGGCAGTACTGGGTGACCTTACTCAGGAACAGGAGCTTATGACATTCACCGAACTCAGCGAGGCCACAGGTCTACCCACAGGCCAATTTTTGCTCCGCAGAGCATTAATACAGGCCATAAAGAATAGATGGCCGGAGGCCGCCGACCTGGTCATAGAGAACGAGATCATTGAGACAATGCTAGACACTGCCGAGGGAGGCCACGAAACCTCTACACTATACGAAGCCCTGATGCTGGGTATGACCAGAAACGAACTCAAATGCAAAAATGTGGGAGATTGAATTAGGCCTGGAATTCGAAGATAAAGCATGGGAGGAAATAACCCACTACCACAAGAAAACCTCTAGAAATGCCCGTCTACAACTCATCCAATTATACATCACCAACAGGGCTTACCTTACACCGAAGCCATATCCAGGTTCAAAGGTGCTGCAATCCAGACATGCCCCAAATGCAACGAGCCAAAGGCGGGAATGACCCACATGTTCTGGAGCTGTCCGGTGATTCGGGGGTTTTGGGCCCAGGTGAAGGAAAGGGTGGTAAACGCGAAGATTGAAGTGGATGTTCACGAGCCAGCAGCCTGTATATTGGGTAGATACAAGCGAAGCAGCAAGAACAAGCCCCTAAATAAACTCAGAGACTTGATATACATAACGGCGAAAAGACGCATAGCCATGGGATGGAAAAGCGCCTGAGGCCAGAGCGAGGCCCTTTGGTGGAGAGACCTCAAAAGATGGATAGCTGCTGAGACTGCTGCTTGGGAAACAAACAGCAATTCAGTTACAGAGGCTGGACTCCAGGGAGGAACTACTCCATTGGGTAGCGTTAACTGTGCCACTGCTCCACCCCGGGGCGCCGGACAGCGCCACGGACAGTATAGATAGTACCGGCCCGGCACATGGCCCAAAGAGGACTGAGGATTCAACTGTGGTCTCGGAGGGAGGGGGGAGGGATGAGAGGGATGGGGAATGTTCTTTGGAATTAAGCATATCCAGTGATTAACTGATGATTGTTTGCTATACTTTGTTAAAAAACCAATAAAGTAACTTTAAAAAAAAAAATGTTTAGTTGCAATAAAGTGGTTGCAAGCTTGCTCCTTGTCACCATTGCCTTCTTGCATTTCTATGGAAAAGGAAAGGATTCTGACAGCATGTATATATATCTGTCCTCTACCTATGGAACGGTGTATGTATGTTCTTCATGTGTATATGTGTGTGTCTGCGTAAATTCGTGCAGGGATGCGAGTTTACTTTGTGACTAAGGTTGCTATGTCATGTTGTCACTAATGATGTCAGCACGGCTGGACGTTATCATTAGTCAACCTGATCCAGTCATGAAACACCTGTATCTGCAAAGACATCATCTGGATAGGGTTTGAATGGATGTCTAAGAGAGTATCTGTTCCCATACATGGAATACACTGCCCCCCCTGGGGGTTGACCAAATAGCGACTGGCATCTCTCATTTCTCATCATCCGGGCTGACATGCACATTGGGGACACGAAGGCCATTCCGGGGACCGTCTCTTCAGTTCCCCCTCTGGTTGACTTGTCGTCCACTTCTCCAAACCTATTCACCTTTGCCCTCAGAGCCAAATCTTTGTCACTCCTCCTCGGTGACCATAGAATCTTGCATGGTCATTTAAGCAATCTCCTTCAGTGTTGCACTATACCCATTTTCCCAATATTCCTTGTAGTCGTTGGGGTCCTCGAACATTACTCTGGTCGGGAAGAATAGACTCTCTGTTATTTGTGTCCTTAGGGTGTCTCAAGCAACTATTCTCTTATCTTCTTCAGAAGTTGTTTCTTCCAATATTTTCATTCCTGCAGTTTTTTCTGTCGTCTTTTTGTATTTTGTGATGCATATCCTGATCATACACATTGTCAGTAGTATTAAAATGAATGCTGTTAGCAACACTTTCATCCATTTATGTATCCATGAGAAGATGTATGACAGCCAACCCTCATCTTTCCAAGCACCTTTTGCTTTTTCCTCCATTTTGGCTTGCATTTGTGATAATTTGGTAACTGCTTCAGTGAGTGTCCCATTTGCTGGAATCAATGTACAGCAAGACAATCTGATCTTGGCGGACACATCTCCTTCCATTCCTGTGAGGCGATCCAGAACATATCTGTTCTGGAGGGCCATCAACCTTACTGCTCTTTTTTTATGGTGTTGAAGCCATTGACAGTCGAATGTATTCTTTTCATCAGCTCCCACCTCGTAATCTGGAGCCATTTTGCATTTGTGTATGTCTGTACAGCGGGAACGATGGATCCAAAGAACATTTGTGTTCTGCTGAACAATCGGTGCTCAGGTGGTATGTTGTCTAGAGAGTCTTCTATTGCTGACGATATGTAGTTTCCTCTCTTCACCCTAGTTAATTTGACGGACTGCTTCTTTCTTCTGGCAGAGTCCATTTTAGGGAATTCATCTATTTTGATGTCCTTCTGTGGAACTACTAATGCTGGCATGTTGATGTGTGCCATTGAGCATAATCCTCCCCAAATGGGTGATAGCTTTTCGTATGCCTTGGATCCACAAGCCCAATAGTGATCCATTAGAACTGCTGTTGCAACTTTCATGCCTGGAGCTTTTACTATCTGCTTCCACTCCCTGTTTTCTCCAACCTTCACTGCTACGTCATTCTGGAAACATAATGCTGCCCCTTAAGTGGTATTATGGGCATGGCCCCACCCCTCATTCTCTACCCACATTAGTAATTTTGCATTTGCTTCCCATTCCTTTGGGCATTTGAAATATTCTTCTTGTACTGTATGAACTGGAATGGTTATGAGCGTATGCACCATGCTCCCCACTACTACTCTATCCTTCAGCTGTGTATACCTGGCCATATACAAGTATCTCTGGTCTTTCCCAGCATCCTGGTTGTCCTACTATTTCTATGGGCCTCTTCTTAGGACATGGTCATTCTTTCATCGTTATTGTTGTTGTCTCTCCTTTTTGTGGGACGACAGTGATATATTGTATAGCCTGGTCTTTTTTTCCAGTAACTGTCCATCATGTCTAGTGTTTCTATATAGCTGTCTTCTTAGGGAAATGTTGCCTTGGACATCCATCTTAAGGTTGCTGTTTTTCCTTCGAACCTTCCTCGAGTGGTACACATTGAGAGGTTTATAAGACATTGTGCTCTTGCTGGTGGTATTTCAGTTGCCACAAACATTCTAGAGGCACTCATGGTGTAGGGGATGAGAGAGCAGACATAGCAGCTCTCTCCAGTGGTCTGTTTACCGTCTTTAGTAATGTGCTTATACCACATGTTATTGGATATTCGAGTGGCATTAGTGAGATAGTAATCAACCCCTCCTACATCTATTTATTTTCATTTCGTTTTTGTTTCCTTTTTGTCATATCTCCATTTGTTTTTCTCCTTTTTTATCATCATTCTTCCTGAATTGCTCTCTCTCTTGACACTCTTTTCTGATCAATGTGATGAACAATTTCAGTATGATATTCTGTGATGTGTTATATTTGTTTCATGTTGATTGTGTTTATGAACAATTGTTATTGTTATTTTCAATTTGCAATAAATCTTGTAGATCATTCGATTGTGCCTTCAAAAGGACCTACATGGTCGAAACACGTGTCAGCACTTCTGGCTGTCTAATTAACATAATGAAAGAACTCTTGCGCTTCTTGATCTTGTATCAGTTTTCAATTCATTATTGTATTTTTTTTAAATTAAAATTCCTCAATTCATTATTGTTAAATGCCAGAGCATGCATACTGATCCATTGTTTTCTTTTTACATCCATATCTATATTTACATCTATATCAACACTGCGCCTACCTCTCCTTCCTGGTCTGGCAGTGCTGACCTCCAGACCTGACATGGTAGCCACACCTGCCGGAATTGGGGTTATGTTAGTAGGGGTCACAGCTTTGTTTTCTACAACGAAAGACATTCACAAAAAAATTAGGGCAAAGATGCCAAGACAAAAAAAAGGACACAACTCAACATTATCACACTTTTAATAATGACATTCATTACTTACCACCCTTCGGAACCTTGCGTAGCTTTGAAGAAACTGAACCACCTGAAATGCGCTAGAAATGCATTATTTTGTTGTTAGTACTTATTACTTTAAGCCACATGATTGTGATGTTGTTATACCGCAATAAGCAATAACTCTTCCCACTCAATGTGTATTCTAGGGTCACAAAGAACTTCAAGTCTGGAGAGATTTCCTTGATTAAGTCGTGTGTATGTTTGGAACAAATAGGCCAGGAAAACACAGACAATAAACAGTGAGAGGGTCTTCTTGCACGGTTGGATCTTCTAACAAAGTGGACAAATTGGGATGTGAAGGTCGCAGGGTGAGGGTCTTGGGGAAGCATGGGACAATGGATGGATAACAGTCACAACTTTCATGATGAATACTGTCAGTGTGAGAAAAGAAAAATAATAAACAAATAGTGTATCCTCACTCTGGATGTGTAGGAAGTTATTTCCCTATCTCTTTCGCTCTGGAGCAAGTAATCATGGGTTGGCCTCTGCTGGGCTGCGACTCTTCTTGGTGATCCGTTTATTCTTCCTTTTGCCTAACATTGGCCCTTTTGCTGTCATTGCTATCAGAGGCTGCTGCTCGTCAGGGCTTGATGTCCCCAAGGTAATTCCAAGCCTTCTTGCCTTTCAACTTCACTGCTCGATCTGTGACTTCCTCAATAGTATGGGTACCCGAGAATCTGGGCCTAACCCAGGTCCTGGTGAAGTTGTGCAAAAGAACCGTATTCCCCAGATAAAGTTGTGGTGGTTTCAGTCATTCTTTGTTTGTTTCTGTATTGTTGCCTTCTTCATTTCCTTTGGGCCTCTCCCATTGTGCCTGCAGTTGGTGAGAAATAAAAGAGGCACAAGCCATCAAGGCAGCGGTGTAATCATACATTTCCTGCCCAATACATTAGACATTGCTTGTGCATCTTTCAGATCCCTAGTGGGAGGAGCCAGGGGAAGTTGCATGCGCCAGCCAGTTACCTCAAAATGTAGGGTTAAATGGTGGTCAGGCCCTGGTTTGTTGCACAATGCAAATAAAGCTTAGGGCAAACAGTGTAGCCAGCTCTTATTCAAAGTTATCTTTAATTTGGTTATACTCTTCTTAAGCAACCCATTGAGACACCTACATATCCCGTTAGCTTGCAGGTGGTACGCACAGGATAATTTGTGTTGTATTGCTGGCAAAGTTGTAATGTGATGAAACATCTCATTGGAGACGTGAGGACTGTTGTCAGACCACATGACTTCACACATGCCCCGTTGTGGGAACATTTGTCTAACCAGGAATTTTGCTGGTTGTAAAGCATCAGGATGGGAAAAGAGGCCAGCTTCGATCCATCGGGAGAATGGGCACACAACTACTATCATGTAGTGGTAGTCCTGACATATCTGAAGCACGTCTACATAATCGACATGGAGGTTTTGGAATGGACCCAGTGGGCAAGGTGTAGTTCCTCTAACTACCCTTCATGTCTGGCCTGCTGTAAATTGATTGCAAACAAGGCAATTAGTCATATATTCTGCCACATGTTCTGCCAGGTTGGGACAGAACCAATCTTCTCCAATGTGAGCAGCAAGTACATCTTTCCCCATATGAATAGGATGATGTAGTTGTATTAGTGCTGTCTGTAGCAGTGATAATGGCATCCCTACCTTCTCTGTGCTTTCCTGCTGCTATAGGGCATTTGCTTCCTGCAATTCCATAATTTGCTTCCCATGTGATGTATTGCACCCTTCCTTCAACACCATTGTTCATACATAGTTATGGGCCTGGGATGCGGTGCTTCACTCTAGTGCCAGTATTAGAGCTACCAGCTCTGCAGCTTGTGCTGAAAAAATGTGATGGTAAGTGTGCGCTTACTACCACCTTGCTCGTCCCATTCACCTTTAGTCTCACTACTGCCATACCAGTATGTCTTTCTCCTGTGGTCTCGTCCATTGTTGACGAACCGTCAATATAAAGCACTTCTCCCCCATCAAGTGCATTCTCCATTACCTTCGGGATGTTGTTATGGTTTTCTATGTTTGTGGTCTAGTCGTGTACATAGTCATCCTCCTCTATGGGTTTGGCGCTGAATGTCGTCGGGTTCACAAGTCGGACCCTCACTACCTTGATACCTGGATTGGATAGTATCACCCCATATCCCAAAGCTCTTTATGATGTCAGTGTATTTTTTGGGTCACTCTAGTATTGGGAAGAGAGCATGCTCCACAAACAGAGTGGTGCTGCATCCCATGGTAATACTCGCTGATTTCTCCACTGCAGATACGGCAGCAGCTAGAGCCTACTTGCAATAGTAGTGTCCTCTCATCACTGGGTCTAGTTTCCTGTTGTAATATGATAATGGTTTGTGACCCATGGTTGTTTTCTGCGTAAGCACTGATGTAGTTTCTACTCTGTTGGAATGTGAAAATAAGTAAAACTCGTCCTGATAATCTTGGATCCCTAGCACTGGAAGTGTACATATTGCTGTCTTCAGCTCTTCAAATGCTTCGGTCATTTTTTCTGTCCGCTGCAATGTGCCCTCCCCTCTTTGTGCTTCTTTCAGTGCACTTAACAAGGGTCTTGTGTATGTGCTGTAGTGGAATACCCATTGCTCTGCAGTAATTGCAGTGGCATAAGAGTTGTTGCATTTGTCTTATTGTCATGGATTTTGGTGTCTTGCGAATTGCCTCTGCTCTTTCTGGTGTCACTTTCCACCCTTCTTATGATATCAATTGCCCAATATATAATACTTGCTTCTGGCGATATTGTAGTTTGGCTTTGTCTATCTCGTACCCCTTTTATGCTAGCACAGTCAACATGTGCATGGAGTCATTTCTACATTGTGTTTCTTTACTTTACTTTAATCAATTTGTATCGTGCAGTCCACACCAGCCCAGAGGCATATAGGCACAGAGGATGACGCCTAAAGAGAAAAAAGAAAAAAAGAGCAAAAAACACACACATGATGTGTAACACATAAAGCTAACCTGCCATAACAGAGCAAGATTGCTCTGATTACTTAAAAAGGTAAGTCTTCAGTTTATTCTTAAACCTATCCAGAGTCTTTTCCATTCTGAGCTCTGGTGGAATAGAGTTCCATAGTTTGGGAGCTGTAGTGTAGAACACACTCTTATTGGTTAGAGCCAATTTAACTCTTGGTACCACCAAACAAGTTGGAATTGTCTGATTTAAATTTCTGACCTTAGGCTTCTTAGTTATCCTTTCCACTAGATATTGTGGATTAAAACCCTCTAGACATTTGTGGACTATAGAACGCATACGTCTGAGGTTTAGGCTAAATGTATGGCCTACAATAAATATACTGTCCTGATGAGGGATTATTGCAAGTGCGAAAATGTATGCTGGTTCTGCACAGAATATATGCAAAAAGAAACCTTGCAGCATCTCCAAGTTGTATGTCCACCCTTGATTCAAACATGCTACAAGTACTTTAGATGGTTGTTTGATGATCATAAAATTAAATTGATTACAGGGGTGTGGACGAGTATATTCAGTACTAATAGCACATCGGTTACAATAGCAACTATACAATTTCTAGAGTCTCTTAATTTAAAGGAAACAAATATGCGAAAAATAAGTTGCAAAGGTCAAAAACGCATCTTGAAAAATATATATGGCCAAAGAACGTACGAGGAATTGGAATGAGTAGATCACATTTTTATATAGAATCCATTTATAGTACCGATGAGTATGATGGAATATTGGAATTTTAAGAATTTAGAGATTTTCTTCTAGGTTTTTGATGCTGCTTTGTTAAATAATAGTTTGAATGTAATTATTTAGTGTATAATGTATTTCTATGATATGAAAAAAAATCTTAATTTTTTCCAGTTGACTTATGAAATGATGTACAACTATGATCATTGTGTAAAAATTGAATATTATTTATATGTATGAAGATAAAATTGGAAAGGTTGATTCATCAGCCTAACAATGAAAAAAAGAAAGAAAGCATAAGTAAGTGAATCTTGGCTTCCACTGGGAGCCAGTGTAGACTCCTCCTAACTTCAGAGATATGATCATGTTTTCCAGACTACTGCAGTAATCAATCTTAGAGCCTATTATCGCTCTGACAATAGTCTCTGTGTTCTTGATGGTGAGGTATGGGCGTATTTGAGACAAGACTTTTATATAGGAGGATGAGGTAGAGACAAGGTTATTCACGTGCATTCTCATATTAAGGTTTGAATCCAGGTAACCTCCCAGCATTTTTATCTTCTTTTTAGTGGGAATTTTACAATGTGCTTTGCAAAACTCTGAGAATTCACTACCCAATCTGGGAATTCTGGGACTTGTCCCAATAACCATAAATTATGTTTTATCGTTATTAAATGCAAGTCCCTTTTCCGCCATTCACCGTTGGATGACATCAAACATCTCCTTAATCACAGCATGTCTTCATCATAGTTGCCTGATAGGCGGATGATACACTGCGTATCATCGGCATAGTTAGAAAAGTAAATGCCCTCATTCTGTAATAATTGACATAAGGGGGCCATGAAAATATTGTACAGCGATGGAGATAAGAAGGTGGTAGGACAGGACAGGCTTCTGCATCCTGACTACAGACCGTAACCGATCTGCCCTCCAGGAAGGATACGTATCCAAGCCACAGTATCTTCACTGAAGTTGGCGACTTTCTTCAATGTATGTAATAGGAGAGAATGTTCCACCAAATCGAAAGTGGCTGACAGATCCAATACCATCAGCAGCATAGTTTGGCTGTTATCCATATTATGCAGCATATTTGTCTTCAAATCCAGACGCGCCAGTTCAGTGCTAAAACCTGATCTAAACCCCAGCTGCCATTTGTTAAGGACTTCATGTTTTGTCAGGTGTTCCAACATTCGCTGGTAGGCCACCCTATGCAAAATCTTCAGAAAAAATGGGGAATTCGTGATGGGTCTATAATTTCCTGGTATATCTGGATCCAAGACAGGTTTTCTATGAGCAGCGTTATCCATGCGCTTTTAAGATCCCTGGGCATGTGGCATTCACTCAGAAAGGTGTTAACATTTTTTGTCAGACTGCCTAGAAGAGAGTCTGAGCAAGCCTTAACAAGAACTGCTGCGCAAATATCTCCCTTTCAGATTGTCGGCTTGAGCGTGCATGCTTAAAAATCATACTGAGTTCTTCTTCCATTTTCGTTCTAAAATTCAACTTGTGATAGCCGGTTTTTGTGCACCCGCTATATCATCAGTACTGCTGTCACATGATAACATGTCTAAAGCATCATACTTAGACCTATCCTTCTGGATCTTACATTTAATCCCTCTAGTTTCTTTAGCATGGCGTCCTGAATTGTGGTACGCCATTCTTTATCTTTCGCTAACTTTTCAGCGGAGTTATCCATGGGATTTTCCAATTCCTTCAGCATTGTAAAAAGTTCCTAGGAATCATGAAGTGCTTTCTCTATTTTTAATTCAAAGGAATCCTTTTTGGCCTATATCACCACCCTTTTTAATTTTTTCAGAATTACTGCTTTGTATTAGCTTATTACTATCTGATTGAGATTGTTTCCATATATAGTAACTTTTCCTTTTACATTTTCTAAGGGTCCACAACTCAGGGGAGTACCATGTGTTACTTTTTTTATGTGCCACTAATTTGGTTTTAAGTCGTGCTAATGCATTCATGGCAGTCTCCATTGACATTTGATAAGAATTGGTCAATAGTTCAGCAGTATGCAAGTTGGGGAGATTATTTATTAGCAGTAACATCTGTTGTTGCACATTTTCTGGCTTCATCTTCCCAATTTTTCCCAAAGTGATCCAGGATTTCACTTCTGCTAAAGGCTTTATTTTATTGGGGCAGAGTATGGTAAAATGAATAAAGAAGTGGTCAGACCATGGGCATGGTGTAATCGTCACTTTAATTAGTAAGATGTATGTTGTGATCCAGTCCAGTATGTTGCCTTTTGTATGTGTGACTTCTTCAACACACTGGGAGAGACCTATATTAAATAACATGTTCTCCAGTTCTAAGGCCTGTGTATCCATTTTATTGCCTTTCCACCGATTTAAACCACCCATCAACATAAATTTAGAGGACTGTTTATACAGTGTCAATTTCAAGCTGCCCAATTGGGTTATAAAGTCCTTCATAATTGTAGGGGGCCTGTATATTGACAGAATATTAAATGTTGTAGTGGCTTCAATTTGTAACTTTATCAGGAGGGTGTCACACCCCCCTAGGCTACTGATATTTGGTTCCCAGATATCCAGATGCAGTTTATGAATAAAGGCCACTCCACCCCCATTTTGGCCAGCCCTGTTTCTGTACCGTATAATATAATTATCAGTCGTAGCCATGATCATAGAGAGACCGTCTGCATCATGAAACCACATTTCCTTGATCGCACAAATGTCCACATTGTGTTCACTAATGTAGTCAGCCACTTCAGTAGCATGTTTAACTAACACTCTAGTATTGAGCAAGAGCACCTTCAGTTGTTGTTGTTTGGCTATAGTATTAAAAGCACCTGAGTTGTGGGTCCCTGCGTTGTTGGCTTTGACCCCACATGAGATAGGGGAATCAGCAACAACAATCTGTCTTGCTGCAGATCAGGATGTCATCCACGTTCTGTATGACAACACATTCTAACTGTACATTGGCTAAGTCCATCTGGAGGACCCTGTTGAATATGGAAGGGGACTTCTAGTATCCTTGTGGGAGCCTAGTGTGTTTCCATATTTTGTTTGTATATAGGAACAAAGTTAAATCTTATGAGTCTGGATGGAGTGGTATAGAAAAGAAGGCATTCTTCAAATCTATGACCGTGAAGTAAGTAGCTTCCATAGGAATGCTACTCAAAATTGTCGCTGGGTTTGGGACTAGAGGAAATTCTGCCTCGACAATATGGTTCAAATGGTGAAAATCCTGTATAAAAGGCATTGACCCCCCTGTTGCCTTTTTCACAGGGTACACTGCTGTGTTGCACAGTGACTCTTAGGGTATTAGAATGCCTTGACTAACTATGGCTGCAATGGTCTCGTCAAAGCTCCCATCTGCCTCCCTCGACAGAGGATATTGCTTTGCTCTTGGTAAAATGGCTCCTGGCTTGAGCTTTATCTTTACCACTCCTATTCCTAACAAAAAAAAAATAGAGTGGACCAACAGAACAGGGAATAGATATTCACAGCATTTATTTATTTATCAATACCAATAAATGTTCCATTTGTTGATTTCTAAAAACCTTTATTCAGATATCAAAATTTCATGAAAAATATAAAATCAAATATTTACACAAAAACAAATATCTGCATCACACATTCATACTGATTCACTCCTACCAATCTTTCCACTCTTTACTTTGTAATCACAGCCTATAGATCTTATTGTCTCCTGGCCTCCTTCATGGACAGCCTCCAATTTTTTGTTTACACAGTGGTCAAACACGTCCTCTATCCAATCATATGATGGTACTGCCTGCGTGTTCCTAATCACACAGACCTATGTGCTCCTATTCCTTTCAGAAGCCCCATGTCAAAGGGACTTGTAGTCCATAAGACACTGGGGTCCTTGGCCAAGTCTTCCTCAAGAAATGATGGTGATGCTTGCAGCATCATCGCCATTCTTTGCGGTGCCTCCCTGTAGTGTATTTTCACCCAGTATGTAATACTAATGTCCAATACCATCTCATGATCTGAGCGGTTGTCTTTGAACAAATCTTCGTCAGTCATGGTAGTCAAACTGTACCCTTCTCCCACTACAATTATTGACCAACATGCACGTCTGGTGTCATCTGTCCTGTGTACTGTTATTCTATCTTCTCCACTATTACTGCCTCTAATTAAGGTGGGATCACCGTCCCCTCTGGCTTGTCTAATGGGAGTTCTGGTCTGAACATGTACTCATTTGGAAGGCGCCACAGCTTTCTCTGAATCCCTGTGAGCCATGCTATTATTACTTCAACTCCATATTGGAATAGTTCTTCATCTGCTGGCACCCTCCTCTGTATTGTACGCCCACAGTAAGCTTGAATAATTGTCCTCACGTTTAGGAGGTGAATCCCAGGTGTGGAACACACTATCGTTTAGTCAGTGAATGAGACGGCCATGTTAAGTTTGATCATAATGTCTCTTCCCATTATGTCTACAGGTGTCTGTCGGGAATACAGCAAGGTCAGAGCTAAGTCATGCTTCCCTATACAAAATGTAAGATCGCCTGTAAGAGGAACCAGATCTATTGCCCCAGAAAATCCCTCTGCATTCATGGCATTGCCTGACATTGGATACCTTCTCTCCCTGATGGAGGATCTAGTTGCCCCTGTGTCTACAAGAAAGGAGAAGGTCTCATCACCTATTGTCACCCATGTACGTTGTTCCTCTGCCGGGTTGGGTGTAATCGATAGGATGGAACACATCAGGTCCGTCTGTGGGCTGTCCTATTGTGGGTACAATGACATTCCATTTCCTGTGAACGGGTTGCCCCCCACCACAGTCACCACCAATTTCTCAATGGGAGTCATTCCCATGGAGTCTGTGCGTATCAGTGTCCCATCGTTTTGCTGTGCCGTGTATGGTGACTGCGTATTATTGTTCATCTGCAGTGCAGGTGGTGCCTGTGAGTGTGGTTGTGGGGGAACCTGCATCTGGGGTGTCTGTGTCATGGGTTGGTATTTCTGTTGGTATGCGTCCGATGTCTGAACTTGTCATTGTGTTTGGTCCTGAGCATAGTACTCAGTTTGTTATTCCTGATATGTTGGCTGTTATTGCAGCCCCCATTCTGTTGCGTGACCCCCTGCTCCTGCATACTGGAGAAAAGTGCCCTATATGTCCACACACCCAACACTGGGGTGGTCCTCCCATCTGTCTCTGATATCCCCCTGAAAACCCTTCTTGCTGGTGCTGCATCTGAGACCTGTACCCTTTTCCTCTAGTGTGTACCCCTCTTCCTCTAAATTTGTGGTATGTGTCACCCCGCCACATGAAACCTTCCCCCGCAAATGGGTGTCTGTATTACGCATGCGGGGCACCTTCCATGCTTGTCAACACTGCCCCTTCCATCATGTATTTTGTCAACTTCTTCTCTACTAATTGTGCCTCTTCCTGCTTTCTCTCCTTGCGCTTCTTTCTTGAATTTTCTTGCATTGGCCTACAATAGTGCACTATAGTGAGTTGAATTTTAGAGGACGTTTTGGCCTCCATCCCCACTAACGTCTTGAGCTGCCTTTGCACCTGTTCCGGCAACCCTTGACATAATATATGATAGAATAATCCCACTGCCTTATCCCACGGTTCTCACATTTCAAGTCTCCATTTCTCTTGAATAGCTTAAATTTACTGCAAGTGGTCTTTGTCTTCTCCCATTTTGCGTGCCATAATCGCGCTAATATCTGAGGTGTCTGGGTAATGCACCTGTAGAGCACGCCACAGGGCCACTCAGCAGTTGTTAAATGGCAAACTGTCGTGCGCCATGTTGTGGGCAGTTACTCATGGGTAGCAGGCCATTTTCCATATGTCATCGGCATCCTCCCCAAGAATGGCTGAAAGTAAACATTTCATATCCCCCACCGCTAGTGTCATGCTTGCTGGTAGCCTTCCTACCTTGTATATCCATTTCCCTGCATCCGCAGTCAATGAGGGTAACTTACATCTCACGCTGTCTTTGTCAATCTGTTGCCGTGGTATGTATTGAGGTCACCCCCTCCCTTCTCCTATAGTGGACATTGCATCAGTTCAGTTTCCCTCCCAGTCTCCCGGTGTCTTTGGTGGTGGTGAATTCCCTCACTAATCCTCCCCTCCTTCATGCTGGAAGGTCCCTGAGTCTCTGTATGTATGGAGTGATGCTATCTGCACTGCGTGATATACCCCTTGAGTGATGTGTCATTTCCCCTTTGTCACCCCTTAGTCCAGCAGTGTTCTTAGCTACTCCCCACATTGGGTCTCAGTCTGGGCTCCTCCCCAGAGGAAGATGGACATATCACCCATCTTCCTCATCCTCACTCCCTACTAAGTCATCGTCAGACTCTGTATCTCCAACATCGCTGTCGATATTATCTTGGAAGCTTAGCCTCCTTAATACTGCACCTTTCTGCTGCCCTTCTTCTGTGTCAACCACGCTCCTGCACTCCTCCCACCTCATGGAGGACCTGTCATTTTCTCTGTCTGGCAGCGTGGCTGCCCTACCATGTATCCTGTGGCGGCCTGCCTCAGTCTTACTCTCCTTGCTCCTCTCTCTCCTAGTTGCAACAAAACCTTGTTAAATCCAACTTCACTCACGCTTCCCTCACAGGGCACTCATCCTCTTCCCTGCACTGTTGTTCTCTGAGGAGCCACTCTACTTCCAACTTCCTCTTCTCCTTCTTTATCTGTACTTGCTTTTCCCTATACTCTTCTGCACTTTTTCTTGCCATGTCTTCGAGCTCTCTCTGTCTCAGCGTTTCTCGCTGTTCGCGCTCTCGCGCCTCTGCCTTCTGTCTCTCCCTTTGTGCTCACTCGCACTCTGCCTTTTCCTCTTTTTCTCATATTTCTACTTCTTCCATTTATGCTGCACATTCCCTTGCTTCACATGTGCCCTTGCCACCCATTAATTACTTATTAGGACCTCACACTTCTCCCACTGTCTTCCCGTCTAGTTTGAGCAATATGTTTACACCTAACCACTCGTTGGATACTATACTCTCTGGTCCTTCCTGTCTCCCTTCCATCCCTATGTCAATCTCTTTTATGCATTGCTGGATCTAGTTAAGCTCTCCCTTTTTGCCTCTTGCATCTTCAGCTCCCTCAACTACTTGCCCGGTCTCGTCCTGCCCTTCCATCTTGCTGTATGCTGGAGGTGCAAATACTGGATTTGTGTACCATGCCGCTGATCTCAATTCCCACACTGGATATATCCCTGGACCCCCGCTGTTGCACCTTCGCCTTCATGTTCAGAAGGAGGGGGGTTAGGGGCTGAGGGTTTTCGCCTGCAGCCTCCTATTGGTTCAGCATCCAGTGATGCCGGGCCACATCCCCTCCATAGTCCTGGAACATTTTTCACAGTTCGTATAGAGCCATCCGCTTATTCAATTTCTTCCCCTTGTAGATCTTTATTGATATTGATATTTTATTTGTATTGCGCTCGAACACAAGTGTTTCAGAGCGCGACAAGGCAAGGGAGGGGAACAACAGAGAACAAAACAACGATCTTGCTAGGCCCAGTGACATTGAGAATGCGCAAATGCATGGGAGAGGGAAAGTGCAAGGGAGGGGGGAATGGAAGGTGCTGAGCAAAAGGAATACAAATAAATAAAACATGAATAAATAAATAATAAAAAGCAACAAACAGTGGTAGTGCAGCAAGCAAGTGCTAGGTTTAAGGAAACAGGCAGGGTGTGTCTGATAAGTACAGAAGAAAATGGGGGACTTTAGGGTTACAGATAAAGACCCAGTGAAAGGGATTGCCAGGAGGCATTGCGGGAAGTGGGGGAGGTTGAGCAGCTACCTGGGCCCGAAAGAGTCAGAGGGTGACCAGGTGCACGATGCCGAGACAGAACAGATGAACAGCGGAGAGGAGGAGAAAAAGCAGAAGCAAAGAAGAAGGTCTTGAGGTGCTTCTGGAACCGGAGATGGTTCTCCTCAAGTTTCAGACTGGCAGGGAAGCTGTTTCAGAAGGAGGCCCCAGCTGAAAACAGAGATCTACCCCCAGCTCATTTCTTTGAAAAGCTTGAGCGAGTAATGTTGAAAAATTCTCTGTTTGGCGTATTGGGATAATGCCACTTTATAAAGTGATAGCCTCAGAATATCCCTCTCATCCCTTATTCTATCACAGTTTCTCATTTACGAATTCACCCTGAACTGTCCTACCTCACCCAATACATTTACTTCCGACAAGAACACTTTGCATTCAATCTTCGGATCTAACAACAATTTGGACGATTTTTTTAACATCAACTTCCTTAATTCACCATACAAAGAGCTATCCATACAATCTCTTATTTTCAGACAGAGAGCAAATCTTCATCAATTATAATACGCCCACCAGGATTGCATGCATAGTACCAATATAATAAGGCTAATAGGGACAGATCGAAAAAGCCCCAACACTGCTCTCCAAATCGTCCCTTCCTGGATCTCAAACCACGTCCTGCATTTAAACTGTATCAATTCAATACCATAAATTGACACTGGTATAAACGTATCTCTATACAATTCAATCGGCAGCCAATTGGTGTCAAAATCTTGGTCTCTATTTTCTCCTTGTTCCGTTTTTTGTAAGATAAACACGGGGAACCAAATTCTACGTAAATACATTGTGGCACCACTTCTATTCTACGACCATTAATGAACCATACACATCATCTACATTTCAGCATCTTACTTGAAAAAGGTATCTTGTACTTCTCCAAATTCTTGGAAAGACCATTTTCTGCAATGGAATCTGCCACCCTGTCCAATCTGCACTGCAGGCCAAAAGAAGTCAGATCTAAAAGAATGACGTCATCAGCTTAAGCAAAACAGCCTAACCTGAGCTTGCCTACTCTAGAGAGGAATGCACCGGTTGACAATTCTGCGGCCGACCAATCCGATATAATAATGATGTCATATTGATGACTGAGAAATGAGTGGCAACATTTAAATGGGTCACTGCTTCCAAGTGGCTTGGCTTACCCCACTGCTTTATGCGCTGGACATAGTCACTCAACTGGCAGTCCTTTACATGTATTGCTGTCTTGCAGACATGTTGACAAAGCTAGAAGAAAACTGGTTAAACAAACACTACTGCGATTGGGAATCAGATGTTGTAATGTTGAGTTCTACTTCCTTATGTTGGCATTAGATGATGCCTTAGTAATAATGACGCCCGGGTATTTAAGAAGTGTCCTGATGACTTAGTAATAATGACGCCCGGGTATTTAAGAAGTGTCCTGATGCCTTAGTAATAATGACGCCCGGGTATTTAAGAAATGTCCTGATGCCTTGGTAATAATGACGCCCGGGTATTTAAGAAGTGTCCAGGGTAGCAGGAAGATGTTCTTCTGAATACAATTGGCACCCGGCTGAAGCTAGCGTGTGTTTTCTGTTTGAAAAGGTTAGACAGATTGTGTTGATGATTTTTGTTATTATTTTACTTGTCTGTTACATATGGATGCATTAAAGGAATAAGTTATACGTGCAGTGTGATGCTATTATGAAATTGTTACTTTTTGAAATACAAATTATTGAATGATGGATTGCGAGCAACCCATCAGGCTGCTCCAAATACTGGCAGTTAAACCCCTTATTCGAGACAGGCTGCAGGCCTCTTGTATGCATTCTTCGCCATCTCCCACTCCTCCAGGCCACCGTCCACTCTCGCACATCTCTCCCACATTAAAATCCACTCTGATCCTCCTGAAATATGATATCAGTTACCTTAATGGATGCCGCCTTGTCCTCACCAGCCCTGTCAGCGCCAGCTTTCTGCTCCCAACCACTAATTGTGATCACCATGGAAACGGAAGATGGGATCTGAATGAGTTCCCGCCTCCATTTCCATGATGGCCATCTTAGTTTTCTGTGAGCCATTACCGGCACTCACTTGTCATGGCCCGAGTTTCACTAAAAGAGAAATGGTCCAGTCATTTGTTAGGGTTTCTAAAAGTGTTAATGGCTGCTACAAGGGACTGACCTGACTGCTAATGAGCATAAGCCCTTGGCTAGCAGGCTATTACCAGCAAGGCCAGCACCCTGCAGCAGCCATTAGCGCTAAATGGTATCTTGTCATTTTGTATCTGATGGCTATAAAGCAGCAAATATTAGGTATTTACACTACATCACTGCTCAAATTGTGTTCGCTAATTGGATGGTCAAGCGCACATTGGGACAGTGATTACTTTGAATGCTTCAGTTGATATGTATGACAAAGTTGGATTCTTTTTTTGAAAAATCAATAAATTAAGAATGTTTTAATGTCACGAGTTACACATGAATTTACAGCATTTACTTGTTGCCAATACCACCTTCTCGCAAAATAAGCCTATGTCTGTGTCACTTGATATCTAACTAGTGGCATCACCAAGAAAGAACACCTTTATGTGAGGTATAATGCCCATGAATAAATTATTCTCAAACTTTACATTTATTTTGAAGTTACTTTATGTTGAGGCACAGACTGCGTGTTCCTGCTGAGAATCCCAGTGAAGTAAGCTCTGAAATTGTCTTTTTGTCTTATACCGTAGCTGATATTGCCACTGTGCTCACAGATTGACCCAGCAGAACGACATATTTAAATATTTAATTGTTTAGTTGTTGCACATGACTAGCGGCCTACTGTCCTCTCTGACGTTAAAAGAGTTTTCAACTTCAAGGAAGACAGCAGTTTCTGACAGTGAGCTCTCTCTTGAAGGGCGGAATTATATTGTGCTACAGAGACTCCCAATTCAAGCTAGTGGTTTTGTTCTGATACAGAGTCCCTACTTTCATGGGGCAAGTCTTATTCTGCTACAGAGTCTCCTGCTTGAAGAGGGGGGTTCTATTTTGGTACAGGTCTCCCACCTGAAGGGAGAGGCATGATTCTGCTGCAGAGTCTGTCCTTTAAAGAGGGAAGGTTTACACTGGAGTATTCTCCTTCAATAGGGAGGCTATTTCACATAGCTGCCCCCTTCAAGGGTGTGATTTTATTCTGAAACAGAGTCTACTCTTCATGTCTCCCACTTGAAAGCGAGGGGAGCTGTTCTGACAGAGTATCTCCATTCAAGGGACAATTCTGATTCTGACACAGGGTTCCTACCTTCAAGGGGGAGTTTGTTTGGCTCCAGGCTCCCGTGGGGTATTCTGCTACACAGCATCTATTTTCAAGAGGGATCATTTATTATGCTAAAGATTCTCACCTTTCAAGTCAGAGGTTATTTTCTGATGCAAAGTCCTCCTTCCCCTCAATGGGAGGTTTTATTCTGCTACACAGTCTCCACTTTCCAGGTGGAACATGTATTCTCACATAGATCGCAATTCACCAAAATGCCAGGGGTAGCGGAAGTGACACCACACACCTGATGGCATCATAAGAAGTAATGTCATATGTCCTTTAATCCTGATCAAATCACATTTTGAAGTGACGACGGTGTAAAAAAGGTATATAAACTGACATTTCAGAAAACACCAAACCAGTTCTAAAGCAGACATAAGACTTTTTAGCAACCAAACACAATTTAAGTTGGATGCTGCCTTGATATTTCATGAAGGGGGTCATGTTATGCCAGGGGTAGACCCAGAAGAATCAACATAGGCCAGGGACACTGTAGTGCATGTGCCTCGACAGCCTCATGTGGCCATGTATCACCATCTTATACCATTTATAGCTACATATGTCAAGTGCTGCCATAATACAGTATGTCAAATATGGCCTCTATTTGAGACTACTGCCATCTTATGTCTGACTTAATCTTTCATCATTGGGATAGCCAAAATATATTGGTAATATCTTTATATATCCAGTTGCATCTATCATATACCAAGCATATCCTGAAATCTTCAGTAATGCCACCCACTGACTGTTAATGCCTCATACACCTGGTATGGTCACCATATGTAATTGCTATCAACATATGATATGATATGGCATTCATAACGTGCCTATACACAGGTGTTTGAAGGTGCGATGAGGCAAGGGAGGGGAAACAGAGGGAAGAAAGAGACAGCGATCCGATTAGGCCAGGTGACATTGAGATTGCGCGTAGGGGAGGGGGCAAGGGAAAAAAAGCGAGGGGTAGGGGAGGGGGCAGTGCAGTTCATAGGAAAACAGTAAAATAAATAAAAGTACTGCCAGGAGGCAAGTGCAGACATCAGATGTCAAGTGCTAGTAGGGGCTGTAGGGATACAGAAACAGTCCCAGAGTGCAAGGGTTGCCAGGGGGGAAGTGTGGTGTGCAGCTGGCGGGGAGGGGCCCTGGGCTCGAGATCAGAGGGTAGCCAGGTAACCAGTGCAGTATCAGATTCAGCCAGGAGATCAGCAGGGGAGAGGAGGAGACAAAGCAGAAGCAAAGAGGAAGGTCTTGAGGTGCTTCCGGAACCGGAGATGGTTCCCCTCAAGTTTCAGTGAGGCAGGGAGGCTGTTCCAGAGGGAGGCCCCAGCAGAAGAAAAAGATCTACCACCAACTCGCTGCTTGGAGAAGCGACTAACCCTGAGGGAGTTGGAGGCGGATGAGCGAAGAGCTCAAGAAGGAAGATATTTTGGAAGGGAGAGTTGAAGGTATTGAGGCCGCAGGCCCCAGAAGGCCTTGTGGACAATGAAGAGGGTTTTGAACTTAATCCTCGCCACCACTGTGAGCCAGTGCAGAGATTTCAGCCTTGGAGGGATAAGATCCCTGGGCTTGAGGCCAAGGACAAGTCTTGTAGTCCTGTTTAGGAAGAGTTGCAGAGGGCGGAGAGTAGAGGCAGGCAGATTTAGAAAGAGGCTGTTGCAGTAGTCCAGCCTAGAGAGAACCAGAGCTCTGGAGACAGTGAGCGTCTGGGGGAATGAGAGGAAAGGAAGAATACCTCTGAGGAGGTGCAGCTGGTAGTGTGACTTCTTAGAGGCATCAGAGATATGAGGAGAGAAGGAAAGGGTGGAGTCGAAGATGATCCTGAGGTTTTTAGCCTCACAGGTGGGAGCAGGAAGAGGGCCAAGAGAGGTCAGCCAGAGAGTGACCGGAAAGGAGGGAGCAGGTGTGCTGATGAGGAGAATCTCGGTCTTTCTGGCATTAAGGCAGAGATCATTGGCAGCATACCTGGTTGGCGGACAGACAGTCAGAGATGAGAGAAGGAGAAGAGGTGGCAGAAGGGAGCCTGAAAATGATTTGAGTGTCATCCTCATAGCACTGAAAGTTGGGGCAGAGAGCGGCAATGCAGTGGGCAAGAAGTGCCAGGTATTGGTTGAACAACCAGGGAGAGAGGTTAGACCATTGGGGAACACCAAAGGTAGTGTAGCATCAAATGCTCCAGTAAAGGCATTCAATGTTTTGTTATGCATGGTATAAGGTACCATATGTGCAGCCTCAAGTATAATTGATTCCATTATGTGCCAAGCTCAAAGGCAAACGGTCCATTAAACCCCTTATTTCTAAACATGCATGGCAGCTTTCCCTTGGGTGATGTGCATCCTCAAACACCCCAGGAAATGCAATGAATGCTTCACGCAAATGGTAAATCACTGTAATGTAATGTGCAAAGCACTTCACATAAAACACTTGTATATAAAAATGTATGTTACCCAGCAACCAAAATTAACATTAATTTCTCGACCGTAGAAGAATGAAAGGTTGAGTAGACCGTGCTAGGATTGAAACCTATGACTTGCAGAACACACATAGATCTCAGCAGTGAGCACTTAACTGGCTTAGCTATCTTGCCAGCTATTTCTCCTTTTAAAGTGCATACCACAGCATTTAGTAATACCTTGGCTCTAGGGGGTTATGGTTCCTATTAGCAAAACGCTTGCAATTACATTGTTTAGTAGCAGGAGGAATATGTCACGCCCACTAGTAAACCTGATAATATAGTTATATTTGCTTTAAAGGTGTCTAGGGGGAACAGGAGAGGATGTCAGGGATGTCATTTCTGGGTCGCCAGGGGTCACGGCTCTGACCCCTGCGTTCTCCCTTGCTACCCCTGCAGTCTCCCTTGTTACCCCTGTACTCAAAATAAAATCCCATCGGGGTGAAGGCTGGGACGGGGCTTGCAGCGCGAGAGGGAAGCACCAACCCCTTCTTCTCTGACTTCCTCATGGCTCCTATACAGAAACAAGGCAGCTCTCCCAGCTTCCTGGTTCCTGTTTGTGAGCAGCACAGCGGAGCCAAGGGTGGCCTGCTGTGACAGACCGAAGCTAGAAAAACAGGTAAGAAAGCTTTAAAAAAAACGTGATGTGGATTTTACATGTGTGAAGTGCGTGTCAGATGTGTGTATGTGATATGGGTCAGTGAGTGGTGGGTGAATGAGAAAAAATTTGATAGTGTGTGTGTTTGAATTTTCGGCGGGATGGGTGTGTACCTGTATGGAGAATGCAGTGAGAGTGGATGTAAGAGAAGGTGTATGAGTGAGTGATTGGTGGGTGAATGAGTATGAGTGTGATAGTGTGTTTAAAGGTTCTGTATGGGTACATGTCTCTATTGAGAATGCAGTGTGAGTGGATGTGAGAGGTTTATGGGTGAGTGAATTAGTAGAAATGTGAGTGTGTTTGTGTGTGTGTGTGCAAATGTTCTGGGTGGGTGGGTGCCAGTGTGAATGTATGTGAGAGAAGGTAAATGGGTGAATGGCTGGTGGGTAAATGGGTATGACTGTGATTGTGTGTGTGAATGTTCTGGGTGGCTGGGTGGGTGCATGCCTGTGTGGTGAATGCAGTGGAAATGAATGTGAGAGGAGATGTATGGGTGGGTGAAATGGGATGCATGCATTTGTGGCTGGGACACTGTGGCTCACTAGATCATTTTTGACACATACCTTATTGACTTTGAATGTTTTACTGGTATTTCCCTGCAAAGTCAAGTTCATGTTTACCTGGCTAGACTGGCATTTTGGTACAGGCAGTCTCGCCATTGCTTACTGTGGCATGACATTTATTACTCAGCGTCTTTGATAAAGCAAGCATGATAAGTAGTATTATCTCACTAGGCTGAGGTTTTGGTGTAGCAGCCTATATATTTCTTACTGTAGCATACCTTTTTTATTAACTGAGCATCTATGATGAGTCAAGGCTATGGGTCTAGACTGGCTTACATTGGAACCAGTTTGGACATGTTTTCCTATTATGACATCTCACTGTGCAATAGCACCTTGAAGCGCTTATTATTCGCAGAATGGGATTACCATACTAAATTACGCCAGACGCAAATAACTGGACAGCCCCAAAGAATATGGCAAAAACTACTTTATTGTCAGTTCAAAATGAAGTAGGGCAATCTGGCGAACAATAAGCAGTAGTTTGCACACTCACATGATATTAATTACACAAATGCTTTATGCCTCAATATGCGTCAGCAACAACGCCAACCTATGTGGCAAACTTAAAACCTATTGAAGGTAGGGAACATATGTACCTATAGTATGTTTAAGTGTTAATATTTTCATTGCCTTCCCCTTATCTAGTAGGCACACCTTGTACTACTTCTAACTATGTTTAATACTGATTATAACAGAATACAGTAGCAGATTGGTTTGTGCAACTTTGTATAGCAGGTTGTTACATGAACCCATATGATTGGTTGGCATTCAATCCCAACCTTGGAATTTTGGCTTGTTAGCAGCACGTAAGAAAAATGAAATCCAGCTGCAGAGAACAAGTCAGACTGCAACCCACTTGCTCCAATTAGTCCATCATCCCTCATCAGTCAGGCCCTTAGCCAAACTTTCTCCTTTGTAGTTGACTTTGCAGACTGTTCTTTGCTCTGGGATCTTTGAGGGAGTGTGGGTGAACCCTTATCTTCATCCAGAGCTTAATGAATGGCCCTTGTTTTCACCCTCTGTGTCACGTGTGAGGAGACCAGGAATTTGCCCATTTCAACCTCTTATTTACTGCTATTTAAATTAATTGTACTAGGTGCTATTACTCCTCTTGGCCTCTGGAGATGTCATCACTCCATCTTACATGTGCTTTCTGCATTTTTAATTATCTAATACTTGGCGCTTGTGGATGTTTTCTTTTTAGCTTAATCTAAGTTAGATATGTGTCATGTCCATGGCTTATCCTCTTGACTCCCTTTGTACCTTGCAATTATTCCTTGATCGACATCATTGATCCCAAGCCAAGAGTCTCCTCTCCATTCTTCACACAAAGCTGTTTTCCAGCGTATCCCATCCCTGCAGCCTTGGTCTGTTTCTGAAGTAGCTCGGTTAGAGTCAATATGAGTCTGATGTCCATCTTTTTTCCCATGGCCGCTTTAGTCACATCATGGGTTATATGGCTGCAAACTTCTATATCTCGCCTCTACCTCGCGTTTTGCGCATATTTACATTTAATTATTTACTTCACCTCTTCTCACTTGTTTCCTTGACTCTTCAGACTTCATTACATGTTTCTCTTGTTACGTCAGTTACATCTTTTCATCTTTTGAATATTGATAAATTGTTTCAGTGAGTCCATGTTTCTTTACTTCAAGACATCACTCTGCAGCTGTTAGATTCTCTTTACAGTTCTTCAATGTTCATTGCGGTTGTCTGAGTGCATAATGTCTCTCGGACACTCAATGCGGCATCGGGACATACCTGGTGTCATTCATATGATTTTTCACTGTTGTTGCAACACGATGGAGATGAGGGGGCAGAGCTTAACAATGATGTATTTGTCTGCTGCTCTACGTTCCACCCTCTAGTCGAGTCCTCAACCACCTCCTCTTCCTCAATCTTCTTAATCTCTTCTGTGAATCTTGACTTCTTTGGGATCTACATCTTTGTCACCCCCCTCAGGTCACCTACATTCTTTACATGGTCATCCGCACTCCAGGTCCTGTGGCAACATTCCCCGGTGGGCTGGCAGAATATCCAACATCCAACTTAGTTCTTACAATCCTTTGGGTAGTAGAACTTCATTCCTGGGTGTGCCAGAAAACTTTATCTTTATGTTCTCATGGGTGGTGTCTTCAGTCTGCTTTGTGTGACCACCTTTCACATCGATCATTATCTTCATTCCAATAGCTTTCTTTGCAGTTTTCTTGCATTGTCCTATAAATATCCTTGTAAGACAGAATCCTAGCTATATCAACACTAGTATTGCTCCAAGGAGTTTGAAGGCATTCGCCATCCAGGTCCGAACCCATGAGAACCAATCATCTTCATCTAACTAGTCAGCTTCTTCTTCCATTTTTGTATGCAGGGTTGTCAACATAGTTTTCACCTCTGTCAGGGTTTGATTTTCTCCTTTGTGGTCAGGTGTGAATGTGCAGCAAGAAGGCCTGATTTTTGCGCATACTCCTCCTTCCATTGCTGTAATGCGGTCCAAAACATACCTGTTCTGGAGGGTCATCAGCCTGATTGCCCTCAGTTCTCCTCTGAGTGTGTTAAATCATTTTATTGTTATATTGATCATTTGTAGCAGCTCCCATCTAGTGATCTGCAACCATTTGGTGTGATGTCTGTAGTCCTGGCATGAATTAGATGTAAATATTACTGCTGTCCTGCTAAAAAATCTGTGCTGCACAAGAATGTTGTCAAAAGCCATCTTCTGATTTAGTTGAGGAATAGCTCTCTCTCTTTATTCTTTGGAGGCTAAGCACCTTCCGCTTCCTCTGGTGTGCATCCATCTTTGGAAACTCTTCAATATTTAGGTCACTTTGGGAAATCACCACTGCAGGAACATGTATGATCAAAATAAAGCATACGCCCCCGCCAATCTTTAGGCAGCTGCATTTAAGCTCTGGATCCACAGGCCCAATAACAATAAATTAACACAGCAGGTCCACCATTCTTTCTTGGTACTTCAAGCACGTGCTTGCATCCTTTATTTTCTCCAAATGGAACCGGGCCTTTGTTCCTGAAGCATATTGTCCCATTCTGTATTTGTATTATGGACACTGGTCTGCTTCATTGTCAACCCATGTTTGTAGCTTAGAATACTTGGGCCATGACTTTAGGCATATGTTGTTTACTATTTGCACTCTGCTTACTGATTCCTGCAGTGGATAATAACATTCCTCCTTCCCATCCTGTGCTGGTGGCAACTCGTTCATATACCAATAGCTGAGGCCTCTCCCAGTATCCTGGTAATCCTGGTTTTTATTGTATATCTGCACATTCCAGCCTCTTCATTTCCGCAATCCTTATTTGTTTTCTGGTCAAGGATGAATTTTGGAGCATTCTGCTCAACCAGTCTATGTCTTTCTCCATCTTCTGTGTTTTTGCATAAGCATCTTCATATGGAAATGAGCACATCGATCGCCATCGTAGGGTTGCCCAATTTCCTTCAAATTGTCCACTTGTTGTGCACACTGCTCGATGGCTGAGTCACTTCACATCGTATGCAGGTATTTCTTTTGCAATAAATGTTCTGGCTGCATTCATGGCATAAGGGGTAAGGAGCATATGTAGCAGCTTTCATATGACGTTCTCTCCCCCACCAACTTCATGTGCTGATCCCACATATTGTTCTTTAAATGGCTGAATTATCAAGATATGTATTTATTTTTTCATGATCTCCTCCAACATCTCTTTTGGATCGAGCAATTTGTTCAAATATACCAGGGAAAATATTACTCGTACCTTTGTTAGGGAGAGAAAGAGATTTCTCATTTTCAGTTATTTCACTTGACCTGACATAATGCGTAAATCTTAAAGAAATACATAAATGTCATAAAACAAAGTGCAACTAGAAGAAGCAATGCCATGTTATTCAAATGCCACATTATGTCTTGCGGAGTAGCTGGTCTCCTTGTCAATGTGTGCTTTATATACTGGAGAATTCCCATTTTTAATTCAGTTTATTCGCTTTCACCAATTTATTTGATTGTATATTTGGCAGTATCAAATACTCGATTCAAATAGCAACAACAATTTTGCGAACAATAGGACCGTTTTTAGGATCCTCAGAAAATGTAGCCACATCTCTGTGTTGTCTTATTAAAGCCGGATAAGACTGAAAAATATAGGTGTAAAGTACATTCAGAAAAGTGCATAATGTTACAATTCTGAGCTTCATGAAAAGATATATACAGATATAGTACTGCTTTCTTGTTGACTCATTGTTCTGATATCACTGTAATATCTAAAGCAGTGTAAGGTGTGCTCTGTAATTGTTATTTCTACTGGTTGTCACATAGCCTGTTTTGAAGTTTAATTGCCAATAAGTTTCTGGAATGGCGGCAAGGCCATTCACTTCCTACTTAAAATGTTAGGGAATGTCTCTTCATTCCAGAATGTTTTTTCTTTAATCTGTAAATTCTTTATCCTTTCTCTTGGTAACCGATCTGGTCTGTATGATCGGAAATTCTTTTCTTGCTTCACAATCAACGGCTGTCGGAGAAGTCAGGGTCTCTCCTTTGTAGATCCTCACGTCAGTCAGGTGTAACCAGGCTCTTCTTCCCTTTAGTTTGACGGCAGTGGGTGTGACCTCTTCTACTAAGTATGTTCCTTCGAAACAGGGCTCATTCTAGGTATAGACACAAAGCTTTGTGCAATCACCTGGTCCCCTGGGTAAAGACTAGGCTGCTTAAGTAAAGTGTCAATATCGCTGGGTTGGCTATCTTCAATCTTCTTCGACCCTTCCCTCCATTGTTTGATCTGTTGAGAAATGAAAGAGACACTAGAGGTCATATTTTTTAAATAATCATGCATTTCTTAACCTAAAGCCTTCGCTACACTGTGGGCATCAGTTTCCACTTGAGTGGGAGGAGCAAGGGGTGTTCTCATTCGACGTCCACTCATCAACTCATAAGGAGTCAGGTGGTGATAGGAACCAGGCTGGTTCCTCAGGGAAAACAAAGTAAGGCACAGACATTGAAGCCACCCCTTCGTCACCGTCAATGTAATCTTAGCTATCCTCTCCATAAGGAGTCTGTTTAATCATTCACAAATTCCATTCACTTGTGGGTAATAGGCAAAAGAGGATTTGTGCTTTATGCCTAATATGAGCACTATCTGCTAGAAACACTCATTTACAAAATGTGGTCCATTGTCAGACCACAGGAATTCACACACACCCATCTTGGAAATACTTTGCGCATGAGAAACTTGGCAGCACCTGCGGCATCAGGGTGTGTGCCTGCACCTGCCTCAATCTATCTTGAAAAGGGGCATACTACTACCAGCATGTACCTATAGCCATTGCATACTTGCAACATATCCACATAATCTATATGTAGATGCTGAAAAGGACCCTCAGGCCTTGGGATTGCTCCTCTCACTGTTCTTTTGTTCTTAAAGTGTGTCCTGCTGCAAATTTCTGACACGCAATGCAATTTACAATAAACTGTGCCACATGTTCCAATACATTTGGTGTGAACCAGTCTTCTGCAATCGTGGCAGCAAGACTCTCTCTTGTGATGTGCACAGGGTAGTGAAGCTGCTCCAGCGCCACCTTCAATAATGCTAGAGGCATAACTGACTTTCCAGTACTATATTGTCTCCACAAAGCCTCTGTGGGTGAAGAAGAACAACCCAATTTTTTCCAAAGATCCTGTTCTTCCTGTGGTGCACGACTGTGTAACTCAATTAATTGTACAATAGATAACATATTAAACCCTTTGTTGATTATCATGCACCGTCCTGACAATTGTTTCACACTCTCTGTTTCAAAATCAGAAATGGTTGGGAAATATGCTGCCTTTTTGTCTTCTATATCTGTGGCTTTGTTACCGAGAGAAATCATGTCTGCTCTTTTAGTATGAGTCATGGAGATTTATTTAGGACCTCAGCCCTCTTAACAATAATTTTGAAGCAGAGTTTCCTCTGGTTCCGAAACCAGATAAACTATTATGTAATTTCACATCAATAGCCAAGTATTTTACTGTATTAGATTTAAAAAACGTGTTCTTCTCAATTCCTCTCCATGAGGACTCACTGGATCTGACTTCATTTTCACATAAAAATAGCTGCTTGGAACATACTTGTTTGCCGCAGGGGTGCTGTGAGTCCCAAGTGGATATGGGTAATATACATCACTTCTGCGATAACCAATGGAAGTTTTATTACTTTAATAATCTTATCCAATAGCAGCGCATGTTGCATGGGCGAGCTGTCTGCAAGGAGGAAACCCCTACTTTTCCAATGTGACAATCCTGCATGTACGGCTGAGTCAGAGTAAACTGTCACTACCTCATCCTTGTATCTCTCGAGTGCATCGATAAGCACCACTAACTCTGCAGCCTGTGCTGAATAATGCAAAGTCAATCTCGCACATTTCACTACCTCAAATTCACCCTCCAGATTCAATTTCACTACCGTCATCACAGTATGCCTTTTGCTGGTTGTTTGGTCAAGTTTTGAAGAACCATCAATACATAGAACCTCCCCCGCTGCAAGAGCATTGGTGGGATATTAAATAATATTGCAGCTGGGTTCGGAACCAGCGGAAACTCTGCTTCATCAATATTATTAAGAGGGCGGAGGTCCTGAATAAATCTCCATGACCCCCCTTTTTGATTTATTCACAGGATACACAGCTATGTTTCATGAAGAGTCTGATGGTACCAATATTCCTTGCTTCATTAAAGCGGAAATGGTTTCAAATAGGCCATCATTAGCTTCTCTCGGACATGGGATACTACGTTGCTCGTGGCAAGATAGCTCCAGCCTTAAGATACATTGTGGCTTCTCCTATCCCCTTCGGTAGACCTACGTCATAAGGACTACTAGTCCACAAAATACTTGGTACCTTTTCTAAATCCTCCTAGAAGTATTGCAGATTCTGTCTCACTAATGCCATCGCTTGTGGGATGTCTCTGTTTTCTACTTTAATCCAATAGGTAAGGCTTAAGAAAAATACCAATTAATCGTCTGAATAATCGTCTCTGAATAATTCCTCGTCTGTCAAATCTGTCAATCTGTATCCTTCTATGAGAACTATTAATGCTCTCCATTCACTTCCTTCATCATCTGTCCCATGAACAACTACCCTTTCCGTGCAGGACAAGGCCTCAGTTTTGTAGGATGCAGGTACGCAGGAGACGTTGCCCGGTGACACGTAGCATACAATGCAACTTTCCACACTCCCGAGCCTTTAAGAACTGAGGATCAGACCTTCTTTGGCAAAGCCCTTGCAGGACAAGGCTGCAGTGTTGTGCGATGCAGGTATGCAGGAGACGCCGTTCAATGGCACGTAGCACGCAATGCAACTTTTCACATGCCTGAGCCGTTAAGAACCGAGGGTCAGACCCTCTGTGGCAAAGCCCTTGCAGGACAAGGCCGTGGTGATGTGTGATGCAGGTACGCGGGAAACGCTGCCTGTTGACACGTAACACACAACGCAACTTTCCACACTCCCGAGCCTTTAACAACCAAGAATTGGACCCACTGCGGCAAAGCCCTCACAGGACAAGTCCTCTGTGATGTTCAAAGCAGGCACGGAGGAGACGCTGCCCGGCCACACATAGCATGCAACACAACTTTCCCTGCTCCTGAGCCTTTAAGAACCGAGGATTGCACCCTCTGTGTTAAAACCCTTACAGGACCAGGCCACAGTGTTGTGCAATTCAGGTATGCAGGAGACGCTGGCCGATGACACATAGCACAGAATGCAACTTTCCACGTTCCTGAGCCTTTAAGAACCGAGGATCAGATCCTCTGCATCAAAGCCCTAGCAGGACAAGGCTGCAGTGTTGTGCGATGCTGGTATTAGGCAGCAATGGGGTAGTGGTGCAGATTGTGACAGTGGATGATTTCACCCTAATCTACATCCGCAAGGTAAGGAGGTGCCGGGTGGGAGAGTAGCATTTGCTGCATTCCACGCAACTCCCTGACCTGCGCGTCTGTCCCATTCTCCCTTTTCCAAACACACATCCACCTTGCTTCCTATGCCTGTGCATCCGACTTTCTGCCTTCCCCACGTTAGCTCCCTTCGAACTTAGGCCCTGCTGCCCCCGCCTGTGCACCCGTCCCTTCCCCCTTTCCCCATGTGCATTCCTTCACAACTTAGTAAGCGCTCCCCCTTCTAGCATGCCACATGCGCTCCCTCGCAACTTAGGGCCAGCTTCCCCAATTCTTTGTGCCACGTGTGTTCCCTCGCAATTTAGCCCCAGCTCCCCTGTTCTTCACGCCACATGCGCTCCCTTGCAACATAGGCTCTGTTCCCCATGTCTTTGCGCCGCTTGCGAACCCACATGCTACCTGTCCTTCTTCCCCGACCTAGCACATCCTGTCCCTGAATTGTTCCCCATGCAACTGCCCCCACTACCCTGGCCTTGCTCATTCTTCTCAGCAGTGCTCCCACGCAACCCAGTCCCTCTTCCCTCCTCTCCTTCCTCTTCAGGCTCCCTTGAGCCATGACCAGTGTATTGTTCCTTGTTTGTGTATCTGCATTCCATGCTTGTTCGTACTGTAAATATTGTATTGTCATTCCACTGCATTGCATGCATGTTCCTCTTACTTCCAGGTCTCCTTGGATTACTAGTGTTTGTGTATGTGTTTACAGTGTTACCATTGTATCATTTAAGTGCTGCTTCATGAGCATGTCTCTTCTTCCCCTCTAGGTCCCCTAGGACTGCCAGCGATGTATTCTGTTTTGTACTTGCATTCTCATGCACTTGAGTGCCATTGTAGGGTACGTTTGTTACTTGCACTGTTTTCTCCACTCACACTAGGGCCGAGCAATGTTCCATTATTCTTGTTCTGTGGTGTACTTACTGGTGCTCCCTCTATTGTGTGTGACCCACTGTGTGCCTCCCTCCTGTTTGCCCCTAGTGTGTGATCCCCTCACGCTCCTGCTTGGGCTATCCCCTGCCCCTCTCCTACTCTCCGCCCCCACCCTCTCTGTTGCTCTCTGTCTCCCCTATCTTGTCTAACTGCTATTCTATCGACTATCCTATCCCTCTCACTAAGTCTGGTAGGAAGAAGCTCAAAAGGGACATCCTGGTCTCCAACCAGGACTCCCTATCGCTAATACCTACATCAGTGCTTCCTCCAGACAGACCATCACTGACATCCTCTTTGTTGTTCCCTCTCCAGGACAATGGACCCCTCTTATGGCCTCTCTTCTCTCTCCTTTTTCCTCCTCTCCTATTAATCGTGGCACCCGGTGGGAGGCTCTCCTGGCCCCCATCCACTCTTCAAAGACCGTCATTAATGTTCACTTAAATGGCACCATCTTGTTCCAGGGCCCTCAGGCCAAAGTCCTCCTTTGCGATAGACGCTTCCAGTGTCTTATCAACTTCATCCTTCTCCTGCTACTCCTACCTACCCCTCTCTGGCTCCTCTGCCACCTCCTTCCTCTGCCACGACTCTGGCAACCTCCACTGATTCTTTGACTGATGGCCGCCTCCTTCCTCCACCACCTCTCTGGCACCCTCCACTGCTTCTTTGGCCGCTCAGCTGCCTCCTTCCTCCACCACCTCTTTGGCACCCTCTGCTGCTTCTCAGGCCACTCTTCTTCCTCTGTGCCATCTCCTCCTTCCTCCTCTGCCCATTCTTGGGCATCTTTAACACTTCTGCAGGGCCTATCTCATGCATATACCCCTCCACAGATCTGCTCCACATCACCACTCTTAACCCACGCTCCAATGTCAAACACTCCTCGGACGTCTGCTGTCTCCTCGAAGAGCTTGATTTGGATGTACTCGGTCTCACTGAGACTTGGTTCACGGCCAGCTCTGTCACAAGTTTTCACACTCTACTCAATGATGGCTTCAAGATCCTCTACAAACCCAGAACCAACCCTCCAGGAGGGGGAGTAGCCCTGATCTTCCCGGAGCGGATCCCTGCTTCTGTCATTCCCATGACGGCCTGCTCCTCCTTTGAATGCCTGGCGTGGAGGCTTGCTATCTCTCCTGGACTCTCTCTCCCTGTGGCCACCATCTACAGGCTACCTGGCCAGGTTTCCCACTTCCTCTCCTCAATGGGCTGACCTCTCCTCTTCCCTCCTTGCCTCTACCTCTCAACTTCTCTTCATTGGAGACCTCAACATCCACCTCGATGCTTCTAGCCCCTCCTCTGGGCTCTTTCCCAAACTCTGCAAATGTTTCTCACTCTATTCTTCCCTCTAGCCTGTCTCACTCTGCAGGGCACACCCTGGATGTTCTTATCTTGTCCGACCTCCCCCTCTACAACCCTCTCATTACTCCTCTCTCGTGCACTGTCCACTTTCTTCTCTCCTCTCACCTGTCACTCTCTGCCACTCAGACTAAGCATACTCCAGCAATGCCACCCACCTTCTCGGTCATCCAGCCCATGAAGCGTGTCTCAGTGGAGGCGTTTGCCACTACTTTCTCTCCTCCTCCAACACCTTTGCTTGACTCACACACTGACACAGCCCTTTACAAATCTACATCTCTCAATATCTAACACTCTGGATCTCCTTGACCCTGTCATGAGGATTTGTTTGAAGCCTGCATCCAAGTGCAACTCTTTGTACAATTCTGACCTTGCCACCCTTAAGTGCAAGTGTAGGGTGGCTGAGGGGATGTGGAGGTGAGTGTAAGGCCCTTTGGATAATGTGCATGCAATGGATGGGGATGCAGAATAACTCCAACACCAAATAATCTAACCAACTCAGGAAGATAGCAAAGATTGCTGTTTTAAAATCAATTGTCTAAAACAGGGAGTTACAACGGACATCAACAGACGTTTGCTCGAGCTATCAGCAAAATTCACATAAAAACACTTTTATATACCAAACATTCATCATAGGTGACATCATACTACATGGAAAATGAGAAAAACCTATGAGGGGGTGTTATAGGTTCAAGGGGAACACCTAAGTATACTTTATATAAGCGGTGGGATTGTGATTGGTTATCTACTGTCAGGTGGACAATTTATGCCTACCTCTAAAACATGTAATCTCTAACACTATTAAGTACACGGTATATCATTGGCTCTCAAACTATAAGGCCCTTCATTATATGGCCCTCTACAATTGGTTGGCACACTCGTGCCATGCCTGGAACATTCGGCTCACTTAGCAGCATGTAAGCTCCAACCCAGGTGCCAGGAGTTGGACATGACTTTACATCCCCACCCAATTAGCCCACCATTTCTCACCACCAATGCCTTGTGCCATGAAGATTGTCTTTGAACTTGACCTTACAGAGTATTCTTGTCTCTGGGAATATAAGGGAGTGCGAGCACGCTCTATCGCTGTTCTAGGACTCCAAACTCAACTGTGTTTTCATCCTTGGCTCACGTGACAAGAGACCACGATTTGGTCCATTTTGCACCACTTAAATGTCTTAAATGAATAAAACCTGGCACGCCTTCAGTTCTTTCTTTGCACCTTAACAAGGGATGATTCAGCTTCTCATGTTCAGCCCCTTCAAGAATAGATAACTGGCTTTGGCTATCTCAGCTTTGACACCAGGCCAGACAGCCTCGCCATTCATTTTCACGATCACAGCTTTATTCTTGCTGCAGCACAGTTCTCTGCCTTTCCTCTCCATGGGTCCAGGCTTACTAAAATTCATGACACCGATGTCCAGTTTCTATACAACGGCGGCTCTGTCTGCAGTCTATTCATTATGTATAGCTAGCTTCTATGATCACTTAGTCTACTTATATTACAGCAGCTGTACAGTTATTGAAAGGCTTGCATTTTCTGCAGTGCGTCACACACATGCGATCTTCTTTTCACATATAAAAGTTTATTTGATTCTTAACTTCATCATCAGTTTCTATAAGTTCCATGCATTCTCTTCAGCCAGTATTCTCAGGATGTCATGCTCGTCTTTGGTGATGTCATCAGCTCCTCTTTCACTCTTTTTCAAATTTCTTCAGGGAATTCCTCCCTCAGATTGTTGTCTCTTTGGGAATACATTTGAAGGTTTTTTTTCAGAGGGTACCTTCTTTCAAATATTAATCATGCTATGGTCACAACTGCTGGTGTCAAGCATGGCACAATCTCAGGCTTCCAAGATACGGGAGGTAGGGGGCGGGATTTCCCCCAGAGGCATGCAGCTGCTCCTCTACATTCCCCCCTCTGGTCGAGTCCTCGCCCACCACTTCACCGTTTTCCACATCTTGATACTTTCTCTTGGAGAAGTGCTTCTTCAGAGTCCAGACCTTCATCACCCTTCTCAAGGTGCCAGCTGATTTTACATGTTCATCCACACTCCACGTCATGTAATTGCACTGTCCATTTGGATTGCATTAGACCCATCATCCTACATACTTTTTACGATTCTTCAGATACAGGAACTTCGTTCCCTCAGGTGCTACGATGCTGGCCTTTTTTTTGGTATTTTCTGACATCTTCATCAGTCAATTCCTTGGATGCAAACCCTGATTCAACATCGATCATGATCTTCATTCCTACTGCTTTCTTTGTTGTCTTCTTACATTGTGCAATTAATATCCTCATCACACAGAATCCAAACATCACCATCTTGAAGATGTTTTCCATCCACTGTGGAATCCATAAGCAAACCAACTGTCATCCGCAATGTCCTCTGTCTCGTCTTCCCTCTGATTATGCAGGTTCATCAGAAACGTTATGGCCTCTGTCAAAGTCCCATTCTCGTCATCGTGAGAAGAAATTAATGTGCAACATGATGGCCCAAATTTGGCACAAATCCCTCCTTCCATCGCTGTGATCATGTCAAGGACATATCCGTTCTGTAGGATCATCAGTCGTATGGCCCTCACCTCTTCCTTGATAGCATTGAATCCCTTAACAGTGATGTTGATTGCATGAGTTCCCATCTTGTAATCTGCATCCATTTGGCATTGTCCATCGTCTGGATCCCAGGCATGAAGATAGTCGTAAATATTGAAGCAGTCTTGCTGACCAGCCTGTGCTCATAAGGAATGGATTCAAATGCTTGACTTGGCTGAGAAGTAGTTCTCTCTTCTGGCTCGATTGGAAAATTCAGGTGCTCTTCTTTTTCTCAAATGGGCATCTACTTTCTGAAATTCTCCAATGTTGAGGTCACTCTGAAGAATCACTGATGCTGGAACATGAATGAGCACCAAGGAGCATGTCCCTCCCCAGTCCTTGGGTAGCATCATGTAGGCTATAGGCCCACAAGCCCAATATTGATCCATCAAGATGGATGGCCCTGCTCCCATTATGGAAACACCTACTGTAGTGTTGCAGTCTTTGTTGTCTGCCACATGATTCGTTCCATGTTTTCTGAAGCATAATGTTGCATTTACCAATGGGATCACAACTATTGGACCCAATTCATCTTCTACCCATGTCAGTAGTTTGGCATGCTGTGCCCATGACTTCAAACACCCATTGTTTACTCTCTGTACCTCTTGCACATATTCAGACTTCAGTAGATGAGCTGCGCAGGACATCAGTCCTTCTTCCCATTTCTTCTTGGATTTCACCCATCCATAGACTGAAACCTGAGTTTGTTCTCAACATCCAGGCCATCCCTCTACTTCTGTTCTATCAGGGCAGTTAATTCTCTTCTTCTCTTCAATGACTACCTCTTCCTGCCCTGTCACAGGATACATAAGCATCTTGCTCTTCCATTCAGGTTCCTTTTCCTTCTGTGTAGTCTTGATGTAATCATCCTGGAATGCAAACGACCATTTCGATATCCATCGTAAAGTGGCCCAACTTCCCTGGAATTTTCCCCTGGTCATGCATGCTGCAAGATGAACGAGGCACCTGGCCAGCACGGACATGTTAGTTGCGCCATGCCGGTAATGTCCGTTACTTACCGCCAGGGTTGTAATGAGGCCCATGGTCACTAGGCAGGAGCCCAGCCCTCCACTACATACAGGGTCCCAATGGACCCAGTCTTGGCACCTATGGCACCAAGCTCATTTCAAAGTGTGCTCAGCACACAGTATATCAGGGGCACATGCATCAATGCCTGGCGGTGCCCAATTATTACAGGGAAGGCACGTGCAGAAGGCAGAAGGAGGAGCTAGGTGGGGCCATCAGGTGGAGCCTACAGGGAGTGGCTGGGGCCAGGCTATATAAGCCGGCCCCACCCGAATACTGTCACTTCGCGTTAGTTTGCTAACTGCAACGTAACTCCTACCGCCGACCAGAAGACTCTTAACTGATCCAGCACGTGTGCTCCCAGTCTCCGGAACCTTCACCACCTACCTGGTTCAACACGCGCACCTCCAGCCACCTCGACCATTTTACCTGGAACGCATCATCGTCGGGAGCATTGACACTCGCTTCTCCCTTAAGAGTCGCTGCACACGCCTTACCTGAGATCGCATCATCGTCGCAAGCACCGCCATCTGCTCCCGACTTGCCCGCAGTCATACTCACCTTCCCGGAGTCCTCGACAGGTATATCCCAGAAACCTTACCTGTTCCGAATTCTATCGACTCAGGACCCTCTTCGGATGCTGACTCCACATGGATCTTCACCTCCAACCACCATCAGGAGCCGGATACTCTCCTCCAGTCATCGCCAACCTGCCACACCTGCAAAGAGAGTATGAGACACAAGGTGAGCCATCGCACAGACCGTAACTCGCTAAAAACGGCATTATTTACGAACTTGGTGCAGTCTCAGAAACCACCCACATACCTACCAATGGTGGAAACTCCCGGAGCTGCTTCCTTTGTCATCACGCGCTCCTGGGTCATCTTCATTGCTACATGGGAGAAAGAACAATATACCATTACGAACAATATCCCTTGGGACAGTGTCGTTACAAGGACACGGACAATAAGAAAATCATAAACATTTACCTCCAAGACGGAATGGTCGCAACTGGTCTGGACTTCCGACATCAGGACCAGTGACGTAACTAGGTCCATCCGCAGCACCCCTGCTGAAGGAAAGCAGGACAGAGAGCTTGCCCTTAGATATTATCAGGTGAGCCTGCATGGGTAAACTTCTGTGCACCACATTTTGGCACGAAAGGGCGGAAGGGACCCGCGACTCCACTATGCTAGCCTCATTCTATCTCATCCTCTCACCGGAACAGGTCAAGTCTTCCATGCCCACGAAAAGGTAGCCATTGGGGGAAAGAAGCAACCAGAGGGAGTCAACTCCAAGGAGGGCTCCAACCGTGCCTCAATGCCCCCGCAGAGACCAGGTGAGCGTAACAATATGTTGTTACCCCTTTCCCCATGAATAGCTGCCAGGAGACCTTTTATGACCCCTGTTGCCAGCATGTTTCCTCTTGTCATTTTTTCTAACTCGTATATCCATTTTCTGGTGCCCAAAGTTAAACTCGTGAGCTTACACCTTAAATTATGCTTGTTCATCCGCGGCCATGAAATATACTGTGGTCTTGCACCCCCTTTTTCCAATAAGGGAAACTGTGTAAACCCCAACCCACAGTCGGTTCCCATCGTTAGTCTATCCATGGCAGGGACGATCGTCCCTCTCCACCTCCTTGCCGGTAGCAAAATTAATCTGCTCACATATGGCGGCGAATCTCCCTTCTCACTATGCGATCATCCTCAGGGATTTCTGGATATGCCATCCTATCCTTAGGTTGTTGCAGATCCAATCATCTTACTTCTTTATCTAATTGCAGGTTTCCTTCGGGGGTGCCTGCAATCCCTCCTCCTACCTCGAGGATGAACTCTCTTTTCTCGTCTGACATGTCTTGTCCCCAACCATTGTGACTATCATCCCCTTCGCCTTTGTCTAAATTCAGTCTACTTAAGAACAATGCTCTGTTTGTGACTGAATGGAATTTCTTCTTCGCTTCGTAATTGATATGACATGGATTGATCCCTCCTCCCTCGATTACCATAGTTGCTACCTTCCTTTAATTCTTGATGGGCCTTATCGATCCTCTCTCTGATGCTCACTGCATCAAAGTGTTCTTCTTCCAATACTACTGTAGATGTCCCTGATGTTGCTTCCTTTATTGGAAGGAACTCTTCTGTTCTATCCCATCATAGTTCTGGACTTGGCCCTACTGGTTCTTTATGAATGAGACTGGTATCAAGACCCTGCTGTCTTCTTCTTCGTTCTATTTCTTCATCTAGTTCTCTTCGTTTTCACACTTCCCTTCTAATTCTTTCTTCCTCTTGCCTTCATTCTTCTCTCCTTACTCCTTCCCTTCTTTCCTCTTCATCCCTTTGTCTCTGTATTCTTTTGTCCCTTAATTTTTGCGCTTACTCCTCCTCTCTCTTCCTTTCTCTTCTATCCCTGTTTTCTTTCACTCTCTGTCTATTGTCATATTTTCTTTTTTCTTCTTCCGGTTCTTCTTTTCGCTCTTGCTCCTCTTGATATATCTGTTCTTGTCGCTCCCTGTTCTTCCTTTTGTGCTCATCTTCTTTCAATCTTCTTTCTTGTTCGTCCTTATCTTCACTTTGCCTAACTTCCTCTATGCTTTTCCCACCTCTCTAAAGTAATATCTGTCCTCCAATCCATTCCTTCGGCATGAGCGCTATCTTATCGGCTTTATCCTTCTCTCCTTTCCATCTCTTAATCTCTCTTTCTATTTTGACCACTCACTCTTTTTTTCTTTGTCTTGTATATCTTACAGATCTCTTCTTTTCTCTTATTATCCTCTGAACTATCGTTGCTGCTATAAGCGGGAGGTTCGTATATTGATTTCTGTTACATCCAGGGTTCATTCTGTTCCTCACTGCATGCGGTATCCTCATGTTAAGGAATGGGTCTTTTTCCATAAACATCGGGCTTTGCCTTTCTGGCAACGTTGGAGGTTGTCCAGGAAACAGAGGTGGGTGTTCAAGCGTCATGTGATCCATAAACTGACTGCAACATGGACTTCCAAACTGACGCGGACCTCTAAGCCACACCCCTTACAGTAATAAAAGAACCCAAAGCATTTGCAGCGGCACTTCTAATTAGCGTTACTTTGATCCATTTCAACTTGCTTGCTGTCTTTCTCCTTCGTGTTTTGACCACAGACTTCCAAATCGACCTGTCTTCGCCTCTCCCTCTGGTTTTGTCCTGAACTGCTGTTGTCGACCCGGAACGCTGAACCAATCCTCTACCTCCTACCGTTCTTTGATACTGTGGACCTGATTACTGGCTAAATTTAATACAGAGCCTGTGTATTCCACTATACGCCCTTTCCTTTAGCTACTTATTTTTGTTTGCCGGTTGTCAATTGAACACAGAGCGTCTTCCCCGATTCAGCTGACACGGTGGAGTTTCTGCTGGTTGCTTCTGTGTACATCTGCAACCGCTTTGTTCACCTGGGACTCAGCTGCACGTCACTCTGTCCAACTACCCGGTAAGCCAAAGTCTATTCTAATTACCTATTAAGACATACTTACTTTCAGGTATCCATCCTTAAGCCCTCAGTCTTAGAATAGAGCTAAAGAGATTCCTATGCTTTTCCCTTGGCTCATCCCTTATTGTACCAACCAGCATCATCCAGGTAGTTATTCTACCAGTAGATTAATAATTGTGCCATGTTATTTCCGGAATCAATTGTTTGCATTTTCTTCGCAGCTTGGTGTAGTGGTGTGGGTGTTCCACACTCTTTTGGGTAATCTATCGCTCTGTCTGTATTCACATACACAGCAGAAAGGTCTATTACCAAGAAGAGTTTCCTCAGTTAGAGGAGGTCTGGTCTGGGTTATCCCTTAGGGGGTACCTTCCCAGCAGTGGCTGAAGTATTGAGTCTTGAGAAGCTTACTCTCATAGAATTCTGAGAAATGCCCTGGCCTGCCTGCACAGTGGTGTGTAACAGAATTAGAAGTCTCAAGAAATATAGTATCAATGGAACCCGCAGAACCCTTGTCGCCAATCTTGCAGATGGTCTCTGATTTAAGGGCAGAGATGACCACTGCGCAAGAAACTCTCCATCAACGAATCGATGCAATCCAGGCTATGGTGACTACATCTGGAGTGCAAAGAGCAGAGGCATCAGGAGCTTCTGCCTCTGGCTCCAGTTTTCCACCATCTAGGCAGGATCCTACCACTGTAGTAGTTTCCACTCAGTTTCCCCTTGCTCCTCTGGAACGTTTTCTGGGGATCCGAAACAGTATCGCACTTTTTTCAATCAATACAAGAAGGGGGTGAGATGAGACCAACACTCCCTCCCTTCGTCTCAGACTCTTCACTTTCATCCGGCTCTGTTCCTGAACTGATGCAAATCGGAACCATTAAGGGTCTGTTCACACCTACTTGGAGGAAACATCACAGAAAAAACAACCTCTGCATGTATTGAGGGTCCTCAGACCACCTATTACCTGAATGCACTAAAAAACCCCAGAAGAAGGCGGGAAACGCCAAATACCAACAATAGACAGAGTCCCTATGTCGGGAAGACCTGTTTTGAACTCATTTATTGCCAGTCCGCCTTAATTGTTTCATCTTATGGTTACCTTTTCAATGGCATCTGTTCTTTCATTTCCTGCATCTGCCATCATCGATTCTGGAGCCATAGGAAATAACATAGACTATGAGTTTGCCACATCCTCAGGTATTGCACTTGTCTCCAAACCCCAGCCTGAGATGGTCAGTGCAGTAGATGGTTCCTCTCTTATCTACGGTCTGGTGACTCAACACACAGTACCTCTTACTATGTGTACTACAGACGGACACACTGAAGAATAACATTCAATGTTATTAAGGCTCCAGTTTACAGAATCATTCTAGTTATACCCTGGTTATAACAGCACAATCCTGCGATCGATTGGGCTCTGGGTGTTATTCAATTCCCCTCTGATTTTTGCAATGGTCAGTGTTTGACTACCCACAGGGTTACAACAGTGCCGCCTAGCCAGGCTTTAGCTACTGTTTCAACCTCTATTGGAGCTTTATCGGCTGGACCTATCACACAAATACCTCCTGAGTATTCATCTTTCTCCGATGTATTTGACGAGAGAATGGCCGAGAAATTACCACTGCACTGTATCTATGATTGCCCTATAGAGTTGGTCTCTGGGACAAAGGTTCTTCAGGGATGGTATATTCATTATCCTTAAAGGAAGACAAAGTCCTGAAAGAATACCTGGACAAGGCTTTGGCTATGGGTTTTATTCGTCCCTCTACATCGGCCGCTGCCTCACCACTCTTTTTTGTGCCTAAGAAAGAGGGTGACCTCAGGCCTTGTATAGATTACAGAGCCCTTAACGTGGTTACTATAAAAAACCAATACCCCCTCCCGTTGATCCTGTTTTTGCTCGATCAATTGGATAAGTCTAAATTCTTCACCAAATTGGATCTCCGTGGGGCGTATAACCTAGTGTGCATGAAAAGCGGAGACAAGTGGAAGACTGCCTTCAAGACTCGTTTTGGTCTTTTCAAATACTTAGTGATGCTCTGGACTTTGCAACACACAGGCAACTTTCCAGGCATTCATGAACAATGTTTTCCATGACATCCTAGATCAATATCTAGTAATATATCTGGATGATATATTGATCTATTCCCCCTCCATTACTGAGTGCATTCCACAAGTTTCTGCGGTGTTGCAACGTCTCAGAGATAGCCAACGGTTTGTGAAGGCAGAAAAGTGCATGATTCATGCTACAGAAGTCGAGTTCCTTGGATTTAACCTTACCAACCATGGGAACCAAATGAGCTCATCCAAAGTGAAAGCGGTACTAGACTGGCCTCTCCCTAAATCAGTCAAAGCTTTACAATCCTTCTTAGGATCCGTGAACTTCTACAGATGCTTTATACACTCTTTCTCCTCTATAGCAGCCCCTCTTACAGCACTAACAAGCGCTATGGTACCATTTACTTGGTCTGAGGAAGCCCAAGGGGCATTTGAGCAACTGAAAGCCGCCTTTACCACAGCACCCGTGTTACAACATCCTAATCCTGATCAGCCATTCCTTGTGGTGGCTGATGCCTCGGGATTTGCTATTGGTGCCATACTTTCCGAGGCTTGCTCACAATCTGGGGACATACATCCAGTTGCCTACTTTTCTCGAAAACTCACCGCATATGAAAAGAACTATGCAATCACGGAGCGGGAACTGCTGGCGATAAAAGAAGCCTTCGTCGATGGAGGCATCATCTTTTAGGAGCCAAGCATCAGGTTACAGTGTACTCCGACCACAGGAGTCTCTTGGCATTCAAATTCATGAAATGCCTCACAGCACAGCAGGCTCGCTGGCATGTGTTTTTCTCCCAGTTTCATTTTACTATAACATACCCACCTGCATGGCTACAAGTCTCAACAGACACCTTATTCCGTTTACATACAGATGAACAACGGTCACTCAATGAACCGATCCCTCCTTTCCAGAGCAATGTGATTTGTGGTTATTCTGTCCAACCCTCGCTGCGTACTCTCCTTGTGGAATGGGTTTTGTCAAACCCCACCGAAGTAGCAAATCTCAATCTTGACGTCTTACATGGTCTGCCTTTTATCCAGGGAAGAGTTTTCATTCCGCCCGGGCAGGCACGCACACATGCTATACAATGGGCCCATGATTCGATGGTCGCTGCACACCCTGGCCAACAGAAAACAATCAAATCTTTGCGTCGATGGTCATGGTGGCCCTCCATGTCTCAGGACCTAATTGACTATCTAGCTTCCTGCGTCATCTGCGCCCAGTGTAAAACCTCCAGGGACAAACAGATAGGCTAATTACAACCTCTTCCGGTTCCCTATAAAAAATGCCAAATGGTAGCGATGGACTTTGTGGTTGAGTTGCCTAAGATGAAGGGGTTCAACACCATCCTTGTGGTAGTCAACTACTTTGCTAAATATGCAGTATTTATTCCATGCTCGGATCTTCCTACTGTGCCTACTCTGGCTGATCTTTTCTTGACTAACATCTTCAAGTGAATTGGTCTGCCTTCTATCGTGGTTTCTGACAGAGGGTCCCAATTTACCTCTCGGTTCTGGAAGGCTCTTACTGTTGCCTTACTTATTGATGATCGGTTCTCGCCATCTTATCATCCACAAATGGATGGCCAGACTGAGCATACCAATTCGACTATGGAACAATACCTTTGTTGTTGTGTCTTCAATTTCAGCAGTCATGGTTGACGGCATTGCCACAGGCTGAGTTTGCGTATAACAAATCTATGCACTCAGCCACAAAGGTCTCTCCGCTCTATGTGCTTTATGGCTATCATCTGTGTTCTCTACCACTGGACCCTACCTTGCCTGTTGACAATCTTGCTGCCCTCGCCTGTGTGAGAGACTTGGACCAGTTACATTGAGATATACAATCTTATCTGTTACGCGCTCAAGTGAGGGCTAAGAAGTATGCAGATGCCCATCGTACCCCAGCTCCTGTATATAGCGCAGGGATGTTTGTGTGGTTCTCTGTGCGCCATCTGCGCATTCCTGGAAAAAGATTGCTGTTGCCCCGTTTTGTGGGTCCTTGCAGGATCGAATCCCTGGTTAATCCAGTGGCTGTTCGCCTGTCATTGCCTGTTACCTGGCGTGTTCACCCGGTGTTTCACATCTCTTTATTGAAACCCTGTCCAATTGGAACCCATCTTCCTACGTGCCCAGTGCCTGTTCTGGTTGATGGGGAGGAAGAGTTTGAGGTGTTGCGTATTTTGGATGTTGAGGTGTCCAGGGGTTCGGTCTTCTATCTGGTTGACTGGAAGGGTTATGGCCCTGAGGACCACACTTGGGAACCTTTGGCTCACATTTATTCACCTGACCTCTTACGTGCCATCCATACCTCTAGGAGGTTGCCGCTGTCTTTGGAGGCGGATGCTGTTACATCCAGGGTTCATTCCATTCCTCAGTGCTTGTGGTATCTTCATGTTAAGGAGCGGGTCTTTTTCCATAAACATTGGGCTTCTCCTTTCTGGAAACGTTGGAGGTTGCCTAGGAAACGGAGGTGGGTGTTCAAGTGTCACACAATCCATCAGCTGACAGCAACGCGGACTTCCAAGCCGACGCATGCTTCCAAGCCAAACCCCTTACCGTAATAAAAGAACCCAAAGCCTTTGCGGCAGCGTTTCTAATTCGCATTGCTTTGATCCATTTCAACTTTCTTGCTGTCTTTATCTTTCGTGTTTTGACCTCAGACTTCCAAACCGACATGTCTTTGCCACTCCCTCTGGTTTTGACCTGAACTTCTGTTAACGACCCGGAACACTGAACCAATCCTCTACCTCCAACCATTCTTTGATACTGTGGACCCAATTATTGGCTGAGTTTAATATGAAGCCTGTGTATTCCGTTACACGCCCTTCCCTTTAGCTACTCCTTTTTGTTTGCCGGTTGTCAATCGAACACAGAGCTTCTTCCCCGATTCAGCAGACCCGGCAGAGTTTCTGCTGGTTGCTTCCGTGTAGATCTGCAACTGCTTCATTCACCTGGGACTCAGCTGCATGCCACTCCCTCCAGCTACCCGGTAAAACAAAGTGTATTCTGGTGACCTATTACAGTGTTGGAACCCGACATCTATCTCTTTTATGCCCTGTGGAGTGTTTACTGTGAACATTTGATTTGGAATTCTACTAGTGCATTCTCCGAACGCTTTGCAGTCTAAATACACCACCCCAGACCTAGTTGCGACCCCCGTTCCACCTGGGGAGGCACCCCATACTAATCATCCTGTTTGTTATTTTCTCCTGTCATTTCCCTTCATTCAAGGATTTCCTTTACACTTTAGAGGGTAAGACATATTTACTTCTAGATATCCATCCTTAAGCCCTCAGTCTTAGAATAGAGCTAAAGAGTTTCCTATCCTTTTCCCTAGGCTCATCCCTTATTGTACCAACCAGCATCATCCACGTAGTTAGTATCCCAGTAGGTTAATGCATATGCCTTGTTATTTCTGGTATTAATTGTTTTCATTTTCTTTGTAGCCTGGTGTAGCAGTGTGGGTGTTCCCCGCTCTTTTGGGTAATCTACCGCTCTGTCTGTATTCACATACACAGCAGAAAAGTCTATTACCAAGAAGGGTTTCCTCAGTTAGAGGAGGTCCGGTATGAGTTATCCATTAGGGGATACCTTCTCAGCAGTGGCTGAAGTATTGAGTCTTGAGAAGCTTACTCGCATAGAATTCTGAGCAATGCCCCGGCCTGCCTGCAGGGTGGTGAGTAACAATTATGATACCCTGTCACCGCTTTCAACTCCTTTAAAGGATACAATCCTACTTCTTCTATACTAGCACCTTTTACTTTAAGCGAGGTAAGGGGAGCTAAGCGCTCAACACCTTCCTCCTTACGCTGACTAAGCATCCACTCCTCAGGTGAAGGGTATTCCCTCTATTCCTGATACATTTTCCAGAGCTCTAGAATCGCTGATTATTTCTCTAATTTCTTCCCCGTGCACAGAGCATGCAAGTATGTGGACATGTGTTACAATACCGCTTTTGACAGGGGATCACCCTTGTGGCCACAGCATGAACATTTTATCTGCCGTGCCTTTCACCCATTCCACACTATACTGTCTGAGCTTGGGCATGTGCTTTGGTAGTGTCTTGCATAAGTGCATCAGAGGAGTATCTCCACTATTGACAAGATCGAATTGACTTTATTTAATTGTCAATACTTACCAGACTTATAAAATAACCTTTATACCTTTGCTTAAATCACCACATTTCAACACCTTTAAAACAACAAATACAAGCACTCACCATCAACTGCCGCTCAAGCCTCTAATGTCTCAATTTGCTATCTCTACCTTTTGGATTGGTATCAAGCACTTCGCTAGCTTTAATAACTATTGCTCCTTGAATTTTTCTCAATCGCTTCACAACTTCTATCGCTCTTCGATATTTTTACTCAACAAACAATATACAGACTAGTTGACTTTACACATTAATAAACACTGTGATCACCCTTTTCTCTCTCGCCTTTACTTAGTACCCTAAACAGGGTTTAAGACCTCCCCTTACGTGAACCTGTTCACGCGTTATATATTTCACTCTTCTCCCATTGGAGTTTGAGACGTCTTCTTCTGAACTCCATTGTGTTAGGACTCTAGGCAATATCTTCTCTTCACACAATATTTCCCATTACTCAAAAATGATCATAACCCCATTCCCTTCATTTACCATTCCCCTTAGTCTACCACCATCCATTCGTTAATTGACTCGAGGCCTTCATTATCGACTGCTCCTCCAATGCGACCACTTTGCCTTCCTTCCACAGAGCGCCTTTGGAAACCGGGCAGGGATTTCATCAAAGGGGGACGTGACCACCGTCTTGGTTTTTCTTGCAAGTTTATTTCAATCGGCACAGGAAACACTGCGATCTGCCGGCTAATGGCAGAGGATGCTCGAATGACTGAATGACTGAAAGACTGGCGACAAACCAGTTTCGATCTTTAAACCATCCGCACTGCTTCCACATGAGCATAAGGCCCTTTGGATAACGTACATGCAATGGATGGGGATGCAGAATAACTACAAAGCCAAATAATAATATATGATAATATAATTAAAAATAATTGAAAAGATTACTGTTTTAATATCAATTGTCTAAAAACAGAAATCAACGGACGTTCACTCGAGCTCTCAGTAAAATTCACATAAAAACACATTTATATACCAAACATTCATCATGGGTGACGTCATACTATCCGGCAAATGAGAAAAACCTACGAGGGGTTGTGATGGGTTCAAGGGGAAAATCTAAGTATACTTTCTATAAGAGGTGGGATTGTGATTGGTTATCTGCTGTCAGGTGGACAATGTATGCTTACATCTAAAACATGTAATCTCTAACACTATTAAGTACACGGTATATCATTGGCTCTCAAACTATAAGGCCCTTCATTATATGGCCCTCTACAATTGGTTGACATGCTCATGCCATGTCTGGATCATTCGGCTCACTTAGCAGCACATAAGCTTCAACCCAGGTGCCAGGAGGTGGACTTGACAATACCTCCCCGCCCAATTAGTCCAACTTCTCTCATCACCCATGCCTTCTGCCATGAAGATTGTCTTTGAACTTGGCCTTGCAGGGTAGTCTTGTCTCTGCAGATATAAGAGAGTGCAAGCATGCACTATTGCTGTTCTAGAACTCCATGCTTACCTCTATTTTCATCCTTGGCTCATGTGACAAGAGACTACAATTTGGTCCATTTTGCAGCATTTAAATGTCTTAAATGAATAAAACTTGGCACACCTGTTGTTATTTCTTTGCAGCTTAACAAGGGATGATTCAGCTTCTCACATTCACTGCCTTCAAGAATAGATAACCGCCTTGGCTGCCTCAGCTTTGCCACCAGGCCAGACAGTGTTGCCATTCATTATCACAATCCCAGCTTTATTCTTGCTGCAACACAGTTCTCGGTCTTTCCTCTCCATGGGTCTGGCCTTACTAAAATTCATGACACTGATGTCTAGTGTCTATACAATGGCGCCTCCACTTGCAGTCTATTCACTACATATAGATAGCTTCTATGATCACTTAGTCTACTTGCATTACAGCATCTGTACAGTTATTGAACAGCTTGCATTTTCTGCAGTGCGTCACACATGTGCAATTTTCTTTTCACATATAAAAGTTTACTTGATTCAATAAGTTCATCATCAGTTTCTATAAGGTCCATGCATCGTCTTCAGCCAGTATTGTCAGGGCATCACGCTCATGTTTCGTGACTTCACCAGCTCCTCTTTCACTCTTTTTCATATTTCTTCAGGGAGTTCTTCCATCAGATTGCCATCTCTTTGGGAACACATTTGATAGGGTTTGCTTAAAGGGTGCCTTCTTTCAAATATTCACTGTGGTATGGTCACAACTGCTGGTGTCATGCATGGCACAATCTTAAGCTTCCAACATACAGGAGGTAGGGGGGTGGGATTTCCTGCAGAGGCATGCAGCTGCTCTTCTACAGAGGGCATCCGGCTCATCCTCTGACAAACTGGCCCACCGCTTGCTCCAAAGGCAACACAGACTCTCTGTCCTTTGTAAGAAGAGAGCATACATCCAAGCCTGCGTCTCAACAGCCTCTAACAACTCGCGCACATTTTTCAAAATCAGCAAGGAACTGACCAATCCTGCTGCAGTCTACACCTCTCCTGTTCCCTCCCAGGCCCTTTGCATGGCTCTGGTATCTCATTTCACCACTAAAATTCAGGATATCCTGTCCACTTTCTCCTCTTCAATTCCTCTCTCTGACCAAATCGCCTCCTCCTTTCTCCTCCTTCTCCCTGTTCATTCCAGACAAGGTTTCTAGACAAGCCCAATCTATTAAAGTCTCTTCAAACAGGTGCTCTCCTGCTCCCCCAGAACCATCAAGGACCACATTTACACCCTTGCTCCAGCCCTGGACAATTTCTGCAGTCACTCTTTTGCCACTGGACCCTCCCGCTTCCACTTAAGCACTCCCTTGTGCACTCCCTCCTTAAGAATCCTTCTGCCGATCCTTCCGCTCCGTTAAACTATCACCTGATCTCCATCACTACTTTAATGGGCAGACTCCTGGAAAAGCTGGCCATCCCCCAGCTTAATAAACATAGTGAATCTGTTGGTTGTCTCCATGGCCACCAGTCTGGCTTCACAGCAGCCAGAATCACATAAACTGCTCTCCTGAACACTTTTGAAGACTTTCTCTGTAATTTAGACTCTAACATTCCTTCTGTCCTCATTCTCCTTAATCTATCCTCTGCTTTCGACACAGTCAACCACGCCATCTGGCTCAATCACCTCTGTGACAACCTGCGATCTCTGGTCAGACCTTAGCTTGGTTGACCTCCTTTCTCTAAGGTTGACCCTCCCAGGTCCAACTTCAGTCTTTCCTCTCTTCTATCCCTCTCTCTACTTGTTGTGCCTCCCATGGGTATAACCTCTCTCCCTGGCTCTTTACCCACTAACTGGCACCACTGGCTCACCACATCTCCACAGTATCCACTGCTCCTTCTCTCATACCTGAATGTCTGTCCGCAACTCAGGAATGGTGTGTTTCCAACAATCTCTGCCATAATGCCAGCAAGACAGAGATCCTCCTCATTGGGACACCTGCTCCCGCCTTCCCTCTCTCACTCTGGCTGCCCACACTGGGCCCTATACCTACACATTCCTGTGAGGCTAAGAATCTTGGTGCCATCTTCAACTCCACCCTCTCCCTCTCTCCTCACATCTCAGAGTTATCTAAGAAGGCACACTATCAGCTGCACCTCTTCAGAGGTATTCTTCCTCTTCTCACTTTGCCCCAGAAGCTCACTGTCTCCAGGGCCCTGGTCCTTTCTAGGCTGCAAGACTGTAACAGCCTCTTTCTAAATCTGCCTACCTCTACTCTTCGCTCTCTTCAACTAATCCAGAACTTGACTGCAAGACTTGTCCTTGGCCTCAAGCCCAGGGATCATATTTCTCCAGCCCTGAAATCTCTCAACTTGCTCCGTGTGGCTGCAAGGATCAAGTTCAAGTCCCTCCACATCATCCACAAGGCTTTCAGGGGCTGAGGACCACACTGCATCCAACTCTTCTCTTCCTACACATCATCCTTTTTCAACCCACCGCTCATCCACCTCCAACCCTCTGAGGGGTACACGCTTTTCCAGGCAGAGAATGGGGGGTAGATCTCTGTCCTCGGCTGAGGCCTCCCTCTGGAACAGCCTCCCTGCCTCTCTTATATTTGAGCAGGACCACCTAAAGTTCAGGAAGCAACTCAAGACCTTCCTTTTCGCTTTAGCTTTTTCTCTCCCTCTCCGTTGCTGACGTCCCCATATGCTGCGCACACTGGTTACTTGACCACCCACTGAATTTACGGGACCGGGCTCCCTCACAACCAGTTGCCCTTGCACTGCCTCTGGGCCTCCCAACCACCTAGGGACTTTATCTGCAATCCTACAGTCCCCTGACTCTCTGAACTTATGATCCACCTCCCTGCCAGTACTTATGAATTCCTTTTCACGCCCCCCCAGGCACTTCTCCCCCTTCCGCACCACTGCACTTGCACGATCTGAATGACACAAGGCCTAGTAAGATCATTGTTTTTTCCTCCTTCTGTTTTCCCTTCCTTGTCTTTTCGTGCCTAGAATCACTTGTGTACAGGCGCGTTATAAATTACGTATTATATCATATCATTTCTGACCACTGCTGCTTCTAACTCTAGAGGAATTATCTGCTCATCTTCACTCTCCATAGGTATTTCTAGTCTGAACAAAAATTCATCACTTATTCTCAATATTTGACCCACTACTCAGGGGAACCAAATTAACAGGACAGTTACTCCATACAAAAATACTTCTGGATCTAGAGGAACTCCTCTCAATGCTTTATTTTTGCAAATGCTAATATAACTTCTTTCATATTTCTCAAATATATTCCTAGAGTAGAACACACAATCCCTTTGCCCGTAAAATATATTGTCATGTTTAATTTCATCATTAAGTCACACCCTTATATGTTAACTGCCATTTACGTCATGTTCTCCTATAGAAATCGGTAACTCATCAGTGAAAGGAACTAAAGTTGTCACCCCAGAAAACCCCTGCGCATTCATGGCAATGCCAGACATTGGTTATTTACCCTTTTGAACACAGGAACGAGTCACTCCAGTGTCTACAAGAAACAAAAATGTCTTGCCTCTTATTGTAACCTTGACCCTTAGTTCCTCTTAGGGGTCTGGTGCCACTGATAGTACTGAACACATCAGGTCATTCTGTGAGCTATCCTATAGTGGGTATAGGTTCATCCCAGTACTCGTGAAAGGATTTCCTCCTACCACAGTCACACTCCCTGTCCTGGGTGTAGGTGCCGGTGGAGCCCCTGCATTCGTGTTTCATTGCGGTGCCCCTGTTTGCTGAGTCTGTGTTTGCTGGTTTGTATAAGCGCTTGCTGCAGATACCCTTGTGGCATCCACACTTGTGCTGGGCTTTGTTGTACTTTCTGTATTTGCAGCATATGTGTCTCATTCTGTGTGTGATCTTTGGCATAATATTCTTGTGGTTCTGGATTATACTGTGGAGAGTAGCCCAGACCCCTCTTGGAGCCTGCCAGTTCTGTTGCATGCCCCCTTCTTTTCTCTGTCGCATTTGGGCTATATGCACCCTTCTCCCACAATTCTAACATTGCTGAGGCTGTCCTCCATTAAAGCTTCCTACTCCTCCTTGAGAGTTCTGAAATCCCCCTCGCCCTCCTCTGAATGCATTCCCTCTTCCTAGTGGCCGAAAGTTATATTCACGTTGATCCATAGGATACCCCCACATTACCTGCCTGTACTGGCTGCACCCCTTGTGCTACCACACTTTAACTACTTGTCAATACAGCTCCTTCTTTGCCAAATTGCAGACATTTTTTCTGGACTAACTTTGCTTCCTCTTGCTTTCTACCTTTAGCTTTTTCTTGTAACAATCGACAGTGATGTAAAATGGTCAGTTGTATTTCGGGCCAAGGATTTGCATCCATTCCCACCTGCTTCTTCTGCCTTTGCACTGGCTCAGGCGGTCCCTGACATAAAATGTGGCAGAGAATGGGGGGTAGATTTCGGTCCTTGGCTGGGGCTCCCTCTGGAACAGCTTCCCTTCCTCATCAAACTTGAGCAGTACCACCTAAGGTTCAGGAAGCAACTCAAGACCTTCCTTTCTCTTCAGCTTTATCTCTCCCTTGCTGATGTGCCTATCTGCTGCACACAATGGTTACCTGGCCACCCACTGAACTTGCGGGACCAGGCTCCTGCCTGACCAGTTGCCATTGCACTGCCTCCAGGCCCCCCAACAATTTAGAGACTGTATCTGCAACCCTTCAGTCCCCTGACTCTGCACTTATGAGCCACCTCGCTGGCAGCACTTATGAATTGCTTTTAATAACGCCACTGTTTTGTCCCACAGTTCACGAGTCTCAATCCTCCAGCATTCTTGAATCTCTTGAATAAAGGCAACAGGGTCCACATCCTCCCCCATTCTTCTAGTCATAATTGCATCTATACCGGAGAGACCCCCGGCCGGCCCATAGGGTCAGGGTTTTCTCTGCAGTACTTTAAGACAAGATAGCTGCACCTTGAGATGGATGGGGGTGCATGTTTTCTTACTCCAACACCAATCAATAAGGACAACTCAATGGTTTGGCAAAGGGGAGTCCATTTAATGACAGGTACAAAAAATGGGGAAACATGGAAATCAACAGTGATGCGATAGCCCGTCTCGCTTCAACTCCCTCAAACTTCATACAAAACAGTAACACTCATACCCAAAACTCATCATCATTGACGTGTAACACTCAAAAGTTAACATGCAATTCTATAGGTTAGGAAAAGGTAACTTTACTATAGGTACTATATCTGTATATGGTAGCGGAGTAAGAGGATTGGATAAACACTATCAGGTGGGCATCTAAGTCCTTCCTTCTAACATTACTCTAGTAGGCGTCACTATGAGTATGATGTCTCATTGGTTCTACTATCTACAGAACCCTAGATTATTTGGTCCATTGTGATTGGGTTGGCTTCAACCCCATGCATAAATCTCCACTTTACTTAACAGCACGCAGAATGGTCAACCAGGTGAAGGGTGCCCTAAGATTCACCCGGCCTTCCCTCAATCCATCATTACTTTAGTGGCTATGTGTCAATTAGTTGGCTGTGGTCGGCCTCGGAAATGTGTCTTCTTGTCTCAGAAAAGTTCTGATATCTATGTCTCGGCGGATGCCAAGTGTAGGTCTGAAACTGTGCCTCTTCTCGCTTGGCTGGTCATGTGCCAGCATACCATGCATTTACCTCATTTCTTTCAATTTGTGCATTTGATTTTCATTTCACTGCCACCTGCCTCTGCCTTCTTATCTCGATCCTTCAGTGGCATGATATTCTGGTCTTAGCTTCAATTAAAGGTAGCTACTGTTCATAGCCTCTATTGATATGACCTGGGCTTCCCCGGCACAAGATGCCTCTGTCGAGTTTCGATTCAGCCTTTTTCCTGGTGTTAATATAATATGAAATTTCTTGCGTTTGGCCTATAATAACTTGGGTTGGTTCTGCTTTTTATGTCAAAGTGGACTCGCACTTGTATAACATGATTCATTTTGAGGTAGATTGTGTACAATGGTGCTTGCCACTCTATTCTTCTACTTAGCATCGCAAGCCGCACTGTTTCCTTAGCTTTCTTGCAGTTACAAGCATATGTACAGGCATTAGTTGGTTGGATATCTTCATCCTGCTTACAGTTTAAGCTCCTTTGTATTCTAACATCGCTTTCTTCTTATAGGTTCATGTGTCATCCTTGGATCGTCATATTTTCTATGGGTGTGTTAGTCCAGGCCCTCGTGATGTCACCATTCATCTTCCATTAAGGATTTTTTGGTTTCTTCCTGTACAGTACTTAAGCAATCTTCATTTCGTTTCATTTGCTGGTAGGGTTTTCTTAGTGGATACCTTACTGTCCATGGTTGTCTGGTTATTGGTACTTCAATAGGTATTGTTCTTCTGATAGGTAATGGGCAGAGCCCTACTGCGGCTCTCTGCTGACTTATTTGCTCCTCATATGTCACATATCTCGGTGTGAACATTCCTGGTACTTCAAAATGGGCGACTGGAGTGCAGGCTTTATTTGGGACCACCTCTACACATCCATATCTGATGTGTCAGGGTACTGTATTGTAAGTGCTCATCATATGTCTGCTCTAGAATTATTGAATGGCGCTTCGTCATGTGTTGTGGTGCTGTTAGGCTTGCATACCCTGCTTGCTTCCAAATGTCATCAGCTCTCTCCCCTAGAATCACTGCCAATAGACATTTTATGTCACCCAGTGCTAACATCATTCCCGCAGTAATTCGTTCTAACTCATACATCCAATTTCTTGTGTCTGCCGTCAAACTAGGCAATTTACACTTTAAATGTTCCTTATCTATCTGTGGCCACGGAATATATTGTGGTTGACCTCCCCCTTTCTCTAATAATGGGAATTCTGAAATCCTTTCCCCATGATCATAGCCACCTACACTCTTCATTCTCCAGTTGGGGTTAGTTTCGTCTATCTGTCTTCGGTCTGGCAGTGAGCTTAATTGGCTAACATATGACAGTGATGTATCCCCTGCACTGCGCAATCATGCTGGTGGTCATTCAGAATATGGTGTTGGTTCTGGTGTTTTTACTTTGGGGTCTTCGAAATCTGTAAATGTTACCCCTTTTTCCATGCTTGGCTCTATTGAAAAACGCCATGCACCTTCTCTTGTGCCGTGTTATTTTCTTCCCTCTCTTCATCCAACAACATTATTCCCCAACTCGTATGACTTTCATCCCTTTCCTCTTCATCAAGATCCAACCTGCTTAAGGATAATGTCCTATGTTCATCTCTCACTTTGTCCCCCAATCTGCTTCATGTTCCTTCCGGCAATGACCTTCATTATTTCCCTTAGTTTTGTAAAAATTCTTGTCCCTCATTTGACTATACAGATCTGCAATCCTTTTCCCTATGTCTTCTGCCCCAGGCTCATCAGCCCATGTCTGTATTCTTGGTATATATATTATAAGGGTACCTGTAATACCACAAGTTCTCCATGTAAGTAGTACAATAATAAACACAATGGACCTTGGTAATGAGGTTGGAAAGATATTGTTAACAACAAATTATCATGCAAAAATATTCAAAAACATCACATTTATTGATAAAACAATTGTTACATTTTTCAACACTGTTTGCTCATAGAGCACATGAATCCATATACAATAGACATCATCAGATTCATTCCATCATACACACTAAGGGCCTCATTATAACCCAGGCGGTACAGGGTTAACGGAGCCGTTAAAGGTGCCGCCAATAGCGGCATGGCTACCGCCGAGATTGTAATGAGGCTCAAAGTCTCACTCATACACATCCAATGATCTGTTCAAACAAAACAGCGGGTTTACAAGACCCTTCATAAAACACACATCAGTGTATAATTTGGTTACACCTAGATCGTCTAACAGTATCCATTGCCGATCAATAGCACCTCGGCTTATTATTACAATCTACATATGTTTTGGTCGTTGCACAATGGCTTTTCACAATTAGCCATACATTTCTCAACCTTCTTCAGGATATGGATAGATCTTCAATATTGCCCAACCCAGATAACATCGTCCAATGGAAGTTGTTTTCCAGAAAAAATCTAAAAACAAAATAAACAAACAATGCTCAACATATTACTAACCAACCTCTTAATTCTTTAGACATAGATAAGTTATGTGTATAAATCTTGATTGATTATACTAGTTCACACTCACATCCAAACACAATTTATGGGGGTAGTGTCAACTGTGGAACTAATCCTCAATGCTCCCAAGATATAAATTCAGAGAAGCCTGAAAAAAGAGAGGAGACACAGGTAAAGAGTGAACGAGGATCTCTCTCTCTATGGGTCGAATTTCTGCTTAGGACATCGAGATCTATCCCATCCTCTATGGTCCCATCACTTACTTTTGGTGGAACAGGGTCTATTATTCACATTACTTTCATCCGTCAGCGTCACAGATCGCCAATCCGCTGATTTTACACACGTGCATCACATGCTGCTACTCATAATCTGGTTCCCTATAAAAAAAACATATGATGGGCACAATTTTAAAATCCCAGAAACCATACATCTTCATTTCTGCACAACCACAACCGTTTTCCCAGTAAATTCGGCCATTTCTATGACTTAGCAAATTACATATCGGGGATAGAGAGGTGATTTACTCACCGACATCACAGTATAAGTCCCGATTTCCGGTGTGTCTAGCTTTTCTTGCTGGCGCAACAATCGTCTGCTATAGCAGTATTGTTTTCTTTATTTTCTACACTTCCATGTGTTCAGCTCTGCTGGATGGAAGACAGAGTTAGCACATCTAAAAAGATGTGTCCTAACATTCATCTCACCCCATTCGCATAATTCAGAGCTCATACTATTTCCTAGGAAAGGGCGTTCTTTCTACGCGCTGTTCCCCCATCCCGTCAATGTTTACGGCTAGTGGCGAGTATGCACTTGTCTTTTCCTTCATATATAGAGACTATGCTGGATGTTAACGGAGTGTTGAAACATGATCATAAAATATTGCTTAATCAGTTCAGCATTCAACTTCATTATCCATGACTCATATTTGATCTTCCCAGTATCTTACCTCCGTGGTACAAGACCGCTGATTTTTCTCTCCCTTGGTTGTAAGTCCGTGCAGGGCATACCCCTAGCCCTGCCACGGCTTAATACATGCTGTGGGTCTATATAGAACAGCGTGGACACGGTACAACCGCAAAGTGCTAAATCACTAAAACTCACGCAGAACTTCATCAAGTCTGACCGAATCCCCCAACAAATCCGGGCGCATTCAAACGAAACTTACCTGAATCATCCCTCCTGCTCCTAATAGCGTGTTAGTCCCAGTGGCCACGTTGGGTGGTTCGTCAAGTGCCCAAGTGAAAAATGTGCCTAGGGGAACGTCAGGACTGACTGTTAGTGGCAGTAGAAAGAAGACTCCATTTCCACCATAGGATCCCTGATTGGTGTGTACACATGTAGGTTTAATTCATGCCCGATCCATGCGGGATGCATTTGTCAGGCATCCTAATTGGGAGGAACACTCCAGCCTCCCATATTTTGAATACCCCTAGATAGGGGCCATTTATTTAATAAAGACCATCTGCTACCAAATATTGAATATTGTTGTCACGCTATCATCTATGCAGACGTTGGTTCTGTTGACTTATAGTGGCCCACACTCATTACCTCCAGTGTAATAGGAAATTACATCTCTTATCCGCTCAGACTCTAATATGCAGTCCATCGTGCAGTGAGGGATGCACGCTCCCATTCATGCATTCTTGGTCCCACATATTTACCGTTCGACAACAAGTTTGTTCCACTCAACGGATACGTTGAGACCACATCTTACCGTATCCAGTGAATATATCCACCTCTGCTCAACTTTGTGCAACATGGTGGATACATCCCCTCCCCGCGTCAGTGTCTTTATGGTCTGTAGTACAAACTATTTCACATCCCGATCGTTATGGCCAGCTCTGCTGAAGTGTTTGACCAGGGGTTTGTCTTGTACTCTATTTCTTATGTGATATGATATGATATGGCATTAATAACGCGCCTATACACAAGTGTTTCAAGATATACAAGATATACAAGATCGATGTTCGGAAATCCTTTGGCTAATTGTGAAAAGACCTTGTGTAACGACTGAAATATAAGGCCTGATAACTAGTTAATTTTATTACTATTGTGTTATGTGTCTTAGTTTATACACAATAAATGTTTTATATTGACATATGTATAACCCCAGAACTTCTGCACTTTTCTTTTCCTCTGATGACTTTCCTCTACCTACCCTCAGTAGATGTATCTCATCTAATTCTTTTACTCCATTTTTGAGTGTAATACGTAAGCTTCATATTGGCAGTCAGGAATCCTTATCATATACTCTATTTGGAGTTTGGTGTGTATTCTTTGGTTCGTCTTGGGACCTGTAATCGAGTTATCTATTTCTTTAAACACAAATTCATTTATTATATAATTACACTTATAATATGGCTCCTCCCCTTTGTTTGCCACCTTCAATGCTCTACTTACATCTATGGCTCAGCTCGAGTCCCTTGGCATAGACTCTCCTCCAATTGACCAGTTTGCCGTCAGTCCGCGAGGCACCTGCGAGGACCGGGCAGGGATTTCTTCAAAGGGGCCCATGCCAACCAATTCTTCCACATGTGTGATTATATGCTGATCTCCACAGGAAGCTCCACGATCTTCTTGCTAATGGCGGGAGTCGCTGATCGTCCGATCGTCTTGCTCTGGGCCTAGGTCTTGAACAATCCGCAATAGCACCTTGAAGCATTTATTATGCGCAGAATGGAATTACCATACTAAATGACCCCAGACTCAAATAACCGGACAGACCCAAAGAATATGGCAAATATTACTTTATTGTCAGTTCAAAATAAAGTAGGGCATTCTGGTGAACCACAAGCAGTACACTTCTCTCCACACTCACATAATCGGATCAAGATTAGACTACTGTAATGCCCTCTTCCTAGGAACTTCCAATAAAAATCTCTCCAAACTACGGACAATCCAGAATAATGCCCTTAGGGCAGCCACCGGCATCTCCAAAAGAGAGCACATCTCTGACACAAGAAAACAAGTCCATTGGCTCCCCATCAAGGAGAGGATAGCCTTCAAAGCCCTGGCCATAACACACACATGCTTCCACAACCAGGCACCCCAATACCTGGTGCAAAGGAATGTTAAGCAAGAACCTACGAGACCCACCAGATCAGCCTATGCTAACAGGATATCCGTTCCTAAAACAAGGAGAGCGTGAGCAGGAGGATCCAGCTTTCCAGTTCTGGCAGCAACACACTGGAATGCCCTCCCTACACACGCTAGGAACACTGTATCTCACCTGGCATTCAGGAAACTAATCAAAACCCTGCTGTTCACCTGAGCCCTCCTTAGATCACCTGACTAATGCACTCTATAACCACAAGCTAGTGCATTCTCCTGTACCAATTTCTCCACTTGTAACTAATGCAACATTGTTTCTTAAGCTCAATGTAACCTAGAGCTAATTATTTCTTCATAACTAAGCTAAATATGTGCACATAAGACAATCTTTGCAACAGCGCCTCGATGCCTGCGGGCTGCTCGTGCGCTTTACAAATACAAATAAATAAATAAATAAATAAATACATTTTAATGATTTTAACTACACAAAGGCTTTATACCTCAATATGTGTCAGCTATGACACCATCCTATGTGGCAAACCTAAAACCTATTGAAGGGAGGGGTTGGTTAAGGGAACATATGTACCTATAGTATGTTTAAGTGTTAATAACTTCATTGGCTTCACCTTATTTAGCAGGCACGCCTTAAACTACCTCTAAATACTTTTAATACTAATTATAACAGAATACAGTAGAGGATTGGTCTGTGCAACTTTGTATAGCAGGTTTCTACATGGACCCACATGATTGCTTGGCATTCTCTACCAACCTTGGACTTTCGGCTCATTAGCAGCATGTAAGAAAAACAAAACCGAGATGCAGAGAACAACGTTAGTTTACAACCCACTTCCTCCAATTGGTCCATCATCGTGTATCGGTCAGGCCCTTAGCCAAAGTTTCTCCTTTGTAACCTTTGTAGTTGACCTTGCAGCCTGTTCTTTGCTCTGGGATCTTTGAGGGAATGTGGGTGCACCCTTATCTTCATTCAGAGCTTAATGCATGGCCCTTGTTTTCACCCTCTTAGCCATGTGTGAGGAGACCAGGAATTTGCCCATTTCAATCTTTTATTTACTGCTATTTTAATTAATTGTACCAGGTGCTATTACACCTCTTGGCCTCTGGAGACTTGATCACTTTGTCTCACATATGCTTTCTGCATTTTGAATTATCCAATACTTGGCAGTTGTGGATGTTTTCTTCTTAGCTTAATCTAAGAGAGATATGAATCATGTCCAAGGCTTATTCTCTTGACTCCCTTTGTACCTTGCAATTATTCCTTGATCTACTTCCTTGATCCCAAGTCAAGAGGCTCCACTTCATCCTTCACACTAAGCTGTTTTTCCAGCGTCTCCAGTTTCTGCAGCCTTGGTCTGTTTCTGATGCAGCTCGGCTAGATGCAATACAAGTCCGATGTCCCTCTTTTTCCCCATGGCAGCTTTAGTCACATTACAGGTTACATCGCCACAAGCTTCTATATGTCTCCTCTACCTTGCGTTTCGGCATATATTCATTTAGCACACCTCTTCTCACTTGTTTCTTTTATGCTCATGAGTTCTTCAGACTTGATTACATGTTTCATTTGTTGCTTCAGTGACATATTTTATTCTATTGAATATTCATAGATCGTTTCAGCGCGTCCATGTGTCTTTACTTCAAGACATCACTGCAGCTGTTAGAAGTTCTTCAATGTTCACTGTGGTATGTCAATATCCATCTTCTGTCTCAGTACAAAGGTACATCCTGTAGAGGAGCAGTTACATGCATCTTGAGGAAATCCCGCCCCTACCTCCTTTATGTTGGAAGCCTGAGATTGTACCATGCTTAACACCAGCAGTTGTGACCATACCACAGCGAGTATTCGAAAGTAGGTACCCACTGAGACAGCCCTGTCGAATGTATTCTGGAAGAGATGATAATATGAGGGAGGAACACCATGGAGGAATATGAAAAGGAGCAAAAAGAGAAGCTGGTGACGTCACGCAAGATGAGCATGATGCCCCGAGGATACTGGCTGAAGAGAATGCATGGATGATACAGAAACTGATGACGAAGTTAAGAATTGAGTTAACTTTCATATGTGAAAAGATTGCACGTGTGCGAAGCACTGCAGAAAATGCAAGCCGTTCAAGAACTGTACAGATGCTGTAATGCAAGCAGATTAAGTCATTTTAGAAGCTGGCTAGATGTAGTGAATAGACTGCAGGCAAAGCCGCCATTGTGTAGAAACTGGACATCAGTGTCATGTATTTGCCAGGACCCATGGAGAGAAAAGACGAGAACTGTGTTGCAGCAAAAATAAACTGAGATCGTGGAATCATTGGCGTGGCTGTCTGGCCTGGTATCAAAGCTGAAGCAGTCAAGGTTGTTTATCAATTCTTGAAGGCTGTGAATGTGCAAAGCTGAATAATCCCTTGTTAAGGTGCAAAAAAAGAACACCAAACATGCCAAGTTTAATTCATTTAAGACATTTAAATGCTGCAAAATTGACCAAATCGTGCTCTCCTGTCAAAGGAGCCAAGGATGGAAATAGAGTTGAGTGTGGAGTTCTAGAACAATGATAATGAGTGCTTGCACTCTCATATATTCCCAGAGACAAGAATACTTTGCAAGGCCAAGTTCAAAGACAATCTTCATGGCAGAAGGCATGGGTGATGAGAGGTGTTGTGCTAATTGGGTGGGGAGGTAAAGTCAAGTCCACCTCCTGGCACCTGGGTCTGAGCTTACATTGTGCTAAGTGAACCCAATGTTCCAGACATGGCATGAGCGTGCCAACCAATTATAGAGGGCCATATAATTAAGGGCCTTATAGTTTGAAGACCAATGATAAACTGTGTACTTAATAGTGTTAAAGATTACATGTTTTTAGAGATAGGCATAAGTTGTCCACCTGTCTATGGGCAGCCATCACAATCCTAGTTGCTATGCAATGTATACTTAGATGTTCCCATTAAGCCTATCACAGCCTTTGATAGGTTTTCTATTATTTGCTATGTAATATGACATCACGTCTGATGTATTTTTTGCATATAAGGATGTTTTTATGAGAAATGCACTGAGAGCTCGAGCGAACGTCTGTTGATGTCTGTTGTAACTCCCTGTTTTAGATAATTGTTAATAAAACAGCACCTTTGCCATCTTCCTGAGTTTGTTTGATTATTTGGTGATGGAATATTCTGCATCCCCATCCATTGCATGCCCATTACTAAAAGGGCCATTTGCTCAATTCGATACGGTTGTCTGAGTGCATAACGTCTCTCGTACACTCGATGCGGCATCGGGACAATGACTGGTGTCATACATACGACTCATTCACTGTCGTTCCAACATGATGGAGGTGAGGGGCGGACCTTAACAATTACGTATTTGTCTGCTCCTCTATTTCACTTTTAATGATCAAACCAGTGGGAGTATTTTCTTACATAGGAGTACTGGCATATATTGGCAGAGCCAACTTTGTGCCTAGTTCCAGTAATGATACTATAAAGACATCCCAAAGCGAACATGAATATGTTCTTATATGGGAAAAATAGCATATGTTGGTGGAGCCTGCATGGAAATCTATGGGCACAGCCAGAATTAACATGTTTTTTTATACTGGCATATATTGAAGGGACCGGAATGACAATGCATTGGTAAATGTGCTTGTTCACTTTTGGTAACTTGCATCTATTCTACTTTTTTATGAGTTACCCTGCACCCTACAAAACCGATTGCAAACTTTCTGCCCTTTTACCTACATTTTCACAGAAAGTGTGCTGTGTAATGTACCATTTTAACCCATTATACAAAACATTTTCTCATGGGAGGGGGAGGAATCCCCCTGATCCTCCCAAACCCATCTTCGTTAGTTCGAGCCTCCTCGCTATGCTCGGTTGCAGTCGCATACTTGTGGAAAATATTTACACCCTCCTATAAAAAACTCACCTACCACCACTGTTGGCTGGTATATTTGGGTGACGAGGCACTGTCCCCTTCTTTCTTCGCTAGGTGAAACATTTAAGCTTTGATTAAAAAACATATTTACTTTTTTCACTTGGAGTAGAGCATGCCCCTGCAGTGGCATAATCTTCATGGAAATTGCACACATGTGGTGGTCTGGGCTGGCCCTGGGTGTGCCCTACCCTCTGCTTTGTTAAGGCGCTTGGGGGGAAAGGGCACTCAAATTGAGTGCCACGACACTGATTGGGCCTTCGCACCTTGAACAGATTCAAGTGCGATGTGTATGGTTGAGAGGGGCCGCAAAATCAAATAGGAGCCTGCTCTGGTGCAACACTGTTTAAGAATATAAGCCCTGGACACGGATGCTCAGAAGTGAAAGAGCCATAGAGTGACCCACCCCTCCCTACTCAAACTCCTTCTTGGAAAGGGCTTTGTGGAGGCTTCATTGACGGGCCTTTCCTGGGGGGATCATTGAATAACGAACCTTCCACATAGAATTCTGAAATCGTAGCTGCATTGAGCCCCACTCTTGAGGGAAGTGCAACCACCCTCCCTACACCTCACCCCGTTAAAAAAGATTGAAGAGGGGATTCCAAGATAGCAGCTAGCAAGGGAGGACCTGTGTGATCGTTGCTCCCCATTGGGCCGCAACAGAAGTCAACAAAGAAGCTACGTGTGAGATAATGAGGGACACTAACTTCCCTCTGCAGCTGTAACAGGGAGACGGAAGCCATACACAATCAACCCATCGAGCGACCGAGCACAGAGCAATGATGTAAAATGAGGGCAAAGTATACCGCTGTACGCAAGGAGCAGCCGGAACATCTTGCAAGCAAGATTTGCACCCAGAAGAGAAATACCGGTGGAGTGGAAACAGAGACACACGAGGGCTGCACAAAGGTGAGAGACTTCTGCTGCGCGGCAGAGAAGGTGACCGCGGAACAGACCCAAACCAGAGGGAACGTCACAGTGGACACTGGCAACAGTGCGGCAGGACCAGAGAAGGAGGCCCCATCAGCAAGCACACCAAGGGGAGGGGAAAGAGTCCAGGGAGCGGAACCGTAACAACGAGGCCTCCTGGGCACAGCAACACTAGGAGAACGTGGGAATATATTTTAAAAAATACCGGAATATACAGAGCTCATGCAGCAAGGGTAAAGCCTCCAACACAGTGTTAAAGGAGAGCTGAGGACATAGTACCACAAGATCTAAGGCAGAGGGAGACCAGTCAAGGTCAAAGGCAAAGGAGGCACCCCCCACCCAAAAGAAAGAATCAAAATAGACTCTGAAAAAAGAAAGTAGAGTACCCCGGAGGGTCCATGGCTGAAAAAGACGGGGGCTTGTAACCAATCAGAATGAATACCCCCAGGAAAAGGAAAACATTAAAATAAGGGAATCACAACAGGGGGCAGGGACGGAGCTGACCATCAACAAGACCACCGAGTTGGGCATTAAACTAGAGAGCAGAGAAACAGTAAAAGGGCCCCAAAAATGCCTACATGGCCAAGACAAGGGAGAAAACAGTATCACCAACCCAACAGACACACCAGGAAAAGCAGGAAACAAGCATCAAACAACTGTGGAGCTTGGGAAACACAAGCCACCCCAGGAGAGGAGAAAGAAGTCAGAACCCACCCACACTGGCAGGCAGAGAAGAGGGAGCAATGGCATATAAAGAAGATAAGCAGAGCTGGTTCAAAAAGTTCCAAAGCCAATTCATGGCCCCCTTCCAGACACAATTCGGGTGTCTGTAAGACAAAATGAAACAATCATGTCAAGAAGTGAGAATCGATGTAGCAAAACTAGAGGAAAGAACAGATACACTGGAAAAGGCAGGTCAAAACCTAGAAGAGGACATGAAAAAAAAAATAATGAAACATTGGAACATCTGGCACATATGTCATAGAATCTTGAGATCCAATGTGAGGACCTTGAAAATTGCTCACGGCGTTGAAAATATTTGGATAAATACCTATCAGAAAAAGTGGACAAGGATCTGAAAGGTACAGCCCAGTAGCTTTTCGCAGAAATGTTGGCAATAAATAAGGAAGAAATAATCCAGGTGTACAGACTACACCGAGTGGGCCCACGGAGAACAGGAGAGCCGGTCACATGACTGAGGGATGTGTTGGTGGCAATAACATCTTATGGCCAGAAGGAACAGATATTACGGAAAGTGAGACTAGCAGGGCAAGTGCGGATAAATGGAGAAGCGGTGCCAAGACCTTGCACAATCCACACTCACAAAAGGAGGTGGATGGGCCTATTGGCGAAATTCCTAGCGACAAAACAAATAAGATAGAAATGGACGTTCCCTTGGTCTACTCTTCCCATGGGAAGAACGACAACACAATATTAAACCTACAAGGAGAACTTGGAGAAGAAAACAAGGAACAAAGGAGGGGGAGAGAAATGATGTAAGAAACTATGTGGATGGAAAGCAGTGACTAAAAAGGTCAAAGGTGGAACCAAGACCTGAAAGAGTAGCGCGATAAACGAGGCCGAGATTGAGAACAATGGAAGGGAAGTGGACCATAGTAGGAGGAGAAGTGAACATAAGACGCATCCCGGAAAAAGGGGTAAGACTGAATCACGTAACATAGGTTTGCAGCCCAAGGGACTGAGAAAGGAGGCCGTAGCTAGGAGTCCTTAGTGGTGCTTAGTACTCCCCACAATGTTTTCTGTGGGATGGTATGAGGGCCAGACGCGGCTGACACATCGTCCGAGCGACCATAGGAACCTGGGTCCTCCTCAGGAAAAGGGAGGGATGGGATGGGGCTGTTCAAGGTGGTTGTGTTTGTTGAAGGTTGGGGGGAGGGACACAGAAAGGGGTGGGAAGGGGGAGTCAGTGTTGGGAAAACAAGGGGGTAAGAACCCGAGAGTTAAGGGGTAAAGGAAAGACAGGCACCAAGATGAAGGATCTTAAAGTGTTAACGTACAATGTAAGGGGACTCAAGAGCCCAGTAAAGAGGAAAAGTGTGGAACAATATCTGCTGTGAAAATAAGTAGACATTCTCATGTATCAAGAGATGCACATATGTAAACTAGACAAGAGGAAACTTAAAATTAAAGGATATGCACAAATATACCAAGCAAACACGCGGGAGAGGAAATCAGGGGTCCTGATTGCATTACACGATAGGGTTGGAGCACAAGTAACAGACTCCATATCGGACAAGGAAGGAAGGTACTCATTTCTAAATGTTGCCATTGGAGACCAAATAGTCACACTGGTGTTGATATACGCCCCAAACATGGGACGGGACAGCTTCTTGTGGGACATCCTGTCAAAATTAGAGAACTTTGCAAAATGGGAAATCATCCTAGGGGGAGACTTCAACATGGCATGGGTCCCCTGTTAGGATAGGAGTGGGAAAACAGTACAAGGAACACAACCCCCATCCAAAGCATTATGGTGGAAGATGGCCACATTGGCCCTCCAAGATGTCTGGAGGGCAATAAGTGGGGATGACCAGGGATTTACCCACTACTCACATGTACATCCCTCAATGTCACACATAGATTATATTTGGATCTCCACAGGGCTACTGGGGAAAGTAACAAACATAGAGCTAGGATCCATTACTCTATCAGACCATGCCCCGATATGGATGAACATTACGGTGGGAAACGGGAAGGGATGACTATGGAACTGGAAGTTCCCCACAGACATCCTACACTACCCGGTACAGGCTGAAATAATCAGGGAAAAGATAGAACAAAATTTTTGAGACAATGAAATAGGGGACACACCACAAGAAATGATATGGGCCGCTTTCAAACCAGCAATGCGGGGACACCTTATAGTGCTAAAATCAGGGAGGGATAAACAGAGATGGCAATGGGAAGCAGAACTGAAGGTGAAGCTAAGAGATATACAGGGGGAAATATTAAAAAATCTGAATAATAAGCTAAAAAGGGCATTTAGACACCTTCAAGGACAACTAGAGGCTGTTAGAACGAACAGCATTATTACACTTGAAGCAATGGCACTGTGTCAAAGCAACAAAGCAGACAGAGACCTAGCCAGACAATTAAAAGAAAAAAGGGGACCCAAACAATCATAAAACTCTGAAATAGCCAAGGGCAGGATAAGACGGCAAACGAGGAATTTTTGGGAAATATTTAGAGAATACTATCAGTCTCTACACAAATCAGATAACCAATTGGAAAGTAAACAACAGGAATATCTAGCAAAACGTCCTCTCCCGCAGTTATTGGAAGTAAAAAGGGCATATCTAGATGAGGAAATGAGGGAACAAGAAGTACAGAATGCCATTTAGAATTTACCAAGCAACAAAGCTCCGGGGCCCGACGGATACCCGGGCAGATTTTATAAAAAATATAAGGATATACTGACCCTGATCCTCAATAAATTATACAACACATTTAAAACAAAGGGGGCAATCACGCATTCCATGAATGAGGCAAAACTGAAAGTGTTCCACAAACAGGGTAAGGACCCATCATGGCCAGGATCATATCGTCAAATAGCGCTGATAAACCTGGATGCAAAAATATACACCAAAATATTGGCAATCAGGTTAACTGATCTATCACTGAAATTAATAGGGCAGGACCAATCAGACTTCATACCATCAAGGCAAACATTTTACCATGAAGGCAAACATTTGGCAACACCCACAGAATATGTCATCCAATAGAAAAGATGGGGATAACACAAGACCCTGCAATACTAATTTCATTAGATGCAGAAAAAGCTTTCAACAGAGTCGAATGGTCCCTACTATATATTGGATTTGGCATGACATTTCTACAGATGGTGCAGGCAATCTACAATTCATCAACAATACATATAGCCCTCAATGGAGTAGTCTCAGAAAAAGAAACTCTAGGAAGGGGTACAATACAAGGCTGCCCACTATCCTCGCTGCTACATGCAATCTATCTATGATTAGGATTCATGAACTGGAGCGACTGACAGGAACAGAAATGTCAGGAGAGCCTCATAAAGCAATAGCATTCACCTACGACATGCTAGTAGCTTTATCGGATCCGGAAAGATCATTACCAAAATTAATGAAAGAATTGGAAACATTTTGGCCGATATCACGACTAAAAATCAATAGGCAAAAATCAGAAATCTTAAACTTAGCAGTGGCCCTGTTACGCTCACCTGGCTCCCACAGGGGCGACGGTCGGAACTGGATAGCTGCGGCCTCTACCAATGTGAATTGTAGTGCAGAGATGACTGACTGGACTGGCCTGCTCAATTTCGTCTGCTTGACCCGTAGGAGTATTCTCCTGAAAGCGGAGAAAAGGAATTAGCCACCCGTGGATTGAGCGAGCGCTCCCCCCCCCCATTTTCCCACTAATCACCTCCGATATTCCCTTTCACCAGCCTCACCTAATGGTTTTGAATGATGAGCTCTCCATCCTCCGTGGAGTGCAGGGGCGCATAGATAACCAGTTACTTCACTGGTCCGAAGCAATTGGGTGAGTTCCAGACAAATATTGATTCTGAGGTAAGTGGCGAGGAGCCGTAAGTATTTGGTTCTTAAGAGTTCAAAATGTCTGTTATTCACTTTTGTCCGATTCCTTCCTTTGTCTTGCAGCTTGATTCGAGAGGAGGTTGCCTCGTAGCAGCTGATTGCGTTTAAGTAAGAGTCTGTGTTACCCAACACTGTCTGGTAAAAAATTCCAGTGCTTAACCTGCTGCTTTCTTTCTCCTTACAGGTGCAGCGTAGGACGATGTGGCGTGTAGAAGAATAATATCTCCGGCGATAACTCGGTAAGTCTATAGTGATTATAGAAATTGTCTTTGTTGGTTTTCTCAGCTCACCTTATTGTCTTTCTTCGTCCCCTTAGGTGCTGGGAGTTTGGCGATGAATGATGGAGCAGCGCTGGGTCTAGGAGATGCTGTGAAGACTGGTAAGTATAACGCGGCGCTGCAGCTGGTGGTGCGATGCGCACAAAATAAAGTCTTTTTCCTTGTTTGGATGCGCGAAGGATCCAGGATCAGATGAAGATTGAAGGCAATGTTCTTGCTCTAACCTTTTCTTCTTATTTCCCTTCTTTCTAGGAGCTCCGGATTCGAGACGGGAGTGGCAGAAGACTGGATGCTGGACTGACAGGCATGGTGACCGTTACGCTGAAGGATGCAGAATAACGCGAAGCGTGTGCTGCTCATCGGGCGTGGTTTAAATAGCCTCCAAAGTAGTTCCAGGTAAGAAGTTCCCCAAGACCACACCCGAGTAAAAAATAGTCCCTGAAACAAAGTAGTTCCTTCCAGGCCTCACGTTGGCTTGGATTCTTTGCAGCATGGTCTGCATGAGGTAAGTTTCTTCATATGAGCCTGGCGCCAATGGCACCAGGACTGATCCCATATATGAGCCTGGCGCCTACGGCACCAGGACTGAACCCAGATAGCCCCTAGCAGGGGGGGCCTGAGTTTTCAATAGGCGTCTGGATGCCTGCTCCCTGGACTGATGGGCTTGGTCTGGATGTCCGGGGGTAGGCATCATGACAGCCCCCCGACATGATAAAGAGACGGGGTGGCGGGAATGCAATAAAAATTGGTGGAAAAAAGGTATAACTGATCTAGGCATAACTCTCACAAAGAAAATAGAGCAAATGTACAGAGAAAACTACTCTTAGTTGCTAGATAAAATAAGAGCAGATCTCATGAAATGGAACCCTCTTATAATCACATGGTGGGGGAGAATGTGACGGTAAAAATGGTGGAACTACCAAGACTTCAATAATACTTTCAGGCACTATGCATCAGGATCCCCAAAACCATTTTTCTATCTCTTATTATAATCATTTCATCATACATCTGGAGAAAAAAACTCCCATGGTAGCAATGACCTCATTTACAGCCCCAAAAAACAGAGGAGGCCTCACTTTCCCTCACCTCTATAAATACTACGAGGCGGCCCATTTGTGGGTCCTCGGGAAATGGTTATCCGGAGATCGACATAAAATATGGGCATGACAAGACAGAGTGGTGGCAGGATCCACCCTCTCAGGGCTTATGTGGCTAAATAAACACAATAGATACCCTAATGTAAGGATCAGTGAGATACTGGGGGTAGTGGTGGAAGTATGGGGCACAGCCATCGAGCGGGGGACACCGACGGTGAAACCATCTCCATTCTAACCAATGTTTGGGAATCCAGAATTCCAAACGGGGATGGAAAAAGATGGCATTCAGAAAGTGGCAAAAGGTGGGCTGCCAAAAGATATGAGACATGCACCACTTTCAGACCATTAAATCGTTTGAGGAATGTGTTCAGGACATAGGCCTGAAGGAGAATGACCGATTTAAATATAACCAACTGAAACATTGGTTAAATACCCCAGCTACTAGCGAAGCGGCCACAAGACAGCTGACACCCTTTGAACAATACATAACCACCCACTCAGGCTCAAAAAGACTGGTCTCGAAGCTGTATAGATTATTGAGAGATTAAGATGAGCAGGTTCAATGGAGCTATATGAGGAAATGGGGAAACATTGGGGCAAAACATCACAAAAAGACAGTGGAAATATCTATTGTGAGTAATACCAAAATGAACATGCTCCATCCAGGTAAGGGAGATGTGGATCAAGGTTCTTCTACAATGGCACTATACACCACAAAAGATCCACACAATGTTTTCCCAAGCATCAGATCAGTGTTGGAGGGGATGCAAGGCGGTGGGAGATTGGTTACACATCTGGGGACAATGCCCGGTGCTGCAACCATTCTGTGTGGAGGCAAAGAACCAAATGCAATAAATGTCTCAGGGATTAAAACAAATGGGGGACAAGATCTGGATGTGTGGGATGTGGGATGTGGGAGCCGGGCTTGAAAGACACAAAAACGAGGATTTATGGTTCTGTTGATAACAGCATGGCTGGCAATAGCCCAAAAGTGGAAACAGCGAACAGCACCAGTGATCCAAGACTGGCTGCAAAAAGTCCGGAATTTTGTAGCACTCGAATGGGTGACATATAAAATACAGGGGAATCAGGATGCATTCAAACAGAAATGGGGCACAGTAATTACCTACTTACAGAGTGACTATATGGCACAATGGTGGCCACATAGGATCAGAATATCTTGGACTTACTGTGAACTTAACAAAGAATGAACTAAGAAAAGATCAATCTCACTTCTGGCTGGGGGGAGGGACAGAGTGGGGAGTTGAAGTTGGGATGTTTGAATTGATATTGCTAGATTGAAGAGCAATCACGTATCAAAGTCTAGGACATTAAGGTGTTATGTTCGGCTATGGGTTGTGGGAGACAACATGTGGTTGCTTGTCACAAAGCTTAAAGGTAAATGCACACAGAGACAGATGGCCTCACTTTACACCGCACAATAGGTTTCTTCTACTCATAGATATATTTATAACCAGGGATTTTGTTGATGATTAATCCTGATAATTTTCAGGCCTTGCTCCTGCACCATTTTGCTCCTGGGTAAACAGATAGCGTGCGCCTCGCCAGGTCAGTGCTTTGTTGGCTTGTTTAACACATCAATGCCACAGATAACGAGTACTTCTGTGTCCATTGATCTATAGATGTTTAATACACTAGCTGTAGTCTGCGTTAGAGAATTCAGTACCCCTTTTACTAGTACTGCATTATGTATGTTTTACAATTACGCCCCACATCGAATCTGGAAAAGATATTCCCCAAATGTGTGATTGTGGACAAATCATGCTGCCCTCTCTGCCTCGGTTCTTATATCTGACTGAAATTAGAGCGCCTGGAAACAAAGATGTTAGAATCATCTGAAGGTCATGTGCCAACACTTCATGTGATGTCATCAGAGGTCAAGGGTCATGTGATGTCACTTCCACTACCCCTGGCATTTTGGTGAAATGACGTCCCTGGAGGGTGGTAGCAAGATATCCTTGTAACATTTTTTAACTGCACAATTAATTAAACAACATACTGTGTCACAATTGCACAGCTCAGCAAATTAAAAGCTCAACTCTGGCATGTGCCAGCCTGCACTTTCCAAATTCATATTTCAGCTGGACTAAATCAGCCAATATCATGTTTACAATCTAGGCCACAATAACTTCAAAAGCAAATATTTTCACACAAATGTATAGACTTCACAAACATGAAACAATCACGCTAACTCGAAATGGGAATCTCTGGGTGTGGGACACACAATCTGCAGTTTCTATGTTAAAAAAACCCTAATCTCGAGCTGCACGTTTTGAAATGCAGCCAATACAGACAGTTATAATTCACAGAGTGACTTCCAAGTATAAAGATGACTCAGAGAACGCTCTTTATTTTAATTTTAGTTTATTATGTTGAGTTCATTGAGCTTTCCACAAAACATTTACAATCTTAAAATATATGTACAAATATACAAACAAATTAACATCCATTCAGATCCATTAATTTAAAAAAATCTATTAGAGTCCATTACAATTAAAGTCCATTATATTCAATTGAGGTCAATTAAAATCAAAATCAAAGTCTGAGTCAAAATTAATCTTCACCCAGATTGATGTATTTCATATTTTCAACAGTTTTTTTTTTTAACATCCAGCCATATACGATATACAGCGTTATGCAAGGAAGTGTTCCCTGAGTACAGACAGTAGGTCCAACATTACCTGGTTTTAATCGTTTCGGAATCACAGACAAACTGGTCTAAATTGTATATGTATAAAGGACCAAGCATAACGCATTCTGTCAATAAATGTTTAGCAGTTTCTAACTTATGTGCTAACTTGCAAATCCGACAGATTCCTTGCTCAGCAGGTATATCTAACTGAAGAGGCATACTGTAAGAACAGGGAGCTGGTTAATGCGCAATAGAAGAATTAACTTGCGGACGGCCTGGCTAGGGCATAGTGTAAGATAGTACTGTACTCTCTTGAATTTATGCACTACTGCAGATGTATTTATAGTTATGTAATTTTGATAGGCGTGCATAATTGTGATTCCAGTCCCATATATCTAACTTCTTTTCTTAGTAAAAACGTCCTTGAGCAGATGGTAGTTATTCTCATTATCAAAGTGAAGTTCCCAATTTATACCAAGTGTAATTCTTGGTTTGACTCGGACCTAGCTGCACTCAAAAGCAAGCGTAGGGAGGCCGAGAGGAAATGGAGGGCCTCTTGCTCATCCTCTGAAAAACTGGCCTGGCGCCTACTCCAACAGCACTACCGTCTCTCTGTACGTACCAAGAAGCGAGTCCATATTCCAGCCCGTATCTCTGCGGCATCCAACAACTCGGTCGAATTCTTTAAAATCTGCAAGGAGCAGGCCAACCCCGACATAGAATCCACCCCTCCTCTCGCCTCTCAGGCTCTTTGCAATGACCTTGCCTCACACTTTATCTCTAAAACCCAGGACAACTTGTCCTCACTCTCCTCCTCCCCTGCTCCTCTCCCCTCTCCCTCTCTGCGTGCTGACCCACCCTCAGCTACCCCTCCTCCCTCTTTCTCTGCCTTTCCTCTTTTCTCCCCCGATGAGGTCGCTAGACAAGTCCGATCCATGAAAGCCTCCTCAAGACAGGTCCATCCCTGCTCCTCCAAATCTCTTAAGGACCACATCGATACCCTTGCTCCGGCCCTTGCCGACTTCTGCAATCTCTCCTTTGCCTCTGGAACTTTCCCCTCCCCTCTCTAGCACTCCCTTGTACATCCTCTCCTCAAGAAACTAACAGCTGATCCCTCTTGTCCGGCTAACTATCGCCCAATTTCCATTACTCCCTTTTTGGGTAAGCTCCTGGAAAAGCTTGCCATCTCTCAGCTTAACCATCACTCGGACTCAGTTGGCTCTATCCATGACCACCAATCTGGCTTCAGAGCTGCCAGAAGTACGGAAACTGTTCTCCTGAACATCCGTGAAGAACTGCTCTCCAACCTTGACTCTAACATTCCCTCTGTCCTCATCCTACTTGATCTCTCCTCTGCTTTTGACATGGTCAACCATATCACCCTGCTAAATTGTCTCTGTGACAACCTGGGTATCACCGATCAGGCTCTGGCCTGGCTGACCTCTTTTCTCTCTGATCGACCCTCCCAGGTACAACTTGGGTCCTTCCTATCCTCCATCTCTCTCTCTACCTGCGGTGTTCCCCAGGGGTCTAACCTCTCACCCTGGCTTTTCAATCAATATCTGGCAACTCTTGCCTACTGCATTTCCATTTTCTGCTCAAATTTCCAGTGCTATGCTGACGACACCCAACTCATTTTCAGGCTTCCCTTGGCAACCTCCTCTCTTCTCTGACTGCCTAATCGCCATTCAAAATTGGTGTGCTGCAAATGATCTTTGTTTAAACGCCAACAAGACTGAGATCCTTCTCATTGGTACACCCCTTCCATCCTTTCCCTTCACTCTCTGGCCAGCCTCCCTTGGCCCTTCTCCTGCCCCTACCAGCGAAGCTAAGAACCTTGGGGTCATCTTTGACTCCACACTTTCCTTCTCCGCACACATCTCTGATGTCTCCAAAAAGTCTAACTTCTTACTGCGCTTCCTTAAAGGTACTCTTCCTTTCCTCTCCTTCCCTCGGAAGCTCCTTGTCTCCCAAGCTCTGATTCTCTCTAGGTTGGACCACTGTAACAGCCTTTTTCTAAATCTACCTGCCTCCACTCTCCGCCCTTTACAACTAATCCAGAACAGGACTGCGAGACTTGTCCTTGGCCTCAAGCCCTGGGATCGTATCTCTCCAGCTCTGAAATCCCTTCATTGGCTCTCTGTGGCTGCTAGGATTAAATGTAAAACCCTCTGCATCGTCACCAAGGCTTTCTGGGGCCTGGGTCCAAATTACGTTCAACTATCCCTCCGTAAATACCTCCCCTCTAGAGCCCTTCGCTCCTCTACCTCCAACTCCCTCAGGGTCAGTCGTTTTTCAAAGAAACGAGCTTGTGGTAGATCTTTGTCTTCTGTGGAGGCCTCCCTCTGGAACTGCCTACCTGCCACCTTGAAACTTGAGGAGAACCACCTATGGTTCCGGAAGCTCCTCAAGACCTTCCTCTTCGCCTCTGCCTTTCCCTCTCCTCTCCTTTGCTGATCTGCTTTCTCTCTCAGCAATACTGCACCTGGCCACCGTCTGCCCTTCGTCCCTGATCACCATGTCGCCCTCCTGCACTGCCACCTGGCCACCCCTTGCACTGGGGCCTTTATCTGTACCCATACAGCCCCCCCTCCACTCTTCGTCTGCACTGATCAGATACTCCCTATCTGACTAACCTTGCACTTGGCCCGCACAGGCTTGCACTACCACTGTTTCTGACCACCGTATTTATTTATTTATTTACTTATTATTTATCTTGTCCTCTCTTATGCTTCTGCACTTTCCAATTTCTCCCCCTCCCATGCACTTTCCCCTTCCCCATGCACTTGCACGTTCTCAATGTCACTGGGCCTAGTAAGATCGTTGTGTTTGTTCTCCACTGTTCCCCTCCCTTTGCCTGGTCGCGTTCTGAAACACCTGTGTATGAGCGTGATATAAATAAAATATCATATCTTATCATACGTTCAAAGAGTTCTCTATGTAGATCATCGTGATTGTTGCACTTGTTGGTAAGCTCAGTGTCGTAATTTGCACCTATTCCTGACAGCAAGGGACATATTGGCGAAGTTCTGGACTTGATGTAAAGCCACCTAGCATTTCAAAGGCCTAGTCAAGTAAATATATTCACCCCAGCTCTAATCTAAGATATTCCATGCAGTGGCTAATGGCACATTTAGAACTTTACACCAAAACTGCCCTTCAGGCATGTTCAGCCACTGGGTATCTCTCAGTGTTAGAGCCTCAAGTCCAAATAGTACTGCAGTACAAAAGACCTCTAGACTGTATCCAGCCATCTGGTTTCCAAAGCTACAGAATAGAGAACCAAGTTGGCTCGCCTTTGTACTTTTAGCAGCTATCATACCTGCATAATCACCATGAAGGCTTATCTCTAAACCTAAATAGGGATAGCTATTTGCATATTCTATTATACCTGCAGACACAACCACAGAGAGCCTATTGATCTTTTCACGTGCAATCAGCATTTTACCTAGGTTTATTGCCAGGTCGTCATCAGCAGCAAATAACAAGGGGGGGTCCTGGGAGACTCTGCCAGACACGAGTCCTGGTTACCCAGAGTCTTTAGCTCACTATCTTTCACAGAGAAGAAATATCCCAAACATATCAGTCTTTGTCCTGCCCTGGGGCAGTCCAGCACTGAAATGCTAGGCAATTCTCCTCTGAACAAGAGTACCAACAGCAACCCCAGACACGTGTTTCGGTCTGGTTGAACCTCATCAGTAGGGTGTAGCTGTGCCTCTCTAAGAATAGTGAGCAAGGGGTCCACGTCTGGATTACCCTAGTAACTTAGGGTGAGACCCAAAGTCACTTGAAATATGCAAATAACAAGGGGGTCCTGGGAGACTCTCTGCCAGGCATGAGTCCTGGTTACAAGAGCCTTACCCAGAGTCTTTAGCTCACTATCTTTCACAGAGAAGAAATATCCCAAACATATCAGTCTTTGTCCTGCCCTGGGGCAGTCCAGCACTGAAATTCTAGGCAATTCTCCTCTGAACAAGAGAACCAACAGCAACCCCAGACACGTGTTTCGGTCTGGTTGAACCTCATCAGTAGGGTGTAGCTGTGCCTCTCTAAGAATAGTGAGCAAGGGGTCCACGTCTGGATTACCCTAGTAACTTAGGGTGAGCCCCAAAGTCACTTCAAATATGCAAATAAAAAGGGGGGTCCTGGGAGACTCTCTGCCAGACACGATTCCTGGTTACAAGAGCCTTACCCAGAGTCTTTAGCTCACTATCTTTCACAGAGAAGAAATATCCCAAACATATCAGTCTTTGTCCTGCCCTGGGGCAGTCCAGCACTGAAATGCTAGGCAATTCTCCTCTGAACAAGAGCACCAACAGCAACCCCATCAGCAGCATACAACCATAAAGCATGTACTGGTCTCTTCATTCCCATGAAAGTGTGGTCGAACAGGGCCAAGTCATCAGTATATAAAATGCTGGCAATACATTCCCCAGCAATCTTTGGCAGACAATTTATTTATTTTTATTTATTTATTTATTTGCATTTGTAGAGCGCACTTGCAGCCCATGGGCATCGAGGCGGTGTTACAGGATTATGTGAGAATTTTTGAATAAAGTTACAGGCAACTAGAAGTCTCTTGGTTACAGAAAGCAAGAACAGTTTGCGAAAACAACATGGTTACAAACAGAGGCATATGAACAGTGGTTGAATATACACCTGCATGAGGACATAGGTTTTTAGATAAAGAGTTTAGTTTTGATGGCCTTCCGGAAAGCTTGGTGGGAGTCTATCATTCTTAGGTGGGAGGGAAGAGCATTCCAGTGAGTGGCTGCTGGGGGGGGGCTAGATCCTCCCGCACTGTCTTTCCGAGTTTTGGGCGTGATGATCATGTTATAGAAGCACTTCCTGAGGGGTCTTGTGGTGGGTGCTTGGTGATTCTCTGAGCAAGGTACAGGGGTGCGAGTTCATGTAGGCATTTGTGCGTGATGGCTAGGGATTTGAAGACAATTCTTTCTTTGACAGGGAGCCAGTGGGCCTGCCTTCAGACTTCGGATATGTGATCTTTCCTGGAAGTTCCTGTAGCTGGCCTAAGGGCGCTGTTTTGGACAAGCTAGAGTTTGCCACATTTTTGCAAGATGTCCCTAGGAGGAGGGCATTGCAATAGTCCAGCCTTGAGCCAATTATTGCCCTGGCAATTGTGAGGCAGTTCTGGCGTGATAGGTAAGGTCTGGCTGCGTTGAGGACTTTGGAATAATAGGCTGATGAGGCTGCGATGGCATTCACCTACCTGTCTATGGTGAGGTTTGAGTCAAGGTATACTCCAAGTGTCTTTACATTGTTTGAGACCTTGATGGAGTTATTATCAATAGTGAAGGATAAGTACTGTTCATCAAGCTTGCTGAGTGTGGAGGGTGACCCTATGAGCAGGAGTTCCATTTTTTCACTATTGAGGCAGAGCCAGTTATCTGCCACCCAGGATTGGATAGTAGAGTAGATGGTGGTGAGTGTTTTAGCGTCTTCCTCATAGTCCCCAGTGAGTGGGATGAGCACCTGCGTGTCGTCCACATAGTTGGTATACGAAATGAGCAGGGAGTCAAGGATACTGAACAAAGGCCTCGTGAAGAGGTTGTAAAGTGTGGGCGCAATACAGGAGCCCTGTGGCACACTGCATTTAATGCGGCTAGGGGTAGCAGAGGCTGAGTCAGAAAAGACTTTCATGGCCCTTTCTTGGAGAAAGGAGGTAATCCAGTCACAGGCTTTAGGGGAGAAGTTAGCTGCAGTTGCCAGATGGTGGCACAGAGTGTTGTGATCCACTAAGTCGAAGGTTGGGGATAGGTCAAGGAGCAGAAGGAGTGCAGGTTTGCCTGTGTCTCTTAGATCATCCATTTGATTCTTTCGGTCCAAGAGAGCCGTTTCAGTGCCATGTTGTGGGTGGAATCCAGATTGCTGCAGGCCGAGAATCCGGTTGTCTTCAAGGAAGTTTTGGACTTGCAGGTAGGCTGCTTTGTCAAAGGTTTTAAGTAGGAAGGGGATGGTGGTGATGGGCCTACATTTCCCAGGGACCAATGGGTCTAGGGAAGGTTTTTTTAGGAGCGCTGTTGCGCCGTAGCGCATAACCTAGCAGGCAGGTCAGCGAGATATAAGTTATACAACAGGGGAGCCAGCAGAACGCCCTGCTTGCCTCTCCTGTTGACCGATATCGGTGAAGAAGGAAGACTTTCACTACTCAAGCAGACCTGCACCTTTCTATCACAATGCAGTAGTTTAATTAGTTGCAGTAGGCTTCCAGGACAGCCCATTTTCGCCAGCTTGTACCAAACACTGCCCGAAAGTCTACATAGGCTATATACAAGGAAAGACTCCCCTTCCTGCTTGCCCTAATAATTAGCCTGTCTAATAGCCTTATATTGTGCACCGTGGAGGAACCGGGTCAAAATCCGCTCTGAAAGGTCTCTAAGAGGTTATTTGCTTTCGTCCAATTTTGAAGTTCTTTTAGTACGAAGGTTGCGAATATCTTCCCTGAAATATCCAGCATGAACAGTAATCTGTAATTGGCCGGATATGTTCAAAGGCCTTTTTGGTTTTGGCGCTTTTTGGCATAATCCGCAAATATGCCAAAACATTGCTACTGTAATGAATGGAGAAAGGGGAGTTTGGGAACTGTGTATGGCATTGTCATGGCAACGTTGATGCTCAGCGATGAAATGGCCGAAGAACCAGCTGGGCTTTCACGCTCTCGCTTACGTCTGCTGGCCTTCTGCTGTTGCCGGGGAGCTGTGTGGCACTCTGAAGTTGGAGCAAAATAAATGCACAAAACTAGATTACTGTTATAGTTTTTTGTTTAGTATGCACCAATGGTTAATGTTAGTTGAATTTATGTCGGACTGTGTCCGCTGCGGATTGATCTCTTTTCAAGCCGAGCTGAAGCTGCAGCCATTTGCAGCCTGTCGCTGCTGCAGGATATCAGTGCAGAGTTTCTATTGGCTGGCGGCACGAAACTCATTCAATTCATTGGTTGTTCCTGAGAATGTACCGCCTTTTCTTTTGGTGTCTGATCCTGTTATTTGTCCTAGTCTGACTCTGCAAGCTTCCGAAGAAACAGGGGAGTGATTTCACGATTTCAAGATTGTAGGCCTTAGCCACAAAGCTAGGCACTTCTTTCCATACCAGAAGACCTTTGGTCAAGGCCTTTGGTCAACCGCCAAAAAAACCTATGGGCTTTCCAACACCCAAAGCCCATGCATCTTACTGAACCAAGCTTAATTTCCTTTCAAAGCATGGCACTGGCACCGAAGGACGGCCATGCCCAGCACCCAGCGTTTGCTAATAGCAATATTAGCTGGACCACCTGTGTAATACTAATTGTTAGGAGACAGTAGCCCTCCTTATATGCCCTAAATTCACTTGGCCCATAAATCCAGTTGTTGTGCTCTAAATTATGAGTAATGGGCACTATTACTTAACTGCATGTCTACGGGAGATTGAGATTCTGTATGCATTTGTTGGTTTTGCAATCACTGCATTTAGGTTTATGCACTTCACTATTTTATTAAAAACAATTTATTCTGAACCAAATAATCTGCTCTTTTTTTGCTATAGCAACTGCCTGTGTGCTTCTTTTAAGTACACGTGACTCCTCAGGACCTTTCCACAACCTATGCGATTCCCTCTCCCTCTAAATCTTACCTTCTGTTTTCACACACATAGCGGGACACACTTTGGATGCTCTCATCTCTACCGACATCCCTCTCTCTATCCCTCTTACTACCCCTCTCTCTCTTGGACCGCTCTCTTCTGTCTTCACACTTAAAGCTCTCCTCTCCTCTCCTCTTGCATCGGCACAGCCAGCGCGGCCACTCAGATTCAAAGTCACAAGACCAATGAAAAGAGTGATAGCGGCTGCCTTTGCCTCTGTTCAGGAGGAGAGGAATTCTCTGACGGGCCCACAGGTCAGCGCTCACCCTCTAGGACTTGTAAGACAAGATAGCTGCACCATGTGAGGGCAGGGGTGCAGGATTCACTTACTCCAATATGACTCAATAATGAGGACTCAGTAAGCTGGCAAAGGGAAGTCCGTTTAATACAAGTACATCAAACAGAGAAATAAATGGAAATCAGCAGCATTGCGATCACCTTTCTTGCTCCGACTTCCTCGAACTTCAGTCGAACATTCATTGTTATAGGCAAAACTCGTCATCACTGACGTCTAATTCTATAAAAAATCATCATGCAATATAATTGGCTAGGAAAGGTAATTTAAGTATAGGTGTTATATCTGTATATGATAATAGGGCATGCGGATTGGATAACTCTTATCGGGTGGGCGTCTACGCCCCTCCCTCTATTTCACATGTGATTGATGTCACTACAAGTACGACGTCCTATTGGTTACAGTATCTATATGACCCCAGATTACATGGTCCATTGTGATTGGGCAGGTTACACCCCTTGACATAAATCCCCATTTTAATTAGCGGCATGCAGAATGGACACCCATGTGCCTGGTGTCCCAAGTTTCACCCTGCCTCCCTTCCATCAATCAGTGTTTTAGGGCTATGTGTCAATTAGTTGGCTAAGGATGGTCTCGAAACGGTAGTCTCTTATCAGGAAAAGATATGGCATCCTTGGGTCCTGGATGACATCAGGCAGTGGTACTTCTTCGCGCCTGGCAGGTCACGTGTTAGTTCACCATGAATCTGCTTCAGTTTCCAGCTTTTAGTGCATTTAATTCTGTTTCAGCCTCGCCACCTGCATGGGCGCCCCTTATCTTGACCTTCATGAGGCAGGCTGGTACGCTCTGAAGTTTGAGTCTTGTTAACTGACGCTCTTCTCCCTTTCTCTGGTTGACCTCGATTTCCTAGGCATGAGCCGCTCTTTGTTGAGTTTTGATTCCGTTCCTTCTCTTGCCTTTGGCTGGGTTACGAAACTTGGACTGTCAGGCCTCTGGCAGCCTGGCTACATTTCTGTTTTTACAAAATGGAGTCGCACTTGTATAATGTGCCTTATTGAGGTAGATATACGGTTGGCACTTGCCGCTCTAATCTTCTACTAAGCATTGCAAGCAGTATTGTTTCTTTTGCCTCTTGCGTTCCAAGCCTATTTACACACGTTTGACAGGTGGGTTGCTCCTATCTTGTCTCGTAGCAACGTTTCCTCACGTTTTAACATTGTCTCTTCTCTGTGTCCATTACATTTATTTTCGTAGTTACTCGCTCTGGCGTGCCATCTTCGATAGCTGCTTTTGTTCATTCACGAGTCTGTTCAGGCCCTTGAGTCATTTCCACTGGCCTTCCATTAGGGCTCTTTGGGTCTCTTCATGGATCGTCTGTAGGTACTCTTCGCTTCGTATCAGTGGCTGGTACAGCTGTCTGATAGGGTACTGTGCTGCCCAGGGTTGTCTGGTTATGGGCGCTTCAACAGGTATGGATCTTCTGATGTATACTGGGCAGAGTCCTAGTGCAGCTCTTTGTTGGTTCATTTGCTCCTCATACGCCACATACCATGGCGAGTATGCTCCTGGTACCTCAAAATGAGGGGAAGGGGTGCAGGCCATGTCTGGGACCCCCTCTACATTAGCTGGCCTTTACAAAGTCTCTTATTTCTTCATCAGTCATGTCTCTGGGCTTCCACCCTGGCTCGACATCAACCAATATTTTCATCCCTATGGCTTTCTTCCCAGTTTTACTGGCACTATGTAATGATTATCTTGATAGCACAGAATCCTAGCAATACCATTGCTAGTAGAGCTCCCAGAAACTTGAATATATATGCCATCCATTGTGGGACCCACGAGAATAGGTCTCCAAACCAGCTGTCATCGTCCACTTCATCACTTTCATCGATCATCTGGTTTTTCAGGTTTGTCAACATGCTTATGGCCTCTGTTAGGGTTCAGTTTTCTTCACCGTGTTATGGTACAAATGTGCAACATGATTCTCAAGCACATATCTGTTTTGGAGGGTCGTCAGTCTGATTGCTCGCAGCTCTTCTTTGATCGCGTTGAATCTTTTTATAGTGGAACTGATGGTCTGCAATAACGTCCATCTGGTTATCTGCAACCATTTAGCATTCACTCCAACTTGGATGTGTGGCAGGAGTAGTGTTGTGAATACTGTTGAGGTGAGGCTGAACAGCCTGTGTTTGTACGGGATTGCATGGAATGCCTCTTCTGATTTGGGAGAAAAGCAATTTTCCCTGTTCATCCGGGATACCAGTTCCACAGATCTCCTTCTTCTTAGATGAGCATCTGCTTTCGGGAAGCTGTTCAACTTCAGGTCATTCTTAGGGATCACTAGCGTGGGAATGTGGATGTTCACTAGTGTGCATATGCCTCCCCAGTTTTTCGGCAGCCTTATGTATGCCTTGCATCCAGACGCCCAGTAATGGTCCATAATAACTGCGGTTCCCTGTGTCATTCCTGGAGCTTCAAAGATTCGTCCGCAGTTTTGATTCTCTCCCATCTTCCTTGTGCCGTTGTTTCTGAAACATAGTTTCGGGCTCTCCAGTGGCACTATCTGCAGGGGTCCCCCTCTATCTTCGACCCATGTTAGTAAGTTTACTAGCTTTGGCCATAGGGGGTTGCACAGTTTTTGAGAGATTTCTATTGCTTCTTTGCAGGCTCCAAGGATCATCCAAGCTCGGCAGATTACTACTCCTTTTTCCCATCCATTTGGGGAAACCACTGTTCCCCGGATCTGCATTTGGCCTCTGTTCTTCCAGATTTGTGCCTCTTCTGCAGTTTTTCCGTGAATGTTTAGTCTCTGGTTTGTCACCCATCGTGTCCCTGATCCTTTGACGTCAGGATTCTCGTATCGGATCACGTGATTCCTTGTGTGCACCCTCTTTCTTGTTCTAATGTCCTGGACGTAGCCATCTTCATCTGGGTAGTCCTTTTCGGTGGCCCATATCAGTGAAGCGTCTCTTCCCATAAATTGTCCTCTGGTGTTGCACATTGCTACGTGTGACATACAGTGTGCTGCAGGGCCATCAATTTCTACAGCCACGAAGATCTTGGATTTTCCCATGCTGTATGGTAGGAGAGCACAGACGAAGCATTTTCCATCCGACTGCCTTTGCCCTACTTCCTTCATGTGCTGGTACCATATATACTCCCCCTCTCTGCTGCCTTCGTTGGAGGCTCTGTAGCCATTGACACTTGCCGTTGTCTGTGTGCATCCTGTGTGTGGGTGCGTGCAGTGGTCAGTGCAGCGTTTTCATTCATTTTGTGCTGACCCTGTCTCCAGCTTTTCTCTTCATTTGTGACCTCAAATGTGTCTAAATTACTGCTAATTACATTTAATTTTAGTTTGTTACTTTTATCATCAGGTTTTCTTGGGACTGGAATGACTATATAGGGTCTGGTGTCATGCGACGCATTGGACACTGGCGCCTGTGGCCCCGTATGTGTCTCCGCACTTCCTGATTCCCACCACCCCTTGGTCTACGTGCACCCAGCAGTCTAGTTCTTTTTCCAACCGGATGCACGTAGTCCTATTTTAGACACACCCCCGCGTACAGTCCTTGCGTTGCAACCTTTCGGTCAGCTGTTTTCCTTTGCTGCCGCAGTTGCGCTATGCTTTATCGCTCGGTTTCCTCTCGGAGTAGATTTTTCTTTACTCCTTTCTTGTCCACTTTTACCCTTCCCTTCTCTCCTCCATAATCCCTCTCTCTCTTTGTCAGCCTTCCCATATGTGGCATTGCGCATATAGGCCTTTCTTTACGAGCGGTGCTTCAGCTTCCCTTTTTCCCCTGGCTCAGTTCTACTACTACTCCTTATTCCCGCCAACCCTTTGGCATACCAGCCGGAGTACCTTCTGCTCCCAGTACCTCTACCCTTGGTGGTACGTTTGTGATTTGACCATTTGGATTCCATTGCTGAATACTCACCATACTCTGCAGTCAGAGACCATCTTTTGTACGGAGTCCTGCTGTACACCGGTCAGAGGTTTTTGGACTACACATCCCACAGATCTCTGAGCCCAGTGTAAGAAGACGCGGATTGCACAGGTGAGGAGGTGGAGGAGGGAAGCTGAGACATTCCACACCAACAGGATAAGGAACCTGACATCTGGGTGCTTTCGTAGGCCCCAGACGTTTATTATCTGGTGGGTGAACTGAGATTGGGACACTTCGTGCATCAATATAGAAAGCAGTTCTGATTGTTAATGACAGAAAAACAATAATAATAACTATACATATACACATAATCATTTGGAATGACAATTTGCAGCATTTTCTTCCAGGGAATTGGGGGCAACCTTCTGCTGGGGGTAAGTTACTGTTCTGGGCACCCATCTTGAATGAGTTCATAGCCAGTTATTTATTCTTTCTCTTCCTCTGGTCTCGTAGTTCGAGAGTTCATTACTATTAAGTGAGGAGTGCTTTTCCAAATGTCCCCCCTCATGTGAGTGATGACGGTAGTCTCTGGGTATTCAGTACAGTTCCTGTGCTAGACTATGGAAAAGGGTTAGGCTAGCAACTTTGGTACATTACATTCATTATGCATATCTATAATAGGTAAGGTCCCAGTGCACTCCTCAAAGTTGCTTTGGTCCTGAGGACATGCTGGAACTTGCTCAATGTGAAGGAATGAAGAGATGGAACTGCTAAAAATCACACAAAAATAAAATGTTGTAAAAATAAAATAAAATAAAAATAATAGTGAACATATGAAAAATAGGAAAAAATGAGAAAAATGAAAAAGGAAAATAAGATGGTGAAGTTCTTGGGTCTGCTCCTTTCGCTCGGTCTCTCGGCGACAAGTTGAAGAACAGTGTCTCTCTCCCCGATCTGCTCCACGGCAGAAAGATGCCGAAAAAGGATAATAAGAAAAATAGAAGAAAAAATAAAAAATAAACTAGGAACAAGATGTCCTAATCCTCATTTCTGCTCTTGTCGTTCTGTCCTCGCCGGAAGAATGAAGAACTGTGTCTTTGTCTCCTTGATCTGTCGTCGGCGGAAAGTCTCACTGGAATCCCCTTAGGAATTCTCGCTGGAAGTTGGACAGCTCCACTAGGAGCATTATACCATGGAGAAGTGTGCCCATGTGTGGGGCGTTGGCCGGATCTCTAAGGAAGGTGATGACGTCAACATCTGTTGGCCTTCCTACAATTTCTGGATAGTCTGTGACTAATCTAAACAGGACATTCTGTGCCAGTCCGGTGTCCTCGGGTGATAGGGACATTTGCCCTGTTTGGCTGTGTCCTGATCACAAGCTTTTCTTTTGATTCGCACAGTCTTTGCACCTTCCCGTTGCATGGATTACCACCAGATTGTGTAGTTTGGTCCACAGTTGAATTAAACGTTCGATATGTCTTGGGGCCCTGATGAACGTATGGGTATCAGTTGTTCTTCCAACGAGTCCTGGGCAACTTTCAATTATGCGGAAGAACAATGCGTAGGTGAGTTCTTCAACGTCTGTTTGCGGTGGAAGCATTTGTGTCCTTCTCACTATGCTCTGGTAACTCAGCAAAGACCTCTGCGATGATGGTTAGCAGCCGCCTGATTACTTTTTTGTTAGCTGGATCTTGAATAAAGTCTGTGACACTGGCTCCTCTCCCTATGAGTGATGGGTATGATAACACCACAAGTTGAAAATAGGTTAGCACATCCCACTTGAGACTTCTGCTGGAATGTACCATAAATTCTGTGAACAAAGTCTCAATACTGGTCGCATCAGGATACTGTGTTACACTCTCAGAGAATATTTTGTTTACAGTCTATCAGAGTCTTGATTCTTTGTACTACTTGGCATGACGTGCTTTCAAAAGTTTGTTTCATCAATGTTGTTGTGGCTTTGGATGTGCTTCTCTTTACCCTGCAACTGGGATGTACAGAGTGTTCGTTATGTCCTTATCCCCCTTTGCTTGGGGAACCTGTCCAGTTTCATGCCCCAACTTGCATCCGGGTTCTTTGTCTTGGTTTTCATGTTCATGCGTCCTTCTTCCTCGCCATGGATTTTTTCTGCACATGCTGAGGTTTTTCCCCGTTGTCTATGGTTTCTTCGCAGTTGGATGCAGCAGGAGGACTCTCCCCTATATACGATTTAATGTCATTAATGAAGATCCATGCCCTTCTGCCCTGGAACTTGACGGCGGACGGGGTGCAGTCCTCTACGATGAAGGGGCCATTAAATTTTGGCTCGTCCCACCTCTCCCTGGTAAAGTTCTTCACAAGCACTCTGTCACCAGGGAAGATGAGGGGCACATGTAGACTTTGTGCGGTGTCGGCTTCAGCACTTCCTGATGTGTTTTGTGCTGCACTGTCCCCTTTTCGCCGTCACTGCAGCTGGCCTGAAATGACAGAGGCGTTGGATGTCATACAGTTAAGGTACTCCTGCATCTCTGTTCCCAGAACCTCTCTAGTTGGCTGGGCATCACATCTAGCTCTATCTCAGGGGGCAAGAAGGGTCCTCATCCTTCTGCCTATAACTATCACGTGTGGCGTAAGATGATGGTCGGAGCCGGGTTGGTTCCGAAGTGCATACAATGCCAGTGCTAGACAGTGCAGCCATCCCTTTTTTAATGTGAGCTTCAACTTGGCTATCCTCTCCTTTAACAGGCCGTTGAGCCGCTCACATATCCCATTCCCCTCCGGGAGATACGCCAACGAGAACTTGTGCTTTATACCAAGCAACAAGCTGATCTGTTCGAACGCTGCATTAACAAAGTGAGCCCCATTATCTGATCTCATTACTTCGCAGACCCCCCATCTAGGGAACACTTCCCTCACTAGGAATTTGGCAGCACAGGTAGCGTCTGGGTGTGTACAGGGACCTGCTTCTATCCATTTTAGGAATGGACACACCACCGCAATTAAATACCTGTACCGTTGCACACTTGAATCATGTCGACATAGTCGATATGCAAGTGCTGGAAGGGCCCATTCGGCCGGGGGATAACTCCTCTCACTACTTTTAATGTGTTCTCAGCGGTGAACTGTTGGAAGATAATGCAGTTCACCGTGAAAAATGCAACATGCTCTGCTAAATTCGGTGTGAACCATTCTTCTGCGAGCGTTGCAGCAAGATTTTCTTTTGACATATGGATGGGGGTAGTGTAGTTGTTCTAATGCTACCTTTAGCATGGCGACAGGCATCACTGGTTTACCAGTGCTGTCTTGCCTCCACAACCCGTCAGAGGGGTTTAAAGAACACCCTCGACGCTTCCACAAATTTTTCTCTTCCTGAGGTGCCTCCCCTTGGAGTTCCATTAGCTGAGTCTGCCCACGTTACTATAGGCCTCAGGTGTGGCTCGCGCTACCATCATCCTCTCATGGGTACGTGCCATCTCCACGTCCATGATTGTTTCAGTTTTGGATGCCATGCGCTTGGCTTCTGTGTCCGCTTCATGGTTTCCACGTGACACAAAATCTGTCCCCTTGGTGTGGGTGGTGCATTTCACGACCTCTATGCCCACTGGGAGCTGTAGTGCTTTTATCAACCTGTCCAGTAAGGCTGCGTGTTGCACTGGCGTGCCGTCCGCTCAGAGGTAGCCCCTCCTCTTCCAGCGCACTAGACCTGCATGTACTGTGGACGTCACATAGGCGGAGTCACTGTACACAGTAACTTGCTGATCTGCATGATTCTCAATGGCGAGTATCAGCGCCAACAGTTCTGCAGCTTGCGCAGAATAGTGAGACGGTATTCGTGCACTGACAAGTATTTGGAACTCTCAATTTGCTAGGTGTTTTACCACGGCCACGCCTGTATATCTTTGTCCGTCTTCTTCATCGATTCTTGAAGAACCGTCAATGAACACGATTTCGCCACCTGCCAGGGCATTTTCCTTTACCCTGGGGATTTCATCATAGAATTCCTCATAATTCGCTCAGTCATGTATAGGTTCTCCTTCTGCGACTGGCTCAGCTATGAATGTAGCAGAGTTCACGTTTTACATCGCACTATTTTTATCGATGGGTTAGAGATTATCACTTCATATGCGGATGCCCTCTGGCGTCGGCGTGCCCTTTGGTTTTTCTAATATGGCGAATAACGAGTGCTCGACGTACAATGTCATGGAGCACCCTATCACAATAGATGACGCCTTTTCAATGGCGAACGCGGCAGCAGCTATATTTTGTTTGCATGGAAAGTGGCCCCTCATGACCGGGTCCAGACTCCCGCTGTAATATGCTAGGGGCTTGTACCCCAGCGAGGTTCGCTGCGCGAACCCTGCCGTCATAAATTGACCATCAGAGTGTAAGAACAGGTAGAATTCCTCTGCATAATTAGGAATCCCGAGAACTGGGGCCTTACAAATTGCCCCCTTAAGTTCTGCAAACCCCTTCTCCATTGCCTCAGTCCATTCAATTTCTTCTTTTGTTGCCTGGGCGTTCTTCAAAGCCTGAAGCAGGGGCTTAGTATACGAGCTGTAGTCGAACACCCATGCTCTGACATAATTGCACAGGCCTAAGAAGCTTTGCATTTGTTTTATCGTGAGTGGTTTAGGCGTGTTCATGATAGCTTCAGCCCTTTCTTGGGTTACGTTTTTCCCTTCGTGTGAGATTAGCTTGCCTATGTACAGCACCTCTCGCTGACATTATTGTAACTTTTCCTTATCAACTTTGTATCCTTTATCAGTCAGGATTGTCAGTAGCTGGACAGAGTCGCGCCTGCATTGTTCCTCAGTGGTGCTGCAGATCAGAATGTCATCCACATACTGCAAAACAACACTGTCTACTGCAATATTGTTTAGGTCCATCTGCAGGACTCTGTTGAAAATGGATGGAGACTCACAGTACCCCTGTGGCAACCTAGTGCTTTTCAGGTGCATTTGTCTGAAAGTAAATGACGTCAGATCTTGAGAGTCATGGTGCAACGGGATTGAGAAAAACACATTTTTCAGGTCAATCACCGTGAAATATTTTTCTTTATTTGGTATGTTGCACAGAATTGTGGATGGATTAGGGACTAGAGGGAATTCGGCTTCAACTATATCATTTAATGCTCGTAAATCTTGGATTAAACGCCAAGACCCTCCCTTTGATTTCTTGACAGGGTAAATAACCGTGTTGCAAGTTTATTCTGACGTCACTAGGATGCCCTGCTCCATCATGGTGAAAATGATCTTTGCAATCCCCTCATCTGCCTCTCTGGACATGGGATATTGTCGCGCTCGTGGTAAAATTGCTCCTGGTTTCACTTTAATTTTTACTTCACCTGCCCCCTTCAGGAGGCCTACGTCATAGGGCCCTGTAGTCCATACCGCGGCAGGCACTTGGGCCATGTCGTCATCAAAGTATTCTGGACGTATCAGCGCCAACATCATTCTCTGTGGCACCTCCCGTTTGATCATTTTGACCCAAAATGTGAGACTTACTTCCACCCTCTTCTCTTCCAGGTCAGAGTGTTCTTCGACAGATCATCATCAGTGACGTCAGTCACTCGATACCCTTCCTCAATGGCGATAATAGTGCACCATTGTCTTCCTTCGTCATCGTATCCTTCTACCAGTACCACTTTCCCTCGCACTGCGGCATATTGTATTATTAAGGAAAATACCTGTCCCTCCTCTTCGTGCATAGGTATTCTGGGTCTGAATAAAAACTCATCAGGTGTCCTCATAGTTCCATCTGCGAGGCCTGGCAATCCCGCCATGAGCACCCATACCCCATATGCGAAGACTTCTGGCTCTAATGGTATAGCTCTCATGGCTATATATCCGGAATATGCTCTGATCATTTTGCACACGTTTTAATAATGCATTCATGGAGTGGAGCACACTATACCATTCTCGGTAAACGAGATTGTCATATTCAACTTAGTCATTAAGTCCCGACCCAGGATGTTTACTGGGTTCTGACGTGAGTATAATAAGGGTACATTCATTTCACGCTCTCCCACAGAGACTGGGAGTGCGTCTGTAAAGGGAAATCTACTGTTAGCTCCCGTGAAACTCTGAGTATCTATGGCCTCGCCAGACAAGGAAAACTTGCCTTCTCGTATACACCCGTGTCAACTAAGAAGGAATATTCTTTACCCCCTATGACGGCATCCACCCTAGGTTCCCTATTAGGGCCTGGTGTCACTGATAGGATAGAACACATCAGAGTCCCCCGTGAGCTGTCCTATTTCATATATAAGTTCGGCCCACTGTATACTTGTTGATTTCCCCCATCGCCAGGGTTGACTCCCCCTCCGGAGCTAATGCCCTGTGACATTTGCGGTGGTGCCTGCTGGGATTGTCCCTGCGGTATGTTCCCCATGGGCGGGGGATGAACCACTTGCTGTAGGCCTGGCGCCTGCTGCTGCACTGTGTGATTTTGTGCAGTGCCCTGCTGCGGGACGGTAGGCTGATTCAGCATGCCTGCCCCCATCCCTTGGCTATTTTGCCACATGCCTTGGCTTCTGCACATACGCGCCACGTGCCCTGACATTCCACACAGCCAACACACTGGCGGTGGTCGGGCCATCTGTCCATCTGGCATAGCTGGACCGCCCATCTGTGCGTCCTGAAAGCCATTTTGATTATTGTGAAAGCCTCCCTGGTTACCTCGAAACCCTCCCTGATTACTCTGCCATCCTCTTCCTCCAAAACCCCTTACCCTCAGGTAAAATCCTGCGTTACCCTGATTGTTCTGCGATGGGTTAGTTGCTTGCTGTGCGCTTGGCTCAGCTGGGCTTGTCAGCATGGCTCCCTCGAAAGCATACTTTGAGAGTTTCTCTTGCACCAGCTTTGCCTCCTCACCCTTCCGGGTTGCTTCCTTTTTCCAATTCTTTTCTTGCAGCAGTCTACAGTAGTGTGCAATTGTCAATTGTATTTCGGGCCATGGTTTTGCTTCTACTCCTACCAATTTTTTTAGATGCTTCTGCACCGGTTCAGGCAATTCCTGGCATAATATGTGGTAGAATACAGGGATAGAGTTCGTCCAAGACTCATGCGTTTCGAGCACCCACGCATCTTGAAAATTCTGGATATAGATCAACGGATCCTCTGACTCTTTCATTTTCCGAGTCATTATAGCCCCCATATCAGAAGTGTCTGGATATAGCATTTCCAGCGCTTTCCACACTGCTGCCCTACAGTTATTAAATGGTGATCCGCCATGGGAGGTGTTAGTTAGGGTTACCCTAGGATAGCCTGCCCATTTCCATACATCATCTGCTCTTTCACAAAGTATGGCAATTAGGAGGCCTTTAATGTCCCCTATAGCTAAGGTGACACCCCCTGTCATTTTCTCTAACTCATGTATCCACTTTCCGGCTCCTGATGTCAGCATTGTATTTTTAAGGTTCTCTCGGTCCATGTGTGGCCATGGAATATATTGTGGTCTTGCTCCCCCTTTTCTAGCAACGGGAATTGGAATGCACAGTCCTCCTTTTCCGTCCTCATAGCTCCTCTGTCTACTGCTGGGGTGGCATTCCCGCTTGCCGTCTTCCTGGCAATGCCCTTAATCTGTCTGCATAGGTAGGTGCTGCCGCCCCCCTCTGACCGTGGGGTATTCCTTTTTGTCAGCCGGACTGCGCAGCAGACTTCGGTGCCCTACTTGTGGACCCGCTAGCATCTGACCATCGTAGCCCTCGGTCCCCTGAAAGCAGTTTTTTGCACCGTCTCCCTTCTTCATGTGCCACATCCTCCGTTTCCCCACCGGAGTCAGATCCTGAATACTCCCAGTTTACACAACTCCTTGCATCTTCTTCATTCTGCCCAATCTCCAGCTTGTCTAGGGACAGTCCCCTGCTCCCACTACTTTGGGTGACATCCTCAGTGTCATATAGCTGAGTGCTCTCTAAGCGCTCATCTTCCCTTCCCCCATCGGATATCTGCTCTAGCCCCATCTCATCGTATATTTTATCAATTGTTTCCCCGATGCTTCTGGTGTCGAAGTAATCTCCAATATTTGTCCCGCTTGTACCTGGTACCGCATTGCTTGCAGGAAAGAATTCTTCTATGTCTTCCCATTCTACTGTAGGATTGGGTTTAATGACTTCCCGCTCCAAATATTCAAGATCCCGTGCCCTCTGTCTGCGCTTACGTTCCATATCCTCATTTACTTCCTTGCGCTTCTTCTCTTTTTCTCTAGCCTTATCTACTTCCAGCATTCTTTCGTTTCTATGTTCCTTTGCTCTTCTAATTTCCTCCTCTTCTCGTCTCTTTGCTCTCTTCTCACGTACCCGTTGCTCTTCTTCCATCCTTTGCTTAGTCTGTCTGTACCGGTCGTAGGCTACCTTTTGTCTGCGATCGAGCTGTTTCTCTTGCTCTTCGCAATATAGTTGTTCTCGCCTTAGCCTATCTTTCTTTCTTATCCTTTCATCTCTCACTTCCATCACTTTCTCTCTCTCTCTCTCCTTTGCATCTCATCAGACCGCTCCCTTGGCCTCAAATCATCACTTCCTTTTCAATCCAACTTCAATAATATCTGACCTTCCATCCATTCGTCTTTCGCGAATGCTATCTCATCAAGTCTACCTTCATTTCCCTTACGTTTATTTCCCTCTTTCTCCTTATCTGGAGGTGCACAACTCTGTGCCCAATCTTTTCCTTCATCTTTGCATCTTGAGACCGTGGAGGCGATATTGTTTTCCTGTTCCTTTCCCTTATTATTGTCACTACTGTACGTAGGCGACTCATATGCGGGGTTGCTATACCTCGTGGCTGCCTTAAGTTTTCTTAGTGGGCAAAGCCCCTCTGTTTTACTCCCTTCAATGACTGGCTCAGGCGGGGCTGGTGGCGCGGTAGGTGTCTCACCCCCCTCCCGTCATACATTTAGTATCCAGTCTGTGGGTGGTTCTTCCACTTAGTTTCTTCAAACAACTTCCACAATTCTAGAACCCCAAGACGTTTCTCTAGCTTTTTGCCTGTATATGTGGCATGTAGGAAGGTCGTCATATGCTGTAAAACAGCCTTAGAAAGGGACCCATTCTGTGGCCAAAGCATGAACATTATGTGGGTGGTACACTCAATCCACTCTGTGCTATACTTCTTAAGTTTTGGTGCATGCTTAGGTAGTTGCATGCACAGATGCGCAAGTGGAGTGACCTCCTCCATTTTTGATTCCACCACCAACAATGTTTATACAGTGTTTTATCGTTCCAGTAGTATGAGCAAGCACCAAATGCATGCTCCGATCCAAGCTTTTCCCGTCAAAATGTTATACCAACAATTTACTCAAAACCCATCAATTCAATGGCGATTCCCTCTTAGTTACAGAATCGCGTAAAGCCAAAATGCATTTCAAACAATCATTTATACAATTATTTTACATTTGACATACAACAAGACACGTATTACAGACACTTGACAGACTGGATGAACACCAGCTGGTCATACGTATACCTGCCTTCTAATCAATACCCCATCATGGGATTCAAACGAACTCCCTTGATGACGTCTTTAAAAGTTACCGTAGCCTAATTGTCCCCCCACTGTGGGCTCTGAGTTCACGTTTCTTCTGACCGCTGTATTAAAGCGCAGGAATAAGGCAAATCCTTTACGTTTTTATTTCAGGTGCCCCCCTGGTAATTCTTACGTTTTTATTTCAGGTGCCCCCTTGGTAATACATACGTTTTTATCTCAGGTGCCCCCCTGGTAATCCTTAAGTTTTTATCTCCGGTGTCCCCCCGGTATCCACTCTTTATCTCTTATGCTCGAGTCATTACCCCTAAATATATAGAGTCTTCTCTACTTCTGACTATTTAATTTTTTCTCCGCCACCCACTGTTACCTTTCCCTTTCTGGCTCTAATGCCTAGGACATCTGCCAAAGTTACAAGTTTGTTGTTTCACTCACCGATCGCATCTTTTCCTCTCTGGAACTTCAGGATCCCCGCCCCTTCCTCTTCCAGACTTTTAAGGTTTTTTCATCCGATTGGCTGTCCGTGGGAATGAGAAGGGTTATGCTTGGAAAGGCGGGTTCCTTAAGACCCACTGCAGATTTTTTATGGACTTACTCTATCATTGTCCACGGGGAGCTTCTCAGTCTACTCAGCCGGAATGGCGAAAGGACTTGTGATATTGCCGAAGGCCCGGAGTTACTTTGTGCCGTCAGTCTAAGGTGTCTTAGTATTATATAATCAATAACTAATGGCCGAAACCATCCTCACGCTACCAGGTGTTCAGGAGGAGAGGAATTCACTGACGGGCCCATAGGTCAGTGCTCACCCTCTAGAACTTGTAAGACAAGATAGCTGCACCATGTGAGGACAGGGGGTACAGGATTCACTTACTCCAATACGACTCAATAATGAGGACTCAGTAAGCTGGCAAAGGGAAGTCCGTTTAATGACAAGTACATCAAACAGAGAAACAAATGGAAATCAGCAGCATTGCGATCCCCTGTCTTGCTCCGACTTCCTTGAACTTCAGTCGAACATTCATTATTATAGGAAAAACTCAACATCACTGACGTCTAATTTTATAAAAACTCATCATGTAATATAAATGTTTAGGAAAGGTAACTTAAGTATAGGTGTTATATCTGTATATGATAATAGGGCATGCGGATTGGATAACTCTTATCGGGTGGGCGTCTACGCCCCTCCCTCTACTTCACACATGATTGACGTCACTACAAGTACGACGTCCTATTGGTTACAGTATCTATATGACCCTAGATTACATGGTCCATTGTGATTGGGCAGGTTACACCCCTAGACATAAATCCCCATTTTAATTAGCGGCATGCAGAATGGACACCCATGTGCCTGGTGTCCCAAGTTTCACCCTGCCTCCCTTCCATCAATCAGTGTTTTAGGACTATGTGTCAATTAGTTGGCTAAGGATGGTCTCGAAACTGTAGTCTCTTATCAGGAAAAGTTATGGCATCCTCGGGTCCTGGATGACATCAGGCAGTGGTACTTCTTCGCGCCTGGCTGGTCACGTGTTAATTCACCATGAATCTGCTTCAGTTTCCATCCAGCCTCGCCACCTGCATGGGCCCCCCTTATCGTGACCTTCATGAGGCAGGCTGGCACGCTCTGAAGTTTGAGTCTTGTTAGCTGACAGTCTCCTCCCTTTCTCTGGTTGACCTTGATTTCCTAGGCATGAGCCGCTCTTTGTTGAGTTTCGATTCCGTTCCTTCTCCGTTCCTTCTCTTACGAAACTTGGCCTGTCAGGCCTCTGGCAGCCTGGGTACATTTTCTGCTTTTACAAAATGGAGTCGCACTTGTATAATGTGCCTTATTGAGGTAGATATATGGTTGGCGCTTGCCGCTCTAATCTTCTACTAAGCATTGTAAGCAGTATTGTTTCTTTTACCTCTTGCGTTCCAAGCCTATTTACACACGTTTGACAGGTCAGTTGCTCCCGTCTTGTCTCGTAGCAATGTTTCCTCATGTTTTAACATCGTCTCTTCTCTTTGTCCATTACATTTATTTTCGTAGTTACTCGCTCTGGCGTGCTATCTGTGATAGCTGATTTTGTTCTTTGGGTCTCTTCATGGACCGTCTGTAGGTACTCTTCATTTCGTATCAGTGGCTGGTACGGCTTTCTGATAGGGTACCGTGCTGCCCAGGGTTGTCTGGTTATGGGCGCTTCAACAGGTATGAATCTTCTGATGTATACTGGGCAGAGTCCCAGTGCAGCTCTTTGTTGGTATATTTGCTCCTCATACGTCACATACCTTGGCAAGTATGCTCCTGGTACCTCAAAATGAGGGGAAGGGGTGCAGGCCATGTCTGGGACCTCCTCTACACCTCCACCTACTCTCTACCTCCTACTCCTGCGGCTGACTCCCACCCTGACACAGCCCTCGATTACTTCCATCTCTCTCTATCTCCAACACCCTTGCATTCTTGCCCCTATCATGAGATTCCGACTGAAGCCTTACAAAAAGTGCAACTCTTGGTACGACCCTGATCCAGCTGCCCTTAAACGCACGTGTAGGGAAGTTGAATGGACATTGAATGCGTCAGGCTGGCACTCTGAAAAACTGCCCTGCCATCTCCTTCAAAGGCAATATCGACTCTGCATCCGCACCAAGAAAAGAGCCTTTATTCAAGCCTGCATCTCCGCAGCATTAAACAACACAGCCAAACTTTTCAAAGTCTGTAAGGAACTGGACAGTCCTGCAGCAGTCTCCTCTTCTGTTACACCCACCATGGACCTGGCTTCTCACTTGTCTGCAAAAACCCATGAGATCCTTTCCTCTTTCACTTCCACACCACATCATACGCCAAAACGCCTGGAACCACCCTTGGCCCCTCCAACACTTCTCCTCTCTTCTCTCACTCCCATCTCACCTGTTGAGGTCGCCAGACAAGTCTGGTCTGTGAAGGCCTTGTCCAAACAGGTGGACCACTGCCCCTCCCAAACCATTTAGGACAACATTGACTGTCTCGCTCCAGCCTTGGCTCATCTATGCAATCTCTCTTTTGCCACTGGAGTTTTCCCAACTTCTCTTAAGCACTCCCTTGTGCAACCTCTGCTGAAGAAAACCTTTGTGAACCCCTCCATTATGGCCAACTAGCGCCCCATCTCTCTCACCCTTTTCCTGGGAAAACTCCTGGAGAAGATGGCTATCTCCCAGCTCACCCTGAATCTGCTGGGTGCCTCCACGACCATCAGTCTGGCTTTAGAACATCCAGAGGCTCGGAAACTGCTCTTCTGAACACCTGTGAAGACCTGTTCTCAAATCATGACACTAACACTCCATCTGTCCTCATTCTTCTTGATCTCTCCTCTGCCTTTGACATGGTAAACCACAGCATCCTGATCGCACGTCTCTGTGACACCCTAGGAATTACTGGCCAGGCTCTGGCATGGATAACCTCCTTCCAGTCTGACCGCCCATCCCAGGTGGAACTTGGTACCTTTCTCTCCACTATCACTCTTTCAACCTGCAGCATACCCCCAGGGCTCTAACCTTTCCCCCTGGTTCTTCAATGTCTAAATGGCTGCCCTGGCACGTGCGATTACCAGTTTCACCTCTAATTTTCAGTGTTATCCGGATGACACGCAACTCTGCTTCAGGCTACCCTCAGCCACCTCCTCTACCTCGCTCATATCTGACTGTCCACAATTCAGGCATGGTGTGCTGCAAACGACCTCTGCCTTAACGGTATTAAGACTGAGAATGTTTGCATTGTGACTCCTGCTCCCGCTTTTCCACTCTCTTTCTGGCCGGCCTCCCTTGGCCCAGCGCCCGCACCCACATGCGAGGAAAAAAACCTTGATGTCATCTTCGACTCCACTCTCTCCTTCTCCACTCATATTTCCGACATCTCTAAAAAGTCCAGGTACTCTTCCTTTTCTCACCTTCCCCCAGAGGCTCACTATCTCGAGAGCCCTTGTTCTCTCTAGGCTAGACAGCCTCTTTCTCAACTTCCCAGCTTCTGCTCTGCACCCTCTGCAACACATCCAGAACAGAGCTGCAAGGCTTATCCTTGGCCTCAAGCCCTGGGACCTCATCTCTCCAGCACTGAAATCCTTCCACTGGCTGCAAGGATCAAGTTCAAGACCCTGTGCATTGTTCACAATGCTTTCTGGGGCCTGCAACCCACCTATCTTCATGGATGCCTTCCTAAATACTGTCTCTCCCGAACCCTCGGCTCATCTACCTCCAACCTTCTGCGAGTGAGCCAGTTCTGTATGCAGAGATTTTGAGGGAGATCTTTATCCTCAGCTGGGCTTCCCTCTCAAATGGCCTCCCTGCCACCGTCCATCTTGAGCCTGATCACCTTATATTCCGGAAACTACTTAAGACATTCCTCTTCTCCTCTTCCTTCTCTCTCCCTCTGCCATGCTGACCTCTCTTTACGCTCTATCCCTATCTCCCCTCCATTTCCATACAGTATGCCGACTGGCCGCCAGGAGTACCTCAGAGTCTCACAGGTCCCTGGCACCCTCACCAGTCCCCCAGCAGTTGCCTCAGGGCTTGCACTTGGCTCTTTGCTGCTGCACTCGGTCAACTATACATTGAGAATGGCATCTCTCAGCATTTACCCAGTTTCTGACCAACTGGGTGCATCTGGATACCCCTGCCACCCGCACTTGTCCTCCTCCCCCTCCCCTCTCTTCCTCCGTCTGCGCACTTGCAAGATCTGAACATCCCATGCCTTGAAGCTCGCCTATTGTTTCCTCCCAGTCTCCCTTCCTGCTTGGTCGCGCCTCTATGCTCTTGGAAAAACTGCAGAATCGTTGTCAGACCTATATGTTGTTATCTACACTGTTACTTGTATTGTATGCACTTACTCTGCCTGGCAGACCGGTTATCATTCAGAAACTCAAGGGCTCTGAATGAATGTTGTTTTTCTCCCCTGTTCTCTCCCTCCTTGAACGTCTTGAAACACAGGCCTTGTGTATAAGAGCTTTACAAATAAACATTACCATTACAATGTAGGTTCTACTGTTGCTGAACACTCATGCGAAGGGTGCTAATCAGTGTGCCATGCAGGGGGGCGCACAACACTAGCGTGCACAGAACAGGTACCTCATCCGAGACACTTGAACTCCGACTTGGGCTCCGAAAATAGGAGAAACACTCATTGCAGAGAAATCCGAGGAAGTCAGCAATTAGGACTAATTGACCAAGAGTCTGCAGACAACGTGTTCAAATTGCATAATTAAACAAAATTAACCTTACGCACAATGGCATAATATTTGAATAATTACATTTCTTAGGTGAATGTTGTACTTTTTTTGCTGATAAATGGCAAGCGAGAGTATCTCCTGGGGTCACTTTGGCATTCGGGGGACTTTTTTTTTTTTCCATTACCACAAAGACAATGGGCCTCATTACAGGTCGGGCGGTCCGGAAATAACAGTGGCGGTAAACCCGCCGCCACTGTTAATTCCGGACCGCCCGATCCCGAGTCCTGCAGGCGGGAGGTGGCGTTCACGCCAGGTCTGACCTGGAGGGTTTACCACCGCCCGCCTGCAGGCGGACGAGGAAAAACTGGCACCATCACGAGATGGTGCCAAGTGTTTCCATGATCCCCATTCCCATTGAGTCCCATAGGAATCAATGGGAATGGGGATTTACAACATTCCGCCTCCGGAATTCCCGGGACACCGGGGTTGTAATGCCCCAGAAATTCCGGGAATCACAGAGGCGGAGTGGTAATACGAGTCCGGCGGTAACCGAGGCGGTAAAACCACCTGGTTACCACTGGACTCGTATTCTAGCTCCTTACTTATTGTGCAACATTGGGCCTCATTACGAGTCCGGCGGTAACCGAGGTGGTAAAACCGCCTGGTTACCGCCGGACTCATAATGAGGCCCAGTGTTGCACAATCAGCGCCTTAGCAAGTGAACAGGATATAAGGAGCTAGAATAGATTCATGAAGGAGATTACTGACAAGTGTAGGAATGAGAAAGGGAGTACTGCAGGGCAGGGCGGTTCACTGGGCCTCATTACGACCCTGGCGGAAATCGAAAAACGATGGCGGAAATGCAATACCGCCATCGAATAGCGCTCGGTGCGACTATGACCCGTCACCGCAAAGTACGATGCCATTAGCGACACCGTAGTGAACGCCAACGCTAACTGCACCAAGTACGCGCGCGCGCGCCATGCCAAACCGTAAATACCACCATGGCGCAAGGGTACGCGAATTCCGACCCTAGCGGACATGTACCTAACGCCATCAAGCACGGCGGAAAGTACCATTCCGCCATGGTGAGAAGTACGGCATCGCGAATCAACCGTAAACGGCCCCACTGAGTGCCTGTACACCGCTCCCTGCCCACATAGTACAACTCCCCGTAGGTGCAATGAAGTCACAATGCAACCAGTGAAATGTACAAGTCACCCATGCATGCCAACGAACAAAAGAATCACAAGAGGGGCCAATGGGAGCTGCAGGGCACAGATGGCACGAATACAGAAGCCATTCCAATGGACATGACCACAGTCCCCCACCAAGAAACGCACGCAAACACAGGCACCTGTGACCAGCAATATTCCGAAAATCACATCATTCCACCAGTCCACCTGGCTGACCGGCATCTGTTACACAAAAGCTAATCCCCCGCCCCTGAGCATGACATCATTCAAACAGTCATATTGGCAGCCCTCATCCCTGACCTCACTGGGCTTCGTAGGCAAACGCGCCCAGCACAGTACCATGCAACTATACTCCGAAGCTGGAACCCAATGCAGATCTCCTCACAATACATCGCTCCCCAAATAGGAATATGCCACATCACTTGCAAAGAAGAACGCTACACGGCCCATATCAGAATAGAAATTTAATGCACAACAAAATCACCAAGCCCATACAGCCATTAGGCCATGAACTCCAAAACACATTTCACCATTGTGGGCTGCATCTGCAAGAAATGACCAGCCACTACTTGTGTGACGCCCTGTTCCATCATGGTACACAGAGCCACATTCACGTACGAAAAGGCAACATGGAAGCGCACAGAACCGCAGGGCCGTCCCAATGGGGAGGCACTAGTCCAGCTGAAAGGCCGAAATGTTGCTCCGAGCCACTAGTACTGCGTAAGGGCATGTGGCCCATTGGCGATCGTCCCATAAGATCGTAATGCTGCTCCACTGATTAACACGAAGCAGCAGGTGTCGGGAGTAAAAGCCATCTGCAGGAGTGGCATACAGATGGCAGTGGCAAAAGGGGAGGAGATACCTGTCAACCAAAAGAAAAGAAAAAGAACAGAATGGCCATCAGAACTACATTCGAACAACTCACTTCAATGATCACACTAAATCCACAGCCATATGCATGCTAGCCCACTCCAAACGATCATCACCACCCCAAAACCACTTGCGACTCATAACTATCTATATCGAGGTGTAAACACCATCACAAACGAGTGTACCTGTGCATGCGTCTGTGAAAACAGAATCCATCTGATGGGATTGTTAACGTGCATGGACACAAGTGTCTGAAGGCGCGTCGAGACAGGGAGGGCTCAACAAGGCCAGATAGACGATGGTCCCACTATGGCAGCCCTGCATCACATAGCGCAGGGGAGGCGGACAGATTCCAAGAAGCCCTGTACATGGCAAACTCTGTATCAAATCATCTGCCCATGCATCCATTCATCATTCCCTCATCCCGGTATAAAAACGCCTGAATATTTACTCACATAACATTAGAAATATCCATTGAGTCTGTGCGTTATGCAGCCTGCAAAATCCACAGTGCCCCAGCCCGTAATTCCAGTGTTGTGAAGTAACATGTATTTGGGAACGTCCAGCCTCATCGCCCACGTCGCTATTGCGCATCCCAAACTATTCATATCAATCATTGCATCCTCGCCATGGCCCCTGTCTCAAGGACATTGAACAATAGAACGTTATATTTGCAGTCAGACCTGTGGGCATCTCCTCGCCGCTAGCTGATAACCGAAAGCGCCGCCCTTCGAATTCCTCATTTGCAACATCACGTCGAAAAGGCATCTGTGGCCGCTTGAAATCACAAATTAATCCATCTAGTGCGGCTGTGTGTGAAAATGGCAACTGCCTTCACTCACAAATGGGACGCCCCGCCCGTCGGTGCAACTCGGTACAGCGATGCATGAGGGTCCACCGTTACTCGAGTACTACGTTCCACTGACCCTTCACAAGTCTGTTCGCGACTGCAAAGATTGTATGTGAAACAATGGGACCATAGCCGAATGAACATATCAACCAATGTTACACGGCCATCGGGTACAAATACATGATTGCAATAGCAAGATGCCATTCCTCGAATTGCAGCGTTGTGTGCGGGACGTGCTCGGCCAAAGGGGAGAGCAGCTTGCGCAGGTGGAATGAATCACCACAGGTGGAGGCCATACAGCCTGAAAACACATAAATTGCACACCCAGTCTCCTCCCACAACCACACCCACTCCGAAATGCTACCGGCAGGACTCGCGATGTTGGCCCTGGGGGACCTGATAGCACTGCAAGTACTCCAACTCCAAGAAGAAGACGAACACCAACTACAACCGGCCGCACGGAGGAGACGCAGGAGGAGGAGGAGGCCAAGGCAGGGCCAGCAAGGGCCGCCAGCACAGCCACTACCACCACGCAGGCAGCCCGCAATCCCACGCCTCCAAGCACATCCGTTCAACCTCACTGATGAGCAGATCCACACCCTCTACCGTTTGGACCGGGACACCATAGCCGCCATTGTGGACATGACACAGGCTGACCTTGTCAGCATGATAGATAGCCCAACCGCCATCCCACCCCTACTGAAGGTGGTGTCTGTACTCCACTTCCTGGCCACAGGCACCTACCAGCACACAGTCGGACAGTTGCATGGCATTTCTCAGCCACTGTTCTCACGGACACTATTGCAAGTGCTCGATGCCCTCCTGCAGCATGCAGACGACTACATCTCTCTACCACGCTCGGAGCAGGAAATTACCAACACAAAAGTGGGATTCTATGCACTTGCCGGCATACCGGGTTGCCTTGGTGCCATCGACTGCACCCATGTGGAATTGGTCGTCCCACATGCCATGGAGGCCCAGTACCGCAACCGAAAACAATTTCATTCTCTGAATGTACAAATGGTGTGTGACTCCAACAGGATCATTACACATTGTTGTGCCCGATTCCCTGGATCAACCCATGATTCTATGGTCTTGAGGAACTCTACTATACCACGCTACATGGAGCGACACGCAGGGAACAGATCCTGGCTACTCGGTGAGTCTCATTTCATGCATGATGATGTGGGGTATGTGATTCGGCAATGACCTGGCAGGAAGGGGGGGGGGTGTGTGCGTACGTAGCAATGGCATTCCACATTATACGTTTATCGTCCACATACAGGTGATGCTGGATATCCACTGAAGAGATGGCTCCTCACACCAGTCCGGAACCCACGGGACCAGCATGAGGAGGACTACAACCATGCCCACTCACGTACCCGTGTAGTCATTGAACAGGCATTCGGCCTACTGAAGACTCGTTTCCGCTGCCTCAGCAGGTCTGGCGGGGCACTCCTGTACCGCCATGAGAAGGTTGCAAAGATGGTCATGGCATGTGTCATGCTCCACAACATGTGCGTACGTAGAAATGTGCCCATGCCCCCTGACGCAGAACTGCAAGCACCTGAAGATGGTCATGATGAGGGTGGGGATGTGGCAGCACCTCAAGGAGTCTGCGAGGCACAGGAGGGCCGTGACATTCGTCAGCATCTCATAGATGCATGCTTCTAGCACTCACGCCTGGTGGCTGATACATGGACACGGTACTCGTGGCACTGTGTGTGTCTGGTACATGCACAATATGGACTGTACGCCTATGATGGCCTAGTACACAAAGATCATTGTCCACACATCTCATTGGTTGATCGTGCATTGTTTATGGCATATGTGATATCATGTTAAACACCCTATCGACCCGCCACCCAAGTGAGCCCATCACACCCCCTCCACCCTCCTACCTCCCCCCCGAACACCAGTGTCCAAAGATGCTCATTGTCAGTGGGCAGTCGCTATTGCAAGCCCCCTCTGCGGGTATCAGGGGCACCCCTGCCTGTGGAGCGCAGGTTCCTCCCAGATCTACGTTGGGGGCTGCCCTGGACGGAACTTGCAACGGATGATGTCTCTGCCTGCTCACGTCCATGCATGTCCCTAAGGGTTTGTGAGAGCTCAGTGAGCACACGGCGCACTGCGGCAAGTTCGGCACATACGTCTTTGGACGTCGCATGCAGTTCCCCCCTCAGGCTCTCGGTGCTTCTCTCCATTTGGACTCTCAGGCTCTCGGTGCTTCTCTCCATTTGGACTCTCAGGCTCTCGGTGCTACTCTCCATTTGGACTCTCAGGCTCTCGGTGCTACTCTCCATTTGTGCCCTTAGTGTCTCTGTACTTCTCTCCATTTCTGCCCTAAGTGTCTCAGTTGATGTTTCTATGTCTGCCTTAGTGCCCCCACATTCATCGGCATGGTCCTTGAGGAGCGTGGCCAGTTGCTGCTGTTGCACGATTAACTGGTCGAGGGACTGTTGCCTCTGCTGGGCCATGGCCATTTGCGGTGGTGTCACAGAGTGGCTGTTCGCCTCATGTTGCCCTGCCACAGGGCTTGTGGGGGATGGCCAGTCGTCGTCTTGTGGGTGCCCCTGCGTGGTATCCTCATGTTGTACGGGATGGGACAGACAGGGGGATTGGGACAGGTCATGGATGGATCTGACTTCGACATCCCCGTCTTCTGTGTCGGAGCATGCTGCCATCAATGGGGTGTCACCTATGGTGCTGCTGCCACCAGAGGCAGTGCCTTCTGTGGCATCCATTGGGGGGACCTGTGGTGCTGCTGTTGTGGGCATGCTGGCTGCTGGGGTGCCTGTTGATGTTCCCTCCTCTGTGCTGCCACCTGATTTGTGCTGCTGCCGTGTCTTGATGCGTGCAGCTGAGGTGGAGGGTCTTTGGCCGTTGGTCTTGGCCCTCTTTGCAGGTGTGCTGGTAGGGGTGTCCTGAAGCTCGTCGTTTGGATCGGACCCTGTGGTGGAGTAAAGGAGGGCGAGGGTTATTTATGGGTCTGTGGGAATTGGAATGGCATTGTATCACATGCATTGGGGTGGTACCTGAGGGTGATTTGGGTCGGGGCCTTGGAGGTGCTTTCATTTGTGTGTGGAGTGAGGGTGCAGTTGTTTGGCAGCCTGCAGTTAGGGTGTGCCTGCTGCACGTGTAGTGGGTGTTTTTGGGGTTTTTAATTATTTATGTATTTATTCTGAGTTTTAAAGTGCGCTATCAGGCCAATGTGTGTGAACGTTCTCCTGGACATGTGTTTCTGTTGCACTATGTGGACACATGGTACTTCACATGATTGGACATTGTGGATTTAGCTTTGTTTCATTTGGGCCACCTACCTGATTCTTCGGATGTCTGCACTCCTTTCTCCATCCCTCCGACTCCCTCTATGCTCTCCATTCCAATGGTGGAGGCACAGATTTCTTCCCAGGGGGTCAACTTGATGGGTGATTCCGATCCTCCCCCGGTGGCTGTGGCAATGTTGCGGTTGGCAGAAAGTATGCTACGGACGCGTATCCGCAGGTCGTCCCATCGCTTTCTGCATTGCTGTGGGTTGCGGGGTGCGGTCCCCACCGCACTTACCCGCTGTGCCACCAGAGCCCATATGGCCTTCTTGTTCGCAAGTGCCGTCCTGGTCATTTGCGTGGAGAAGACGGCGGCGGCATTCTCCTGGAGGGTCTCTGTTAGCACGGTGAGTTCCTCACGGGAGAAGTGGACCTGCCGCTTGCGGTCGCACGCTTTCTTCGCTACTTTTCCCATTTTTCTTGGTTTCGCTAGGGTGGATGACGGGTTGGGGTGTGTCTCAGGGTAGTGTTTTTAGTGGTTGTGTGGATTTTGTGGTTTTATAGGTGTACGGCGGGATGTTTCCCGTTCCGGGCCCATGTTTTTACTTCCGTTTCCGTATATTTACGGTCACCGTACTTTCCGGTTGGCGCTCACTGCGGTGTCCGCTAAGATGGGTGGCGGTATTGCACCTAGGGCGCCGTACGGCGGCGGTGTGGGCCGTTTTGGGGTCATTTCCGCCATCGCGGACTTTGCACTTCCGCCATGGCGTGGTGCTCGTGCCCGATGGGTCGGAATGAGCCGCACTTTGCTCCATCGTGCAATGGCGGAAACGCTATTTACGCTGTGGCGGTCCGGTCAGTCACTTTCCGCCAGGGTCGTAATGAGGGCCACTGTGTCTATAGCGCTTCAAGGTGCAAGCCTCCTGCTTCTAAGTGCTGTAATAACAGGTGCTGTTATTGTCTAATGTAATTGTACTCAATGTATCGTCCTCAGAAGGATTTGGAACCGATGGAAGATTGCGAAACAGGCGAAAACATCTCAAAATTGGGATTCAAGATTCACTATATTGATAATTGGAGACATTATACAAGGCGCGCAATGCCATTGAGCTAATCAGGCTCCAGATCCCCCCCTCCCGCTCCCCACCGAAATGCGCGCTTCTGATCAATCCTGTGGCTGGGATCCCAGGCATTCACCACAACGCAGACTGCACCTCCTCTTGCCTGGCATAGGAAAAACAGGCACAATGCATAAAACAGGCCAGTACACAGGGATCTGAAGGGCGTGAGAACTTCCTGCGTGCTGCAGACACCTTGCGTGGGAACCACAATGGAGAGATCCTGTGCAGTGATCTTGCCTCGTGCAGGAACTCTTGAGGCTTCACCAGAAAGACAATGAACAGATACCAAGGAAAAAACAAGGACAGCACCTTTTGATCCCACTTTGTCTACCCCACACACTCTGTCCCCACTATCTCTACCCCATTCGCCCACCCTGACCCCACTCTCTCTACCCCACCCACCCTATCCCCACTCTATACCCCACACACCCACCCTATGCCCACTCTCTATACTTCACCCACACTACAACCAACCTCCCTACCTCACCCACCCTACCCCCACTCTCTCTACTTCCACCCACCCATCTACCCCCACTCTCTCTACCCCATCCACCTGCCCTACATCCTCTCAGTCTATCGCTACCCCTGCTCTACCTTCACCCATCCTATCCCTTTTTTCTACTCAAGCCTAACCCCTCTCTCTTTACTCTCACCACACACCCTATCTCCCCCTCTCTCTCTAGCCCCACCCTATACTCTTTATTCCCCAACAACCCACCTACCCCACACCCCCCTCTCTGTTGCCCCACTCACTTTCCCCCTCTATTCACCCCTCTCAATCTGCCCCTCAAGCTCTCGCTTTATTTCTTACCCTCTAACTCTCGCCCTTTCTCGCTCATGTTTCATCAATGGCACCCTCTATCAATGGCTTCCTCCCTTGCTTGATTCGCCTCTCATTCTATTGCACACCTGCACCCCTTATCGCATCCTCCTTTAAACCTTTGCACTCTCCTCCTTGCACCCTCGTGCCTAGCAATTCAAAATGCAATGAACATCAGTAAACGCCAAAACTATTGGCATTGCCAATGCTTGTTTATAGATTGGAATTAAAATGGATTCCCGCCATTAGTCAGGGATAATACGTCTTGAGCAAATGTTTCGTAAAGAAGTTGAAGTAGAATAGACCACCCCTCAGGATCTTTCTTAAGCACCATGCTAGTTAGCCTGTCAGGGCTCGCGCTTTGGAACTTTTTGACATCATTATGACATTTCTGATGCCCTCCCGATCTGCATGTATAGGCCAGCAAACCACAGTGCTACAGTCTCTTCCCACAACAGGTTCAGATACACTCATGTTCACAATTGTATGTCTCTTCCAGTCTTCCTCGCTGTAAAGACTGGAGGGGGTGCTGTACTTCGGCTCTCTATATGGTAGAGGAGAGGCACAGAGGACCCCAGCCAAAATTCTCTATGTGGTAGCTATGGTCGAGCTTCTCAGGAGGTGATGCAGGCTGGTTCTTAAGTACAGTGTAGTCCCCAAGCCCCCACAAAGGTTTGGCCACACACTGTATTACTGAAAACACAGTCTTTATATAATTAATATTCAGGTTATGTACACTATCACAATAACTCACTTTGTGCTCAGAAAATCAACAACAGTATATATATAAAGTTCTACAGTGGTACCACAAATATCATTAGATCTCATTAAAGTGCATCAACTATACTGTCAAAATGCCTAACAGATCAATAAAGAGAAAACCAACAGCAGAGAGACGAAGGAAAGCAGGATGGTTGAACAATTGGAAGATTACTGACCCCTACCAATAGACACAGTTCTGTGTGGAGATCCCCCCACCTGGGCAACCTGTAAAATAAAGATATAGCACAAGCCCAGTCCATATATTAATCAATAGTCTTATTTTCTCCTATAATGTTTTTACCCCCCCAATGTACCTGGTGGAGCAGAGTTCTTCGAAGAAGTGTCGATGGATCCTTCTTGAGTGACTCCCTTTAAAGCAGGAGTCACGGATCGTCGAGAGGCATCGAAGAAGGTGAACTTGGTGTTGACGGCGTCAATGAGAAGTTCGAGGGTGCCGAGACCACGGCGTCGATCCAGGCGGTGCTCGTCGGCAACGTCCTGCGAGGATGAGGTGTGCGGGGCACCTTGGCGTTTGATAGTTCTGGACCTCAAAGAGTTTCTGAAGACCTGTAGGCCGTCAAGGGCGTCGAGTTGTCGAAGTCTTTGTGGTCTTCAGGTGGCAGGAAACCCACCGGCAGATTCTCCTCGGCGCGTCAGCGTCCTTGACTTTCTCCGGCGGGAAAAAGAGGTCGACGGTGCGGACAAGGGTGTCCTTCGATTCAACAGTCTTAGGCAAGGGAGCAGGCGGCTCCGGTCGTCGGTGGCACGGCGTCAAGCGCTCCCCTCTACTGAGGCAACATGGCTTTGATGGGCCTCCAGCAGTTACGGCGATACTCCGAACCCTGGGCGACGGCAATGGACTTCGACGACGGTTGCTTCACTTCGTTTTCCTCGGCGGTCCCCGTCTCCGGTCGGCAGCCTTTCGAGGGTCTGACTTCCAGGGAGCTTCGGCGAAGGTTAGCGGTGCTTGATGGTCCCTTGGAGCACGGGAAGAGGGCGCCTTACCAGGTCCTCTCTCGGATCAGTCCTCGATGAATTCGGCAGCTTTCAGATCGGGTCGAAGCAAATGCAGCAGCAAGTCTTCTTCTTCCAGCTGGACGTCGAAGATCAGCAGTTCCAGTTACTCTTCAAGTGTAGACAAAGCTTCTGAACAATTTCCAGTGGTGAGAGGTCCCCAGATATACTATTCTGTCTCTCATCCACACTGCTGGGTCACACTCAGCAGCCAATCATACGGAAGGGCATTCATGCAGTCAGTCAGCCAATCAGGCATACAGTGCATTCAGGCCATACTCCTCCCTCTCAGACACTCACAACAAGGAAGGTGTATTGGGACAAGTACCCAGCCATTCAACACTACACACTGCATTCAGGCCGGTTTTGGGCTGGGCTATCTCAGTCTTTGTCTCTCATACCAGAAACCAGGCAGCTACAACAAGAAGTACATATTGGTCACACACTCCATTCACCCAGGTCCCACCCACAGATTGTACCCACAACATACAGTCATTGGGAAGGCTCCAGCCGGTCTGGCCTGGACTTCACAACAACACCATATATGGAACTTCCACCCAACAGCCAGTCAGGGGAAAGGGAAAGAGACAGGGCTTCCCAGGACTTTGGGAAAACAAGGTAACAGGCAATAGAAATCAAGAGGCCACAGGGGCCATCTTGTTGCCTATGAGGAACCAACTGATTCCAATGGCAGGGCCTGGGTATCCCAAAATGAAGGATACTCAGAGCACCTGTCAATTTCAGCATGGAGTTGCCACCAGCCCATACCCTGCTCTGTGGGCCACACAGAGGTGCCCAAAAACATACACTAGGGGCACAGGGTTGTACCCCCACCCCTTGGTGCCATAAGGGTATTCCATGGGTCTGTACACCAAACCAAAAACAGGAAGAGCTGCACTGCCAGGAGTCCCACATCGACTCCTGGGCAGAAAACAATACAGAACACACATGAAAAAGGACTACAGGACAAGGACAGGGAGGCCCTGTCCCTCCAATGCATTTCCAGCATCACACTCGCTAATAGGATTTACAATGAAAATGAGCTTTTGCACCCTTTGCAGTATCCAATAGCTGCTATATAGAGTGAGTATTTAGACTTTTTATTACAGATAGCATACGCTGCCATTGAGGCCCCTATTCTGAACTTGGTGCAGTGAAGGTGCTAAACAGCATGATTCACTGTGCCAAAAGAGGACGCCCAGTCTCCACTAGTATTCTCAAGTGGGCCTGGGCGTCCTCGTAGAGCACAACACTGCACTGTGTGGATTGCACCTGTTTTTAGTTGTAGCGGGTGCAATCCAATCTCGGCAGCATTTTTGTAAAATAACGACTATGCTGCCGAGAACACAGGTGTGTATGAACACGTTTCTATACACCAAAGTGAGCAGCTTCAACATTGCAGGATGTTGAAACTGCTTATTTTGGTGTATAGGAAAGTGTTCATATACACCCGTGTCTATGAACACATTCATATACAACACACGGGTGTATATGAACACTTTCTTTTACACCAAAGCGAGCAGCTTCAACGTTGCAGGATGCAGGTAGAAGCTGCTCGGTTTGGTGTAAATTAAAGTGTTCATATACACCCGTGTGTTGTTTATGAACACTTTCATGTACGCCAAAGCAAGCAGCTTCAATGTTGCAGCAACCTTGAAGCTGCTTGCTTTGATGTACATGAAAGTGTTCATATGCAACACGGGTGTATATGAGCACTTTCGTTTACACCAAACAAGGCTTCTTGTGGCACTCCTCCAGTTTAACGCCACCAAAAGGGTAACGTATACGTGCACTAGTTTAGCGCACATATTAAACTGGCAGAGTGCCACAAGAGTAGGCTTGCAAAAAGCCAGTTTACGAATGTGGCAGTTGCTAGGTTGGTTTCCAACCCATCCCAGCAACTGCCACATGTATTCCGAAAGTGGGGCATTCCTTCAGACTTCGGAGAAATGCGCCACTTTCAGAATAGGTCTTAAGTACCGAAAAGGTCGTTAAGCCTTTTAACGTCCTTTTCGGTACTTAACACTTGGATGTGAATAGGTCCCTGAGTGGTCACTGTACTCACTAGAACACATTTCAAATTCCCTTAAAAGTTCTAGTAAGTCATTGCTACCAAAGAAGTAGACAAGGGTGGCCTGATTGCATCCACGCCTCCAGGTGTATTTCTAACGTCAATATCCCTTGGTCCGACCATTTAGTAAAATCAGTTCCCTGTCTTTTAAGCAATCTACCCACAATTTACCTTGCAGATTAGAAATTTTCAGAGTCAGAACACTATTCTCCCTAATGTTCTCAAAGGTGGCACGCAAATCATCAATCTTGCATCTCGCATTTAAGTCACCCCCAAGCGCAATCGCTTTGTGTTTATCAGTTGCTGCCCATTTAGTCATAATCATGCCAATATATTAAAAAATCGCATCGGTTTAAGCAGCACCAAGAGGATCATACACATTCAGTACTAACATACGCTTTGGTACATTACCAGATCTAATCCTAACTTCAACTGCTACTACATTTCCAAAGCTGTCTCTGGGAACTATAGCAGTACACCTCAAACCATGCCCTAATCCAATCAAGGAGCCTCCATCGGTTCCTGGCATAGTTGTTATCCGCTGTTATGAATGGCTGTGTTCAGCCAGGTCTACTGAAGCAAAAATATACAATGGCTAATCAAGACATGAAAGAACTCAGCTTTGGATACAAACTTTGGATAACCTCGTGTGTTCCAGGAAGCAATTCTACATACTGAGCCGTTGACAGATGGCAGTGCTGGTGAAAAGCCAAGTAGCCACTCCCAGCCCTGCTTGTTTTAATTTCCAACCAGACTCTGAAACACTTGCGTACGAGTGCGATATAAATAAATTATCATATCATATCATATCATATCATATCATATCATATCATATGACTAGGTGCTATCACTTTTTTTTATCTTTGTTAGAAAAGGCCTTCAGCGCTCCTGAACATCTATCACAGTACGCGGGTGCTGCGGAGCCACTCAGTTTGAAGTCCAAGGAGTATCTGCCATAGTTCAATGGATCCGAGAAATGTTTTCTCCACCTTGTTCGAGAGGCTCCACAAACACAAAATCACTCGAGTAGAGTACTCTCAATGTGGGAAATATATGCAACAAATTGAATACGTCTGAACGATGAATTTGCCTTTTTGTCTGGTCAATTGAGTAAGACTTAATTGTGAATATCATAGCATCTAAGGCTGTAAGTTCAGTTCTCAAAGACATGTTCTTTCCATCTATCAGGGGCTCCTCCGTCTTATTCGATTTCACTGGCCTGATACCTTTATTGCAGTTTGCAGACAAGGTAACAGCAGTGACCGGCCCAGGTGCAGGTGGACTTGACATCTCCTCTTCTTCGATTTCACCTTCTTGGCCTGCAGCACCGTCTTTCAACAACCAGCTGGTCAGAGTTCCTGTTATTTCTGGTAACCTCTTTTTGCGCTGGGACTCCCTCTTTCTCAGTTTCTTTGTATTTTTCTCGGTTATAGTTGTAGATATAATAGTAGAGTTGAATGGCTCTGTAATCATATTTTTCTTGCAGACATTCATTTTTTGAACCTGCTGTAGCTGACGTCTCTCCTTATGTGTTAATAAATACATGTCTACTGATTCCAATAAAAAAAATAAAAAAAATCTCCATTAAATTCACCAGTTGTGCCACTGATTTACCCTGAGTTTTTAAATCCTCTTGAACTCGAAGTTTTAAAAGTATTTTAACTGCAAATTGCAATACACCAATGCTAGGATTAATGCTTGCATTCGTTGTCTCAGTTATTGTTTAACAATCAATAGCATCTAACTTCTCCTCCTCTGGATCTGGATATAAGTTAGGTGTAGTGGTCATGCTGTGCGGTTTTTCCTGTCCAGAAGGCAGAAGTGCTTTGTCAGCATGTGTGGGAGGAGTGGGAATTACAGTCGCATTACAATTGGCAGTTGGTACAGCCGCTCAAAACCAGGAAGAGGGATTTGGACCTAACGGACAGGGAATAGCCGCTTAGTACATTTATTTTTTCATAAATACCAATAAATGTTCAAATTTCATTTCTAAAATTTATTTATTTTTATAAACAATTCATATATAATGTTAAAATATTTAAATAAACAATTCAATATCAATTCAACTCAGACTGATTCACTCCTACCATTCATACTGTTTTTACTTTTTGGAACACACTACTAACATTTATATTATAGCCTTATATAAAAAAAAATATAGTAGTTGGTACAGCCGTGCAATTCCACGTTACCGAACTCTATTTCTTTGGGGGAGGCATGCAGCGGATCACATCTGGCCAAATCACTAACACCAGATTTTAAGTTATGGTCAGCCTTGCAATAATGCTTTGTTTTCCTTAACTTGTAAGTCCTGGTCTCGATGGTAACCTTTCGGGTATTTCAGTTTTGTTTGTAGCTGCTTACCACCAAATGATTAAATGTTCCACCACACTGCGTACAACAAACGCAAGCCAGCACCCACACTCACTGCCGAGCTACCGAATTGTGCTACACCTGCACAGCACTTGCTTTGGAGTGCGTCCCCCGTTAATGAAACTGTAAAGTCTTGGTGTAAGCCTTGTCCCACAAGCAGGTAGGGCAAGCCTTTACACAAACATCAAAACATCAGGTGGGAAGCCGGACCTATAACACTAAAGTAGGCTGCTTCAGACACACGAACACATAAATGAGTTATCCTTTATACCACTGAAATGTGGGTATTCTGAGCTTCCTGCTAAATGCCCACGAGTTGAGCTCAGAACATAAAATTCGGCGGAAACAGAATATCAACGGAGAGAGCAGAACCACTACTCCGTAGCAGCAGCTCTTGTCCCGAAAGGACACGCTCAGAAAGAGCTTGAATAGCGGACTGTAAGAATTTGTTTATCGCCACCTTTGTGTGACTATTTTTTGGGAACATTAGGCCTTATACTGCACTAAGCACACCAAATTCAATACTGACTGCACTGGAAACATCAGACTTCAACAATATATATTGTGAATTAAATAGGCCACACAATAACAGACTGCTGCAAAACATTTAGTTTCACATCTTTATATGCACATCTTACAAAAACGTCACCACAATGAGAGACGTTTACATGCACTACATATTTCAAATCCATCACCAAGACACCACTTCAACCATGCATTTTGTTGTAAAAAGAAAACAGAACATGCAATTTCACACTGACATTTTCTTTGGGTTTTAAAAGCATTTTATAGTTTATAGTTTTTTTATTGATATACATATAACAAAACAAATGTTTTATATATCATTGCTTTCACATGTACATTTTAAAAACAGACAGTTGATCTAACATTATTACAGTTAAAAACATCTCAGTTGCTATTACATTAGCCATTCAAAAGTACATTTGGATAGTACGAAATACATATAGTGTCACTTAAAATTGTCTCACATGATCAGACAATACACTGTATAATTAAAACAATTTTAGTATAGAATAGCACCATAAAATACATTAGGTTTATATCGTTTCCACTCATAAATAGTGACCATAATGTCTCAATTTCATCAGACTTAAAAGTGTTATTATATGATTTCATATGTCGATACCGAAGGGCTGGTAAACTTTCACACACAATTAACAAGTGGTGTAACGTCTCTGTGACATTATTACCACATAAGCGGCAATATCGCTTGTCACAGGGAATACCGAATTGAGAGCCTTTTACTTCCAATGCCTCGGATATATTGAATTTCAATAAGAGATATTGCCGTACTGTTTGTGGACTGGGGTAGGCATGGATGTAGTTTGGAGTCTGACCTCGAGACATGCGCTCATTGCAATAAGTCCCGCTGTGAGTTTTAGTCAATAGGTCAGACAGCTGTTGTTCATAGCTTACATCTTTCAATATATTTTTCAGGGTGGATTTCACAGAGTACAAGCTCATTTGACTAAATGAGGGAATTGAACTGGTCCACTTATTGTGAAGTTGTTTCAACTCACCCATTGTTCCAAAAGCATTGATGTTCACGAGTTTCATGTATGCTTTCACATATCGACAAGTGATTGTATCAGTCTTGATACGTGACAACTTTTCATAATTTAGTACACAATGGTTAATGAATACATGCGATAGACCTATCAGATTGAATTCTAGGTACATATATTCGACACTTACACATTGTGGAAGACGAAACAGTTTCCGAAGTAACAAGGCTTCAAACCGCACAACCAATTTAATGAAGTTGTGCCCCCATATTATAATGGCGTACAGTAATATTGCTCTAATCTTAGCAATGTAAATAGTCAATATCGCAGATACCGAGTAGCCGCTATTTCTTCCAATGAAGATACTCAGAGCGTTGGTAGCAACCAGACAGCGGGCCTGTAGTGCGGACCAATGAGCGTGCCATGCTAGGCGATCATCAACGATGATGCCTAAATATTTATAGGTTTTAACTTGTTCTAATGGCTTACCGTTCATTGACCACAATTATTTTTTGGGACACCGTTTCTTAGTGAAAACCATTACCTTACTCTTGTTGATATTAATAAGCAAACCATTGAGAGTGCAGTAACTGCTGAGTGCCTCTAACATTAGCTGGAGACAGGCAGGTGTATAATCAAGCAAAATAAGATCATCGGCATATGCCAGCCATCCGATAATCACCTCCGAGATCTTTACGGGATTTGCCGCAGCAATATTGAATACATTATCCATATCAGCCAAATACAGATTGAATAATATTGCTGCAACCATACATCCTTGTTTAACACCACTGGATGTCGGCATTGGCACAGACAGTCTACCTGCAGCATTCAAACGGATGCGTACGGTGGTGTCTAAGTGCAATAGCATCAACATCCCTAATAGGCCCAATGGTATACCCCAGTCAGACATGTTTTTCCATAACCTACCTCTCTGCACTGTATCGAATGCTGCAGAGAAGTCGATATATGCGCAATACACATTAAGGTTACGTCTAGTCCATGAGTGTTCAATTGCAGTAGATAAGAGCAAGAGCCCATGCATTGTACTAGAATTTGCACGGAAACCGATTTGATTCGGGGGTAGTATTTTTTTCTCAGTAATCCACAGATTTAATTCTAGTAGTAGGACTTTTGCAAATATTTTCGATGAAGTATCTAACATTGCAAGCATCCTAAAATTACCTGGACAGTCCCATGCTCCTTTTTTATGGACAGTTAGTATGTGACTAGATTGCCACGACGGAGGTATTACACCTGCTGTACCTATATGGGTAAATAATTTGTATAGAGCAGCGGCCCATAGGTCAGGTTGTTGTTTTATTAGTATGTTACAAATCCCATCAGGGCCAGCAGCTCTTCAGTTCTTCAGCTTAGATATAATCACTATTATATCTAGTACATCGGCTCAACACTCCCACGGCACGGTAGGAATGCATATTACAGTCTCTAAAGAGATGACCCGACCTAAAGTGTTGCTAATATTACATTGCCATTGCGCTTCGGTAATACAGTTAATGGTGAGTGGGCGCTGTTTAGACTGTCGGAGTAATTGCCATATACCGCCAGTGTCACCAGATTTAGCTTTTATGGCAATCTGCTTCCACAAGTGGGCACCACATGCCGACCTGTGTGCGGATAGCCATTTTTTATATCTCCTTTTGACAATTTTAATTTGCAAGGAAACACCCTCTGGTTTAGGATGAGTAACATTCTCCACTAACACAGTCTTGATTTCAGTTCTCATTTTTGTTTTTGCTGCGCTAATTGCGGCATCAAAACCAACACTTCGCTTAAACGGTATATTGGATTGCTCACTCATGCCGGTGTGTCTATGTTATGAGCATTTTAGTATTCATTAAAAACGCCTGCAGCACAGATTAACATCCCTTACCATTTCTCCCCTGCATACTATTAATAGATTGGGGCATGCAGTTCAATGGGATAAGTTACCTTTTATGAATAAGCCCCACCTACTGTCTACCCCTTACCCTTTTAGTCAAATGTCAGGTTACTCTGATATTAGAAATAATGGGATCTTTTGCAAAACATAATTATTTTCATAATCAATTTAGATTAAGAAAGCTTCAGTGGTTTTTGGTTACCATGAAAAACAAGGACATTCCCTTAAAGGTCAGTTTGACCTGGCCAAAACAAGATTCCCTTGCAATACATCCCAAAACAATACTTTGGTGATCTATATTTATGCTTACTCCACTTAAATTGAAACTCTCTGCGACCCAGCTCTGCTGGCCTGCCTGCAACTCGGGCTCCCTTCGGCAGCCACTCAAGTATATTGGGACTACTGGCAGCCTTTAATGCCTCTGCCAGGCTTGGCACAATACCTTAGGCTCCGAGGACACAGTTACGGCTTGGCTCTCACACACGAGAAAAGTCTTTCAAAAATTTAAAAAACATGACTCCAGGATTTTGCTCAAAATCAGGCCTAGTAAAATCTGAAGACCTGCTCTTTCCAAATCCCAGCAATGCGGTAGACAGAGGAGGCTCTGTCGAAACCTATGTCATAGGCTTATGAAGGAAGCCTGAGTCAAAAGTTCCCCATGCAAAATTCACTGGCCCAAAAGCCTCGCGAAATCCGTAACTTGCAACAACTCCTCATGGAATCCACACCAGACAAAAAGCCAGGAAGGCAAATGTTTTGTGTAATCAACAAATGGCCACAAGCCCCACCTTCAAGCTTCCAGTTCCTCTTATAGCTTCTCCCAGATATCCATCCCTTCTCCTATATCACATATGGAAACTGCACATTTCACCCATCTATATCGGTATCACTTCCTTCAGTTCCAGCCCATAATGACACTAAACACGTGACAGACCCTTTGGGAATATTCCATTGTCCTCCAGGCCCAATCTCACCCTCCTATGGCTTTTGGCAAATTGCACCCATCACTTCCAGCGCGGCGTAAGAAAATGTTACATACCATACTTTCTTCCTGCATTTGCTCTGCAAGAACAATGGACAATTATTTTTCAAGGCCCTCACATTTTGCCACTCTGTGCAAATCACCCTTTAATTTCTCTGCTTATAGTTTCTGTTTTTCTCAGACTAATCCTCGCAAGTAAACTGTTTTTACAAACAAAGCTGTCCATGCACATGCTGAAATGTTAATATGTTAATGCTTGAAGCCGCCAAATCAACCCCACCTTTGGTTTACCCTTAGTGCCACACATCAGTACTAGTATCCTAAATCACACACCTAACACATGCTGCAACGTTAGCATCATTTGAAACTGGTGCAAACTGTCTCTGTTGAAATCAGTGACCCTGTTGAAATGAGTGCACAGTTGATATTAGTGCACTGTTTATCTAACATCTCCCTGCTTCTTATACATAAGCCTAGTTAACAAAGGCCTTTGCAAAAGCATGAATCCTAGATACACCTCATCAAACCATGTGATCTTCGTCTAACAATGTATGTGTTTTGCAATTTCTTTTTCTTTTTTTAAAAAGAAATTGATCATAAATTAAAAACAAATTAGCAACAATTGTCGATAGATTAAATAAAGCCATAATTCCCAAATGTTCATGTCATTAACCATGTGAGTATGTGATTTGCTTAATATTGAAGTCTCAGCAAATGAGTTTTAAAAAAAACAAAATAATAATTGTTCACATATTTCAAAAATTAGCAACAATTGTCCATGGGGTAAAGGTAGAACAGGAACGAATATAGAGAAACAAGAGAACAAGAAAATGAATGACTCTTCAGAGTGGATGTGACATTTTCTGCAGAAAACACTGCACAAACATGGGTACTTCGCAGAATGCTAATCTCCATGCCTCAAAAGACATGCACTCCACTCAACTGAATGTTTCCTCTGTCAACCCCCAACAAAGCAAAAGCCATGACATGCAACCTGATCGTCGTGAGCACTATCAACCACACAAAGATGGATGCTATGGACACACCTACGATCACCAAACCGTCCTCTCTGCAAGTTCCCCACGTGTAAACATCACCATCTGTCAAGGCGATGTCACTCGTTGTGGTGTTGTTCTAACAGATGTTTAGTTTAATTGTATGCACATTTTGGTGCTTCAATAAATACTCAATGTCAGTATCTATGAGAACCCTATTTCATTGGAGAATTTCAATATTTTGCACTTTACCTTCCCACAAGTCCCCATTGACATGAAACAATGTTAACGCTCCCCGACTGTCACCACAGTGTCTTTGGGAACCGACAAATAAAAAACATTTTATTCTAATGGCTTGCAAACAAACAAACCATGATTCAGATGGGTGACTCTAACTCATCAGGTTTTGGGCTACTTATAGACACTGCACACCCTTCAGAAATGCCCTGAGCCGCCCACAATCCACATATTGCACTTGTTGCATCAGGTAAAAATGGTTTCCCAGAACATATATAGTTTTGCTCTTTGAATTTTATACATGTATCTAACTTTGGGTTTAGATACAAATAAGGCTCCCAGGTTTGAAAAGCCACCATTTCAGGAGTACAATTTTGATTAATAGAAAACCTATCTCCATCCGCCCCATATGTATATACAGGGGAGCTGCACTCCCCATTTCAAATGCAATTTTCTCTTGAATTGTTTCCACCTATCTTTGTCTGATCCATGCCATCATTTGACGGATGATGTCAGATGACACAAAATACAAAGGAATGTGACCATGTAACAGTTGAGCCCCGCTTTGAAAGTCTGGTTAAGAATTAGAGACAAGGCGCGCACTCTGTTGTCAGTCAAGCTTTCCTGCATTGACTTCTCCTCCAAACGCAAGTTTTCATGACTGCATCAATCTTCAGGGAGGCTGTATTTCTTTACCTTTTCAGGCGTGTCTTCATTTCCTTTTCAGGTGTAGCAGATTAATTGACTATAGTGACTCTAAGGATTCTGGTACTTGTATTTTTTGCACGCACTTTATTTCTCTTGCAGGGGACTGGAAACAACTCCCTCCATAGCACAAATCTTACCCTTGATAGGGGAAGGGGAAAGCCATGTTTGTGGCTCTCCATTGTAAGGCATGATGGCCCTGGTGCTGCAGCCTTTTGAGCCCGGGACTCCTGGAACATAATGTTTAAGAATTAATGACAAGGCACGCACTCTGTTGCCAGTCAAGTTTTCCTGCATTGGCTTCTCCTCAAAACGCACATTTTCATAACTGCATCAATCTTCAGGGAGGCTGTATTTATTTACCTTTTTAGGCGTGTCTTCATTTCCTTTTCAGGTTAGCAGGTAACTTGACTATAGTGTCTCTAAGAATTCTGGTACTTATAAATTTCACACTTTATTTCTCTTGCAGGTGACTGGAAACAACTCTCTCCATAGCACAAATCTTACTCTTGATAGGGGGAGGGTGAAATCCATGTTTGTGGCTCTCCATTGCAAGGCATGATGGCCCTGGTGCTGCAGCCTTTTGAGCCCGAGACTCCTGGAACATAATGGTTAAGAATTAGTGACAAGGCGCGCACTCTGTTGACAGTCAAGTTTTCCTGCATTGACTTCTCCAAACACACGTTTTCATGACTGCATCAATCTTCAGGGAGGCTGTATTTCTTTACCTTTTCAAGCGTCTCTTCATTTCCTTTTCAGGTGTAGCAGGTTAATTGACTATAGTGTCTCCAAGGATTCTGGTACTTGTATTTTTCACACTTTATTTCTCTTGCAGGGGACTGGAAACAACTCCCTCCATAGCACAAATCTTACCCTTGATAGGGGGAGGGGGGAAAGCTATGTTTGTGGGTCTCCATTGTAAGGCATGATGGCCCTGGTGCTGCAGCTTTTTGAACCCGGGACTCCTGGAACATAATGGTTAAGAATTCGTGACAAGGCGCGCACTCTGTTGCCAGTCAAGTTTTCCTGCATTGACTTCTCCTCCAAACGCACATTTTCATGACTGCCTCAATCTTCAGGGAGGCTGTATTTCATTACCTTTTTAGGTGTGTCTTCATTTCCTTTTCAAGTGTAGCAGGTTAATTGACTATAGTGTCTCTAAGAATTCTGGTACTTATAATTTTCACACTTTATTTCTCTTGCAGGTGACTGGAAACAACTCCCTCCATAGCAGAAATTTTACCCTTGATATGGGGAGGGGGAAAGCCATGTTTGTGGCTCTCCATTGTACGGCATGATGGCCCTGGTGCTGCAGCCTTTTGAGCCCGGGAATCCTTGAACACAATGGTTAAGAATTAGTGACAAGGCGCGCACTCTGTTGCCAGTCAAGCTTTCCTGCATTGACTTCTTCTCCAAACGCACGGTTTCATGACTGCATCAATCTTCAGGGAGGCTCTATTTCTTTACCTTTTCAGGTGTGTCTTCATTTCCTTTTCAGGTGTAGCAGGTTGACTATAGTGTCTCTAAGGATTCTGATACATGTATTTTTTGCACTTTATTTCTCTTGCAGGGGACTGGAAACAACTCCCTCAATAGCAGAAATCTTACCCTTGATAGGGGTAGAGGGAAAGCCATGTTTGTGGCTCTCCATTGTAAGGCATGATGGCCCAGGTGCTGCAGCCTTTTGAGCCCGGGACTCACTGGAACATAATGGTTAAGAATAAGTGACAAGGCGCACACTCTGTTGCCAGTCAAGTTTTCATGCATTGACTTCTCCTCCAAACGCACGTTTTCATGACTGCATCAATCTTCAGGGAGGCTGTATTTATTTACCTTTTCAGGCGTGTCTTCATTTCCTTTTCAGGTGTAGCAGGTTAATTGACTATAGTGTCTCTAAGGATTCTGGTACTTGTATTTTTCACACTTTATTTCTCTTGCAGGTGACTGGAAACAACTCCTTCCATAGCACAAATCTTACCCTTGATAGGGGAGGGGGAAAGCCATGTTTGTGGCTCTCCACTGTAAGGCACGATGGCCCTGGCGCTGCAGCCTTTTCAGCCCGGGACTCCTGGAACATAATGGTTAAGAATAAGTGACAATGCGCGCACTCTGTTGCCAGTCAAGTTTTCCTGCATTGACTTCCCCTCCAAACGCACATTTTCATGACTGCATCAGTCTTCAGGGAGGCTGTATTTCTTTACCTTTTCTGGTGTGTCTTCATTTCCTTTTCAGGTTTAGCAGGTTAATTTACTATAGTGTCTCTAAGGATTCTGGTACTTGTATTTTTCACACTTTATTTCTCTTGCAGGTGACTGGAAACAACTCCTTCCACAGCACAAATCTTACCCTTGATAGGGGAGGGGGAAAGCCATGTTTGTGGCTCTCCACTGTAAGGCACGATGGCCCTGGCGCTGCAGCCTTTTCAGCCCGGGACTCCTGGAACATAATGGTTAAGAATAAGTGACAAGGGGCGCACTCTGTTTTCAGTCAAGTTTTCCTGCATTGACTTCCCCTCCAAACGCACATTTTCACGACTGCATCAGTCTTCAGGGAGGCTGTATTTCTTTACCTTTTCTGGTGTGTCTTCATTTCCTTTTCAGGTTTAGCAGGTTAATTTACTTTAGTGTCTCTAAGGATTCTGGTACTTGTATTTGTCACACTTTATTTCTCTTGCAGGTGACTGGAAACAACTCCTTCCATAGCACAAATCTTACCCTTGATAGGGGAGGGGGAAAGCCATGTTTGTGGCTCTCCATTGTAAGGCACGATGGCCCTGGCGCTGCAGCCTTTTCAGCCCGGGACTCCTGGAACATAATGGTTAAGAATAAGTGACAAGGCGCGCACTCTGTTGCCAGTCAAGTTTTCCTGCATTGACTTCCCCTCCAAACGCACATTTTCATGACTGCATCAGTCTTCAGGGAGGCTGTATTTCTTTACCTTTTCTGGTGTGTCTTCATTTCCTTTTCAAGTTTAGCAGGTTAATTTACTATAGTGTCTCTAAGGATTCTGGTACTTGTATTTTTCACACTTTATTTCTCTTGCAGGTGACTGGAAACAACTCCTTCCATAGCACAAATCTTACCCTTGATAGGGGAGGGGGAAAGCCATGTTTGTGGCTCTCCATTGTAAGGCACGATGGCCCTGGCGCTGCAGCCTTTTCAGCCCGGGACTCCTGGAACATAATGGTTAAGAATAAGTGACAAGGCGCGCACTCTGTTGCCAGTCAAGTTTTCCTGCATTGACTTCCCCTCCAAACGCACATTTTCATGACTGCATCAGTCTTCAGGGAGGCTGTATTTCTTTACCTTTTCTGGTGTGTCTTCATTTCCTTTTCAGGTTTAGCAGGTTAATTTACTATAGTGTCTCTAAGGATTCTGGTACTTGTATTTTTCACACTTTATTTCTCTTGCAGGTGACTGGAAACAAATCCTTCCATAGCACAAATCTTACCCTTGATAGGGGAGGGGGAAAGCCATGTTTGTGGCTCTCCATTGTAAGGCACGATGGCCCTGGCGCTGCAGCCTTTTCAGCCCGGGACTCCTGGAACATAATGGTTAAGAATAAGTGACAAGGCGCGCACTCTGTTGCCAGTCAAGTTTTCCTGCATTGACTTCCCCTCCAAACGCACATTTTCATGACTGCATCAGTCTTCAGGGAGGCTGTATTTCTTTAACTTTTCTGGTGTGTCTTCATTTCCTTTTCAGGTTTAGCAGGTTAATTTACTATAGTGTCTCTAAGGATTCTGGTACTTGTATTTTTCACACTTTATTTCTCTTGCAGGGGACTGGAAACAACTCCCTCCATAGCACAAATCTTACCCTTCATAGGGGGAGAGGGAAAGCCATGTTTGTGGCTCTCCTTTGTAAAGCATGATGGCCCTGGTGCTGCAGCCTTTTGTGCCCGGGACTCCTGGAACATAATGGTGAAGAATTAGTGACAAGGTGCGCACTCTGTTGCCAGTCAAGTATTCCTGCATTGACTTCTCCTGCAAACGCACGTTTTCTTGACTGCATCAGTCTTCAGGGAGGCTGTATTTCTTTACCTTTTCTGGTGTGTCTTCATTTCCTTTTCAGGTGTAGCAGGTTCATTGACTATAGTGTCTCTAAGGATTCTGGTACTTGTATATTTGTATTGTTCGTGAAAGTACCACAGGAACTATGTTAACAGACTTTTCTGTATTCATCACATTCAAAATGTCTTCTAATACCCTATCATATTAACCATAAAATTGATGCTATGATCAAGTATTGTTGATTGCTCATTAAAGGTCAGGATGTTTTGATTTATGTATTGAACCACCTCTTTCTGTTCAAACCTGATTTTGTCCAGCCTCTGTTGGATTAGTTTCAAGCCTTGCCCTAACTTTGGGCTTTGTCATCCATGTTCACTGACACTGCATTAGCTGTTCATTCAGTTGTCCCAACAATGAACTCCATTATTATCACAGCAATTGCTGCAATCAGATAACCAGCCATTCTTCACCCCCTCTTCTTTATAGAATGGGATGCATTTATAAAAGTATTTTCCAACTGCAACATGATCTCTTTCACTGCTCTTTGAGCCCCTTCGCAACACATTTGCACCCATTCACTTGGGCAGACTTAACCTCTGAGGCATTAAAAAATATTTCCAGGATCAGATCCGGGTCCATACTTTTGTAAATGTTCGGTTATAACATTCTCGTGTTTCCTAAAATGAAACCATGGGCCTCCTCTACTAAAATACCTGATGCAGGTCCCTGTTCTAACAGCACTTGACAATTTACTGCCATAGCATATGTCGCGGTTAAGAAGCATATCAAAAGCAAAATGTTTTTGAATAAAAGGACGCAATGTTTCTTCCCACATAATATGGGCTGCTGTGTCGTCATCTGGATTTCTCTCCTTCACCAGTGAGTATCCTACTGTTTTTTCCACCTTTTCATCCAGCAGACTTTACCTTTCTCCGCCTTGTATCCTCCTATGTGGACATCCTGCTACAGATACCCCCACGGACCACTGATAAAGGAAATGAGTTAGAGAATCTAAACAAGATGAGAGGTTAAGTACCAAGCAAAAATAACTTTTCCTTTAAAACTCATCTTATCTTTTAATTATCTGGAAATAAATATCTACATTATCTATATTTATACATTTTGAATATCAGCATACTTCTCATTCATACCGCCAGGCACACCACATGGTACACACCTACTTACTTGCTCCGATGAACCCCTTTCTTTCCTTGTACAAGTTAATGACCTTTTTGCCGTTCACTGACTTACCTTGATTTTAATGCGACTGTTCTACCTCTCATTCCCTACTGGTTTCTCCAGACTGTTCCAAACTTTGAATCTAGTTTTTCAGGTGAGACGGTGGTTTGATCTGGTTCATTTGAACACATTTTCCACAACTAGGTTACAGTCCTTAGTCAATATTCTGTACACAGCAGGCACATTCTTGTCCACAATTTTGAATGGACCACTCCAGGATGCTATAAATTTGACCTTTCTTATTTTTTCCTTTTGAAAAATTGAATTTATACAGCTGATCACCTACTTCATACTCCTTAATAGATGATTTCCTGTCATAATCTGATTTGGCACCCGCACCTTCCCTTTACAAATTTCGCTCTGCAAACGAAAATGCATGCTGCAAATACTTTTTCATTTCTTACACATATTCATGAATTGTCAACAAATTCACCAAGACTTGCTCATTGCTTCTGTACAACAAATGTTGGGGCAAAACCATTTTCCTGCCGGTCATGATTTTATGTGGACAGAGACTTATAGACTTTGATGGTGTTTCCCTAACGGCCATTAATACCAAAGGGAGTCTCAAATCCCATTTAGGCCCTGTTTCAACAACACATTTTTTAAGAATATTGATTATTGATTGGTGGCAATGCTCCACACCACCACTAGAAGATGGCCGGTGGGAAATATGTAGCTTCCTTTTCACTCCCAAAATATGCCACATCATAGTCCTCACTGGGCTAGTAAAATGACTTCCACTGTCTGATTCTATTCTTTAAGGTAAACCAAAGCTAGAAAATATGTGATTCACCAGCAAAGTAGCTGTCGTATGCACACTACAGTCAGGTGCTAGTATGTACTCCAACCATTTAGACATTAAACAGGTAACTGTTAACATTTACTTATTTCCTTGTGATGATATTTGAACTGTGACCATGACATCTATTTGTAAATCTGGCCGGGGTAGTGTCCAATCTCTTTTCATTAATGGTGCCCTATGTGTTGCGGAGGCAGGCTGAAACTGTGAACACACAAAATACCCCCAAGTTTACAACTCCACATCTTGCGACAAATGTGACCAATAAGTATATTCTTTCAAAATGTCCAATTTTGTCTGTGAACCTCTGTGTCCCGCTGTGATTGCATCATGGGAATGATGTAGCATAAACCCCCAAAATTACATGGGGACAACCCAGGGTATCTGACCTGAAATGAATTGTTGGACCAACAGTTGATCTTGCTGTTGAAATCCCGTGTGTATCCTTTAACAACACTGTCAATACTTCACTTCCTTTGCAGTCCTCCTCCATTAAAGTATTTTGCACTGCATCTGACAGATGATTGTACAAGAGCCTATGATTGGGTCTTCCCTCTGTGCCTTGATTAAGTCCTGATTAAGTCCTGGTCAGGCATATCAAAGCACCATTGCACCACCAGTTGATCACTTGTTCCCTGACATTTGGAACATGTTACCACATCCACTTGGATCTAACTGAGCAAATGCTCAATGAGAAACAATTACCCCATCGCTGCTCCAATTTTGGCCAAGTTTTGTCATTCCCTTCCTTATCGTTCACAGGTATTCTGGAGTGCCCTTGTATCTTCGTCCAGTGAATTTACATCACATTCACTGAAACAAGATTGTCAATTGCCTGAATACATTTTCCATGTCTGAGTGTTTTTGTTACTTGTGACCGACCATTCCACTCAGCTTCTACCCTGATAACTACTCTACAAAACTGTTCCGGGCATAATCAGAGTCGCTAATCATAGCTATTTCTTTTCATTTGTTTTCCACTGTTGTGGATATTGCTTTGTAAATTTCAGTCAATTCTGACACTTTACTACTTGCGGGACATGTACGCATGCTAACTCTTGGTATACCATCCCATTTGACCCAAACATTCCATATTCCTGCCACCTGTTATTTTTCAGGATCACCCCCCACATGATATGCACATCTAAATACATACACAGTTGGGAGATTCCTTGTGGTGTGATTGTTCATATTCAGTCAGATTTGTTTATATTTCTGTATCATCTGTAGCACCCACAGCTGCATAGTCATGTACGTCTGCCAGCCCCTACCCTACAGGACTCTTTATATTGTGCCCATATCTCACTTCACTGGGAATCCGTTTAATCCAATGTCATGATGTAATTCTTGGCTGGACTAAGTTCCCTGATCAGATCTTATTCTTTCACTCTGCACGAATTGCAGGGGCTGATGATTAGTTTCCACAATCACACGCTCCCCTGAATAATGGGGTGGAAATATTCTAAAGCCGTACAGTAGTCAAAAGTGCTTTTTCACATTCATTACATTTTGTTTCAACCTGTGACAATGCTTTGCTAGCATATGCAATGGTTTTGTTATTTTAATCATGCTTTTGATATAAAACCGCTGACATACACCGATCTGTGAACCCTATCTCCAGAAAGAAATCTTGGTTCTTCTTTGGATAAGCCAGGCATGGGGACTTTATTAGACAATCTTTCAATATGGCTACTGATTCACATTGCTCCTGCCCCCATTTGCAGGGCACTCCCTGCTTTTTGTAATGTAATCAATGGTTGTATGATTTCTGCATATTCTTTAATGAATTTCCTGTTGTAACTTGTCATCCCTAACAAACACTGCAAGCCCTTCAGATTTGTGTGATCTTTTAGTTTTTGGATGACCTCTACCTTTTTCTTTTGCAGGGTTAATCCTTGCTCTGTAACTTCATGTCCCAAGAAATGTACCCTTTTCCTACACCTCCGTGCCTTCTGTGATGACACTTTTGCCCCAGCCTTTTGCAACGGGCTGAAAACATGTCTAATTTCATTTAAGCAGCTTTTTATATCTTCATTCACATAGCCCACAGCACCCCTCTCAGCTGCATCTGGGAGTGCTTTGTTCAGGAAGATAGCAAACTCACTATCATTATTGATGAAACCAAATGGAGTATGGCTCCATGCAATTGAGACCCCTTAAACAAAAAGACAAATAGATTTTGAATGTCTTTATCTAGGAGCACACACCACTATCCTGCAGTTAGATTTAAGGTAGTATAAACCTTTGACCCATGGATCTGTGTAAGACCTTGATAAATAAATAGGAGCAGCCACCTTGACACAGTCACCTTCCTATTTAATTTTCTCAAGTCTTCATACAAATGCCTTTGCCCATTGCGCTTTAGCACACCTAACATGGGCGTGTTTGAGGTACTGTGAATGGGTCTAATAATTCCTCTGGACTTATTATTTCTGCCGAGGACTCAAAAAAGGTCAAGGTATTCTATATTGTTGCACAAATACAGGTTCAGTACCATAGCCTTCTGGCAGTGTAGCAACATACAGACCAGTACGCCCACAATCTTAGGCGTCTTTGAAAATGCCTCCTTGAACACATGAATACTTTTCTCAATTGGTATTTCTCTTCTTCAGCCGATGGGGAGCAAGTGCAGGTGCAAGTGGATCTTGGTCACCTGGCCTAAGCCCTGCCCACCTGGTGCCTTCCTGGTTGCCGCTCTTTTTCCCCACTTACCAAGCCCCACCCACCTGGTGCCTTCCTGGTTGCCACTCTTTTCCCTATTTAAGGAGCCCTCCAGCCTCTTTTTCTTTGCAGATGGGGAGCAGGTGCAAGTGGATCTTGGTCACCTGGCCTAAACACCGCCCACCTTCTTAGCCCTGCCTCTTCCTTCCTGCTCTTAACTCTTAGATCAATAGTGTCTTTTGCCCGGGGCATCCGAAGCGAAGGGCAGTCAAAGAAAAGGGCAATTTCTGTTTGGACCTGTTCGGACCAGGAGGATCCAGAGCCCGAACCCCTGCTCAGACAGCATGTAAGCATGCACCAACATGTGGTTACTCCCTCTGTCCCAACAGGCCATCCTCACCCCTCTGGTCCCCCTGTGATGTTCCCTTGTGTCCCCCCTTTTTGCGCACAGGTGTTGCCTGTTTTGCTTGATTCTTCTACCCTGCCCCCCTCCTCTAGCCTTATTCTGCAGGAGTCTGTCCTGATACATTCTGGTTTCAGCATCACCATCTTGTGGCCAATGCTGGATTGGACTTTTATGGACTTCATTGATTCACTCTTTTTGACTGCTTACTCTCTGTTCTCTCCTCCTCTCCCTTTCTCCCTTTTCCAATCTCCTTCCCTCCTCCCCTTACTTTCTTCTATGCACTTACTCTATCAGAATTTTCCCTGGACCTAGTATGATAGCCACCTCGTCTGTCTCCTCCCCCGTCCCCTTACTTGTTTCACCCCCCCAAGCACTATCTGAAATGTTGTCAGGCCTAGTACGATAGTCGCTTGTTTTGTTCCTCCCCTCCCTTTCTGCACTCCTCTCCCTCACCTTTTGTTTTCTCCAGCTGTACTAGAAATGTTGTCAGGCCGAGTACGGTAGTCGCCTGTCTGTTTCCATTTCCTTCCCACTCTCCCCTTCCCTTCCTTATCTATGTCTTAGCTCTTGCACTATCTGAAATGTCGTTAGGCTGAGTACGATAGTTAATTTCACATCCTTACTGTTCATGGCCTGTAAGAATGTCATTGTATTTTCCCATGTTCCCTCCCTTGCCATGAAGCACTTTGAAACGCATTGTGTATAGGCGGTATATAAATAAACTATCATATCATTAGTGCAGCTATCTGCCATCTCGACTTGCTCCTCTAGCATTTTAGAAAATTCTGGAAAATCCTCCGAAGGAGGAATTTCTTTGCTTTCTTCTAACTGTATGACAGTATCTCTTTGGAGAGATGGCACACTCAAGTACCTTGGCACTTCAGCCTCCTCCTCAATTTGCTGTTTTTACTTCTCATGTTCATCTACCTGAAATAAGATGCAATCGTCCTAATAACAAAAAATCACATCTTTTGGTTCATAAGAGTATACTGACTGAATTCTGAAAATCCCTTTTGGTTTTCAATTCAAAGACTCAGGCAGTTCACCCTGTGAGGGGACATAACTTTCAGGAACATTCCTAATAACTGGGTTGTTTAAATCTGCCTTGAAGTATGATTCCTGCATTGCCATCCCAATGGTATACCTTCTTCCAAGTAAAAATGTCCTGACATCCTTTGTTATTCACCAGTATTTCAATGGACCATCCCCAACTTTCACTAAAGGAGTGTATTCACATTCTGGCCCCTGCATCCTCCTGCATTCATTGAGACACACAAATGCATCAGGCTCCTTGAATTGTTGTCCCTCCCTATACTTCAATGCCATTGTGAATTGACTGGTGAATGCGGAAATGGTAACATCCTTCTTTACTTGAAGCTCAATTGCACAAGGCATCATTTGCGCACAATGGTTGGCTTGCCATCTATCCTCAAATTCAGGTGCTCCTCCACCCAGTCTGGACCAAACTTTTTGATTCATGAAATCTAAAACCATACGCATTCTATGCATGTGATTTCCCAAACAGAATTTGGCTTTGTTTCCAATCAGAATCCATATGTTGTGATTAATTCTTTTGGACCCTATTGGGTAAACCATACACTTGCTGATATTTAATTTTAAAACTTAGTACTTCTTCTCTGTAAAGCATTTGTTTGAACATTAATACAAAAAAGGCAGCAAGCACCCCTCTTTAGAAAGAACATGGTGTGATAACCTGTTCAGTGGCTTTTACCCACTTTGAGAGTCCGCAGCCGTCGCTTTTTGCTCACTGTACTTTTCACAAAGGAGGAATATCCATTTGCATATCAGTCTTTGTCCCGCCCACAAGGGCAGTCCAGCACCGAAATACCAGGCAAACCTCCTTTTAACAAGAATACCAAGAGCAACCCCAGAAACGTGTTTCAGGCTTGTTGGGCCTCATTAGTGAGGTGGAGCTGTCCCTCTCTAAGCACAGTGGGCAAAGGGGTCCACATCTGTGTTACCCAGGTAACTTAGGGTGACCAACCCCAAGTTCCTCGCAAAAATACAAAAAAGGTAGCTGGCACCTCTCTCTAGAGGGAAAATGGCATGATAACCTGGTCAGTGGTTTTTGCCCACTTTGAGAGTCCGCAGCCATAGTCCTCCTTTTTAAAAAGTACAGTGAGCAAAAGGTGATGGCTGCAGACTCTCAAAGTGGGGAAAAAAACCACAGAACAGGTCATTTCTTGCCATGTTCCTACTAGAGAGCGGCGCCAGCTACCCTTTTTTTGTATTTTTGCAAGGAACTTGGGCTGGTCACGCTAAGTTACCTGGGGAACCCAGACGTGGACCCCTTGCTCACTGTGCTCTGAGAGGCACAGCGCCACCTCACCTCATTGTTTTGAGCTCATATCCCTGGGGAATAATGCCAATGGGGCCTGTTCTGACAAGAGCAAATGCAGTCCCATTGGGGGCAAGTTTGGCAATGCCCTCCCTGCCTATGGATATTAATCATTGATATGGCATTACCTAGATGTGGCAGTATTTGTTTTGCCCTGTTTCACTTTGATTCCAAACTTGTTCAAATTATCATTTTGTGTTTGTTACTTGATGCTTAAAATTGTGTTGTGAAAACATTTATGGGAATTAGCTGAAATAAAGTTGACGAATGAATGTAATGTTTTTCTATTTTCACCTTTCATTTAATTAATTTTGGTTTATTTTATTGCTGAGGCTTTCAGTGCACCATTAACCCTGTAATGGTCTACTTGGCCACTAACTATCAATTGTGCAAAGGTGTTTTTTTAGATTGTGTTTGACCCTTTGCTCTTTGGGTTCTTCCTGTGCCTTTCTCTTTTCTTCTTCCTCATGTTTACACATCTGAATGGTTTGGTTTAATTCTAAATGAAAGCTCACTCCTTTCTTGTGTGTGTTTTTGTTTCCTATGTTATCATCGTTTAGTTGTTTTCTTAATTTTGAATCAGTAAACAATTCAGTTTGTTCAGTCAATGGTGGATTATTTGTGCTTTCAGTGTAGGAAGCCTGGCTGATTAGTCATTTGTCATTAGTCATTTGTTTCTGCATTGTGCACTGTCACTCTTATGTTCTGCATTCTCGCTCAGCTACTGTTTTTGCCCTGTACTCAGTCTTCCTATCGGCTCAGCTAACAGTTTCCCTTGTGCCTCTAAGCACTGGAATCTGTCCAGATTCCTAAAAGTATCACCCTGAATTCTAAGCCGGCACTGGTTGGATTAATATTTGTCAAACCAAATCTGGTTTCTTTCAGGAGACTAATTCCTGTTGGTATTTCCCCTGAACTCCCGGGACAGAGGAGGTGGGGAGCATGGGATGACTGTTCTGTGGCAATGGTCTCCCTGTGGGGGGGCCTGAACATAGGAGAGAGGGCTATAGGTTACATTTGGTCTCTCATTTGATTGATAATGCTCACTTTGCTGTTTTCCGTTTTCAATAAATCTATCTACATATCTTGGCCCTGTTTGATTTCATATATCATTGTCACAGGGTTATCCCAAACCTGGGCCCCAAATGCCTGGTAGGGTCCATTATGCATTCGACATTGGGTGTAATTAGATGTAATTAGGTCCCACCATATCATATTGTCTTTTGCTTTGATTCCTTGCTTTTAACCTCACTATGTGAAATGATCTAAAAAATATTGGTTGACTGAATCCACTGCAGGCTTTTGTCACTAGTGAATTCACAAGCTAACTGGGAGGCCACCTCTTGCTGCAGGCCGTAAACAAACGTGGTTTTGAATTCTACTGAGTTTACATCACAGATTATGTCAAATCGTGAGAAGGCTCATTTTGGGTTTTGCGAGAAGTGTCGTGCTGATTCATCTGGCTGTGCTGTCATAGTATATTCCACCTTTTTCTCATCCTGAATGGACCGAAATGGAGAGAAGGGTTTTCAAATCTCCCTCTCTAAGTCATCCCATGGTCAATTTTCCTGTTTATTCAGGCCCCTTATATAACTAGCAGCACTCACATCTGGCATGAGATGAAAAAACCTAACATACTGAGTTTTAGGGATGTCCAAAGTGCGAAATAATTATAGGATAGATTCCAAATGTTCTTCAATAGTCACACCCAAATCTTTATTAAAAGGTTTAATCAGACTCTTAATATTTTTCAGGATTTTAAGTGGATTAAACTGTACCTCATTTTGACTCATCTCTCTCTGCTTCGCAGAAGTGGGCCCAGTCTCTAGCACTGGACTGTAGCCAGCTCTTGCCGAGCGCACATCAGCTGACAGAGTTCCCAGACTGTCGCTTGGCACAGCCTCAATGACAGTCATGCCCTGCTGTCCACTGGGTCCTGAGAAGAGCTCGGGATTTCTAAAATTTACATTTTGTCATTTAATGTAACTCTTGTGTTTCTTTATAAAATGCAGAGCTTTCTTACTCAGTTTGACTATTAACTCATTCATATCTGTGATTTGAATTTTGTAATCATTGATTGCTTTTAATCTTCTATCATCTTCAGGCATTGACCTAAATACCTCATCTTCTAAGGATTGTAGTTCCCTAGAAGATTGAATACTATGTTTGCGTAGTGCCTGCACCTCAGAGAAAGCAAGATCTCTGTCTGCCAGATACTTTCTAAAACTGTTTTTAAATGGTGAATTTCCTCTTCGATTTGCATTTTGTAATCATTGATTGCTTTTAATCTTCTGTCATCTGCAGGCATTAACCTAAATACCTCATCTTTAAAGGACTGTAGGTCTCTAGAAGATTGAATACTATGTTTGCGTAGTGCCTGCACCTCAGATAAAGCAAGATCTCTGTCTGCCCGATACTTTCTAAAACTGTTTTTAAATGGGAAATTTCCTCTTCACATTCCCCCACTTGCCTCTCTCTTTGCGCAATCTCCAGATTTAAAGTATAAAATTTTGCCTGCAATTGCGCACTAAGCTCTCCCTTTTCTTGGCTCTCTTCTAATTGAGATACTTTTTCACGCATGACCACCAACTCACATTGCAAGCCTGAAATTTCTTCCTCATCCTACATTCTCAGAAAAATGATCTTGTATAAAATTAACCATGTCTTCACTTAAAGGCGAAGTAAACAGTCATGTTGTGATTTTTGGTCCTTGGAGTGAAAGCGCCTAAGTAAGCATGAATGAGGTACAGTAGCCTCAGCAAACAACTGCCCTGGGCATTCCTTTATCAACTTGCAGCACTTTTCGCTCTTGACATCGCTAGACAGTTTCTGATGTCCAAGTTGCTAGAGCAAATAATGTTGCTTCCGTGTATATACAATGGTTACTAATTTTAACCTCTGCCATGCCTGTAGTGTGCCAATGTTACTTAACCCACAGTACCAGCAGCGGGAAAATATTAATGAACACACAGTACCACTAAGAATTATTCACCAGTACAATTCAAAGCGTGCCAAGCACACCAGAGTATGACCACTATGAAGTACCATGCTTAACAAATGCACTTAGCCAAACCTGCCAGCATTCTCCACCAAAAGGTAAGAATTTGTTTATCGACAACTTTTTGTGACTACACTTTATTTTGGAATCCTTGGCTATGCCTCATTAGGCCTTATACTGCAATACGCACACACCAAATTCCACACAGACTGCACGGGATACACCAGACTTCATTACTGTGGCCCTCATTACGAGTCTGTGGGAAACCCGCCAGTGATATCAGTGGGTTACTGGTAGACTTGCCTTACCATTACCGGCGCCCAATATCAAGGTGTTAGCGGAATATTACGGGTGCTGGCAATGGAAGTAGTCCCATAGGACTCCATGGAATGGGCTTGCCCCTATCACTGGCGCCAGTATTAACGGTGCCAGTGATAGAGGCAATTGTTTGCCAGTAGGGGCCTGAACTCCTGGAAGGTCAGGCCTGCCGTTAGTTCACTGACCCTACCAGCAAATTCGGAGTCTGCCTGTTCAAAAAATGCCGGATGCGGTATTACCAGATGTTTTACCAGCATTTTTCCTGGACCGGCATACTCATAATGAGGCCCATATATATTGTGAATTAAATAGGCCTCACAAAGACAAACTGCTGCACAAACCTATATCTTCACATGTTTGTATGCACATCTTAAAATATCTGTCACCACAATGAGAGTTGCATACATGCACAACATATTTCAAAACTATCAGCAAGACATCACTTCAACCATGTATTTTTTTGTATAAAGAAAACAGAACATGCAATTTCACACTGACAGTTTTCTTTGGGTTTTAAAAGCTTTTTATTATTTATTAATACCGCCTGCAACATACATTAACATCCCTTACCATTTCTCCCTTGTATACTATTAATAGTTTGGGCCATTTTTTTTTCTTTTATTATGCATTTAGTCACAAAAATTGACTTTTTACACATTTTTTATCAAAACATTTTACAAATTCTTTAACTCTTTAGTTACATTTCAGTAAATCGACTTTTGAAAATAAATTAATACTAAGATTATATCTCTATTACTCAACCCAAAATCATTTAGAACATATTTGCAAAGTAACAAAACATTTCTCTCGTAATAACATAGGTACACATATTCCACAACATTTGTTTCTTCTTCTTGCTGTATTATAAAGGAAGAGATATGAAATGTAATTTGTTCAATACCCTTAATAAGGCAATAGACAATGAGACTCACTTTCCTGATGATAATCTGTACCAAAATTCTTGTGTTGAGATCCATCCGATATTGTGTACACGTTTTGCAAAATATTTTTCTCTCCGAGTAAGGGCGGATGAACAAAAAATCAATATATGACGTACGTCTTGAGGATCTCCCTCTCCACATAGGTTACATTCACCCATGATGGGATCAGATTTGCTCCAAATTTGTTGCGACTCTTTAGTTTTTACTAGCCCCAGACGAAATTGCAACAACTCATTTCACCACTTGGAATTTGGAAACCTTCTAATGTATGGTAACATGTACAAACTTGGAGGCCGATTCATGGAATTAATGTGCGCTGAAAATTCCTGTGCAAGCGTGCGAATCGCAGCGCAAGTGCGAAAATCGCAGCGAAACCCGCGCACAGCGATTCATGGAAGTCCGTGCGCGTGTAAATCCATGGATGTGCGCTAAAATCCTGCATGGCGCACGCTGGCGCACACGTCTTCAAACAGCGTGCGCTACACGCTCAGCACACAACAAAAGTAGGCGAAACACGGGGCGTAACACATGGAATGGGGAACAGCGTGTGAAAATGTGGGCGTCACGGGGGAAGTACAGGAGGCAAATGCACGGAACGGCCACACGCGCGCCTACAACACATATTCATGGAATCGAACGGGGCTAATGCGTGCGCCAAAAAAGACGCGCTAATCCAGAAACACGTACGCCAGCAGGAAACAGGTGTACCTGGACCCGCGCAGCATAAAAGTGTGCACAAACAACAAACAAGCTCAGATGCCAAGATTAATATACCGTTCCTCGCAGCAGTGGTCGTGAGATAACGCAGGAGGAGGGGGATAGTCAGGGCCAGAATTTTTACACCCAGAACCAGCCTTTTTGGGATGCCTGATGACCAGGTGTATGGGAGGTACAGGTTTCCACCTCACATAATACTCGACCTGGTGAGTGAATGGGAGGATGACCTCACATCACCCACCCTGTGCTCCCAAGCACTGAGCCCCTTGGAAAAGGTGCTCAATGTACTGCACTTCTTGGCCAGTGGTTCATTTCAGCGGACAACTGCCATAGTGGGGGGGTCTCACAGGCCATGCAGTCACGCTGCCTGCACCAGGTGTTGGCCATCATGACTGCACGCCCATCAGTCCGCTGGCACATATACCTGCCCAGAACACCTGCAAAGTGCTAGGTGCAATTGACTGCACTCATGTGGCTCTACGTCCTCCCAGGGCAACTGAGCACATCTACATAAACCGTAAGCACTGGCATTCCATCAACGTGCAGGTAGTATGTGATGCCAAGGGAATCATCACCTCAGTATATGCCAACCATCCAGGGTCCACCCATGATAGTTTCATTTACAGAATGTCAACCCTAAACCGGGGCCTAGAGGCTGGGTGGCATGGCGATACATGGCTGCTCGGTGAGTATAAATGCCCCTGCACATGCATGCATGTCAGATACTGAGTACTGTCACAACCCCACTAATGATACCCATCATCACCTCCCCAGGGGACAGTGCCTACCCACTGAGCACCCACATGATGACGCCAATTCGGAACCCCACCACACCACCCGAGGTAAGATACAACACAGCCCATATTGCAACCCGGACCATAGTGGAGCGCACATTCGGGGGGCTCAAGTCACGTTTTCGCTCCCTTGACTGCTCTGGTGGGCAGCTGCTATACGCGCCTCCAGTAGTGTGCAGGATCATAGTGGCAGCACGTGTCCTGCACAATGTTGCAACACGCCGGGGCCTGCCGGTGGACATGGTGGTGCCCCGACATCCCCAACCACAAGCACGGCCGCTGTGCATGGGAGGGGAAAGGGCACGTGGTGAGGCAGCCCGTATGCAGCTGGTGGCTAATTACTTCACCTAAAATCACACCCCTGTGGAGTGCACACAGCCCTGGCACATACCAGCTGACAATCAATGATGATGACATAAGGGACAGTCAACTGTCAAAACCATACCAGCCTGAGATTGGTCACCTGGAATTGTTACATTGTGTGCATCCCTACCTGCCGAAAGACAACCAATGCTGTGTCACAACAAAAAAACACACATTTATGCTGCATAAATGACTACCCCCTTGCAAAATACAACACGGAAATAGCGTCATGTCACCCAACCCCTCCCCAGCTCCACCACCCAACACACCATGGCATGTCATGCAATGTGAAAGCAAACAAAGCAATGCACAAGACCTGACACAAGTGTCACAAAGTGCACTGTCCCAAATGGAAACAGGCCACAGACAATATGCTCCCAGTAATCAATAACAAACAGCACACATGAACAAATACTTACCACCAACACAATACAGCAACACACCATGAAACATTGCAAAAACATGACAGTACTAAGTGAAAGTAGTGGTAGTGTTACAACCTGAATAAGGCAGCACATCGACCCCTTCCAACTGTAGAGTGTTTCTGCCACACAAATGTGTCAGTGTACTGCATAAACATGAATTCCATCTGCAAAGGAGACGGCCTTGTGAAGACATGAGGAAGGAACCTGCAAATTAGGAGGAAGACATGGATGCACAAGCACATATCAATACACCATGCATTGTATAATACAACAACAATACCCACTAGGGATGTACACACAGTATTGACTACAGACTTCCCACACAGCTCATGGGAGCCCAATGTCACTGTGTAAGTCACTGTCACTTGGTTGCACCCTTTGCAAGCCCATGGAAACGGGAAGCAGGAAGGGTGTGTGTGTCACAAACCCAAGCATCTAACCCAAACTCAGGACAAGCCTGCATGTGCCCAGCTGGAATACAGTGGATGCCCACGGGAGCCACACAAGGCAACACACTGTAAAAAAAAATTAAAAAAAAATATCAAAAATGGCCATGTGGGGGCTAGGGGGGGAGGCCTCCCAGGAGGTTCGAGGACAGGGTGCACACCAACACCCACCTGTGTGGATGTTGCGAGAAAAAAAAATACCTCCATGGGCTCATGGCCTGCACGGCTATGCCATTGTGGGAGAACTGCTGTCGCTCTCTTCACCCTCTGCTGCTGCATCAGGAGGTGGTGGCACTATGGGAGACAGCCCACGCAAAGCCCTGGTATGGTCTTCCATGGCAGCATGCATGTGGGTCTGGAAGGTCTGATTCTGGAGGATTAAAGTGCAGAGATCCCCATGCAGCACGTCACGGGTTGCCTGCACTTCTGCACGCATGGCCCTGCGGGATGCCCGGATCTCCTCACGTGTTGCCTGCAGCTCAGCTGAGAGCGAACGTGTGAGCTGCTCCAGCTGCTGTTCTGCCCTAACATTTTGTGAAGCCTCAAGTTCAAGCAGACTCTGCCTGAGGTTATGGAGTTCCACCCTCAGGGCTTCCCTGTGGCCTTGTGACTCTATTGATATGGATTCGCGCAGAGTCTCCAGTGCCGCCCGTCGGTCCCTGTTGGACGCCAACATGTCTTCCCTGTGTGATTGGCAAATGGAGTCTGTTGCCTTCTGTTGTTGCTCGATCTGCCTTTCAGGGGGGATAATGGAAGTGGCCACCCTCTCCATTGCCTGAGCCATCATTTCTACTGATGCTGCCTGTTGGGTTGCCATACCGTACATGGAGTTTTCCCATACAGTATTGCCTGGTGGCGCATGGCCACCTCGTCGGCGGGTACCATACCTGTTCGGGGCAAGGCGATCTGCACCTTGCTGTGCTGGCACTGCCTGAGGCTGCAGGACTGCATTCCCCCTCTCGTCTGCTGGCCCAGGAACAGGATCAGATGCTGTGGAGTGTGACCCTGCATCCGTAACCACCAAAGGCGGACCTACCAACACTGACATCCCCATAGAGGGTTCTAACCCTGGTGCAGGTGGGTTGGACAGAACAGAATCCCTGCCAGAAGCACTGACCTGCGACAGCACATAAGTCTCATCATCCGACTCAGCACCTGAATAGAGGTCTGGGGAGCTGCACCCGGAGGTACCCCTCGACAGTATGGTCTGCAATACCAAAGAGTGTTTTCACCCACCACCACACCACGTCCCCCACTGGTGCATGATCGTGGCTGAGAATCCTCCTGGGTCTGCACCATCTCCTGAACCTCACCAGCATCAAGTGAGTCGTCACCTGCGAAAACATGAAACACAAGAAATGGAAACAGGCATGAGAACCATAGCACACACATAGGCTGCATAGGATCCTGTACATGGTTTACACATGTCCCACATGACTATAACCCTGGCATGCATGCACTGTCAATGATTTTGAAGGGGAGTAAAAAAGGCAGACAATGAGGACACCAAGATGGAAAAGCAACACATTTGCAGCATGTTGTGTAACACTGGCATCACACATCAGCCTGCATGTCCAATACACATACATGACACATGCCAGCACACAGATGTCATGTAGCATAGCCATGGTAAATTAGACAACTACAGAGATATGTCAGTGAATGAGTACTGTCACACATCCATGTCACATGGACATGATGAGAAGATTAATGCAGAATAGTGTCGCAAAATATGCATGTGCCGCACACTGCAACACATCCAGTGTACAATTAGACAGTGATTTTAGGCAGATGTACACATCAATGGTTGGTCACTTCAACATGACAGGAAACAACTATCATGTTCTAATGCAAACAGGCCCTAAAAATAAATTTCAGCAGGCCAACACTCCCTAGCCCTGAATTGTTTAATCATTCACATAACCAGGTAACTAAAGTGGCACAATGTGGGGTGTAAACAATGACAGAAGCATGTCACATATGTGGCATTAGGAATGAAAAAAGCATATGAAAATATGGATATTCTAAACAATCAGCCTGAATGAACACAGAAAAAACAGAACAATGTTGTTGCAAGATGATAGTTCAAGTGCAACAGCAGTAATGTGGGGCTAATTGGCTACTGTGGGCAGAAGGGATACTGTCATACCCAAATCAAAGGCACGTGAATGTATTGGAGGAAGCACATGGGTGACCCATAACACTCAGGAGTACACACCCTCACCTGGCACTCAATCAGAACCCGTCACCCAAACAACATACACATGGATTACACTCACATGCATGGGCACTCACCGGACAATGCCTCGTAATCAGGTAGCTCTCCCACACCTTGGATCTGTTCCTCTGTGAGGAAGGTCCCAGCAACAGACTCATGTTCAGTGAGTTCATTGTCCTCTGGTGGAGACCCACCGCCAGTCACCAGAGTAGCGGCATGATTTGAGGCCAGCTTGTTCTTTGCTCTGCGTTTCGGGTCATTCCACCGCTTGTAGCAATCATCAGCTGTGCGCCTCACAAATCCAAGGTCACTTATGCTTTCCGCGATGGTCTGCCAGTGTGCCCTACGTTGACCAGGTGTGGTCTTCCACCCTACAGTCACCACCATTTTGCGGCTATGTGCTGACACATAGGTCACAAGTGCATCAAGTTCGAGGTCATTAAAGCTAGCCTTCCTTGACGTGCCGGACTGTTTAGCCGTGTCTGGGGTCTCAGCCTGTAGTGCCAGAGCACCCTTCTTCCTCTTCTTCAAAGGTGGAGCAGAGCCTGAGTGGTTTGCGCCACTCTGGTCAGTAGGGGCAGAAGCGCCTACTGACCAGAGCAGAAGCGCCGGTGGACTGGGTACTAGGAGTTTGCGAATGCACAATGACCATAGGTCTTGGTGCAGGCATTGTCTGAAGTGTGATGTTGGCAGGGGCAATGTCAGTTTGATGGACCAGGACCGACACTGTCCCGGCTGGGAGACTCAGAGCTGGGGTGGATAGAGCTGCAGCTGCCCCTGCAGCCTCCCCACCCTGCCTACTTGGGGCAGCAGATGACATCGCTGCCCCAGATCCACGTGGCCTGGTGACACCAACTTGCACCGGCACACGTGGCTTAGACTTGCTGACCTGGAAGTCAGCCTGTGAGTCATCCTGTGCCGGGTCAGGTGCCACAGTGGGCTGGTCCAACAAGGACTGAGCTGGGATGGTGTCAGCCACGTTTCCCTCAACCATGGGGGGGGAGCATGGGTGTCCCTGATTGGTCATCCACACATGGGGGTCTAGGGGCAACCTGCAAATCCTGGCCACGTCCCGTATCGCGCCCACCACGCCCACCTTTTGGAGGTCAGCCACCTTTGCCTCCCTTACCGCTTGGTCGCCTCCCAACCATGGCACTGATATTGTTGTGTGTATGGGAATTGCAGTAAACAATTGTCCTGGGCAATTGGGGGTGAAAGGGGTAGGGTACTAGATGGAATTCATACCCTAGTGCTCTAGCAAGGCTGTATGTGACCCCTGGGGGAAGATGACGGGTCACGCAACGCACAGGCACTGCGAAAACAAAAAGTAACGGACACGCAACCCCTCGTAGACCACGTGCGTGGAAAAATGAACCTGCACTATGCTGTGGCACCCAGAAACACAAAGATAAGCGTACGCGTGTTGCACGCAGCCTACAATGACCTCTGAAGGGGTACGCGACACACGGTGCAAGCACAGTTGGTAAATGCATGCGCGACTCACCGTCTGCCTTGGAAAAATAACGTGAAAAAAATGCACGTGTGTGCGTAGGCAACACCCCCGCCAAAAGAAGATTTGTACGCTGTCTGAGGAGACAGGTGAATGCTGTTTGAGGAAACAGGCCCAAAAAAATAAAGAACGCTGTCAGAGGTAACAGGGAGTACGAACTTGAAACGCTGTGAAGTAATCGCTTGTGAACTCACCCACTCGCTCTCCACGAAAAGCACATACAAGGGAATGAGGTCCTACACGTACCTTTTCAAGCGGCCCAGACGTACAGCGTCATGTCACTTACACACGTAGGCCCTTTCCTCAGAATACACGCATTCACACGCGGACGTGCAATTTTTTCACGCACGCTGAACCACTATGCCCACGTCACGAGGGAAACGACCGCGTGAGTCACGTCAGAGAAGCGCTTACGCGCTAAGGACCCTTGGTCCAATGAATCCGCATACGTGTGCTGACGCGCTTACACACGAAGGACCTTTCCTCGAATTACATGCTGATGTGCAAGATTTTCATGTGCCAAATCACTCCGTATCAAGCTGGCCACGCAACAACACATGTATGCCCAGCGCTCCACGCCCAGATCCTTCGGAGGAAGACCCGTCTGGAGTTGAGCAGTAAGTGGACAAGCATTGTTGTGTGAGACAGGGCACGTTGCAGTGTGCTGGTAGTCTGATACTTTCCTGTATGTGTGACATGAGCCATGTATGGATGTGTGTGTGCAGGGACATCATGTTCATGCATGTGAGACCAGTAATGTGTGAACCACATGGTTGGTGCATGAGTTCCAATGCAACATGGGGAGCTGTATGGCAAATGCACACATGAAAGCATGCCAGTGTCTGTTCTTGCACATGGTGGGGGTGTGAGGGATGGGTGCTGCTGTCATGTACATGTATGCTGCACATGTGTGTGTGTCTGAGAAGTGTGTCTGTGACTTTGATACGCCATGGATTCATGACACATGTGCGTGATGATGTGTACATTCACTCATGCAGTGCGGTCACCGTTGTATGCACTGTTTCTATCCAATGTGTCTGTGATGTACAAGGCATGATGCATGACCCTCCGGTGATGTGTATGCATGGGATCAGTGTGAGCCATGATGCATGTGAGTTTGAAGGCAACATTTGGATTAATAGAGGCCCTTTTACATGGATGCTCATGTTGATTGCAGGCGCCGTGCCTGTTTATGCATGTGTGTTGCGTGCATTGACCCATGTGTTGTGGAGTGACAGGATGAAAGTGACGTTAGACACTGCCACTCATGTGTTATTGCTTCCTGTCTAGGTGAATATTGTACTGTACCCTGATGCTTGTGTTTTATGTCTCCCTCTATGCAGAGTCAAGTGAAGAAGAGGGCGGAGACGGCGCTGTGGAGCCAAGCGGCGGGGATGCCTCCACTGGGCGGCGACGCAAGGCCCAGCCACCCTCCCAGGACTGCCATCATCCGGGAGCGAGGGGGCTGGTGCTGCGTCTGCCACTACGGCTGTGGTGGAAGGGCCGGGTGAGCCCCACAGGGGCTTGCAATGGTGGAAAACGGTACAGAGACATCCAGGTTGGTGGTCTCCACAGAGGAGCAGGAGCCCGCTACTGAGCCACACATGGGGCCTGGTGGGGGTAGTACCACTGGTGCAAGTGGTGCAGTCCAGAGCCAGGGTCAGGAGGCAGCACAGGTCACCGCGGAGGGGCCTGTGCTTGTCCCTGTACTTGACCCTGTGACTGCACCACCATGCACCAGCAGGGATGCCCCGTCCCAGGCCTGTCCGAGGTAGAGGAGAGTGCCATGTCATCTGCCTCTCCACTACCTGCGGACGAGGGGTCCAATGAACATATGGGCTCCGTCCTGATTGGTGTCGCGTTGCGCACTCATGCAATTCGTGATGACATGCGTTCTTCCTGGGTGGAGAACGCACGCCATCACGAACAGCAGCGTCGCGACGTGGCACTGTTGGGAGGGGCCCTGGTTGGTGGGTTCCTACATGTGATGCCCACTCTGGCAGACCTCTCCTGCTCTGTGGAGACTATGCGCCAGTCGTTCTCCCTGCAGTCTTCCGGCCCAGATTCCACCAGGGCCCCCTGTGAACCTGGCCTGACCAACACAGATAGCTTGGTGGAGATCCCATCCCTGCTACAGTCGGGAGTCGGCGGTCCAGCAGGGGTGGACACCACAACTAGAAGCTGGTCTCTATGATGTGCAGGCCTCATCGGACAGGGCACATGGACAGCAGCAGCAGCACCAGCAGGAGCAAGCTCTAGGTGGGAGCAATGATGGCTCGGGGCCATCGACATCAGGGGGGCAGGCATCGGCCAGAGGGCAGGAGAACCCTGGAATGGATGTGTCTTCCGTGTGGCTGCAGTTGGGCCAGCGTATAGGTGCGGAGTGGCGGCAGGTGGAAGAGGCATGGTTCACCATGGTCAGGGTGGAGTTCTCCATGCTTCGGGCGTTGAGGCGGGCAGAGTGGCTTGAGGCGACTCGCAGGAGTTGGAACAGGCCATCAGTGCCTCCCTGCGAGACCTCAGGGCCAGGAGAGAGGCCCGCCTCCAGCAAATAGACATGGAGTTTGATGATTCCCTGGCCGAAAACATCACTGAGTGAGCCGCAGGACTTGCCCGTCGCCATTGTAAATAGTCTATAGTGTTAGGTTTCCTTCTTTTTTTTCTTTATTTTGGGGCTTTTGGACTATGCCCCACACTTTTGTAAATAGTTTTTTTGTTAGGTAGGTTATTAGATAGGTTTCATTTTTTCGTTGGGCTCATGGACCCTAGGAAAGTTGATTGTACATAGTTGGACGTTGGATTGATTTTGATTTTGGACATGGATTAATGGATTTTTCTTTTGGACAATGGATTGTACATTGAGGGAGAGTTTGGACAATTTTTCTTTAGGATTTCTTTGTATTGGTTATACTTTTCATTTACTCTTCTTTCGCACATGCTTTTCATTTCATGTTTGCTATTTTGTTATGCTTTCATTTTATTGATTTATTTTTGTACATAATTTTCATATTTTCGTTCCATGAGTGGGATTTGCTCATTGGGTGAATGCATGTGAAAATGTGGGTTTACACAATCAATGCCAACGAGTGTGTGTGTGTGACGGACATGTGTTGATGTACATAGTTGACTTTTGGTTTGTGTCTTGAGATGGGCATGTCAGTGTGGGTTTGATTGGGAAATCATTGCATCTCAGTAATGGGGTGGCGTGCTGTGGTATTTTGGTATAGAAGTGGGCCATGATTGTGCATCTTTATTTCATGTAGGGGGGGACATGTGTGGGGGCCTGCTGGCAGGTTCCCCTCACTGATGGGGGGTGGGGGTGCAGGGGGACATGAGTGGGACATGTGTGGGGGCCTGCTGGCAGGTGCCCCTCACTGATGGGGGGTGGGGGTGCAGGGGGACATGAGTTGGTCATGTGTGAGGGCCTGCTGGCAGGTGCCCCTCACTGATGGGGGGTGGGGGTGCAGGGGGACATGTGTGGGGGCCTGCTGGCAGGTGCCCCTCACTGAATTGGGGTGGGGGTGCAGGGGAACATGTGTGGGGGCCTGCTGGCAGGTGCCCCTCACTGATGGGGGGGTGGTGCAGGGGGACATGAGGGGGAGGGCCTGCTGGCAGGTGCCCCTCACTGATGGGGGTGTGGGTGCAGGGGGACATGAGTGGGACATGTGTGGGGGCCTGCTGGCAGGTGCCCCTCACTGATGGCAGGTGGGGGTGCAGGGGGACACGAGTGGGACATGTGTGTGGGCCTGCAGGCAGGTGCCCCTCACTGATGGGGGTGGGGGTGCAGGGGGACATGTGTGGGGGCCTGCTGGCAGGAGCCCCTCACTGATGGGGGGTGGGGGTGCAGGAGTACATGTGTGGGGGCCTGCTGGCAGGTGCCCCTCACTGATGGGGGGGTGGTGCAGGGGGACATGAGTGGGACATGTGTGGGGGCCTGCTGGCAGGTGCCCCTCACTGATGGGGGTGGGCGTGCAAGGGGCCATGAGTGGGACATGTGCGGGGGCCTGCTGACAGGTGCCCCTCACTGATGGGGGTGCAGAGGGACAAGAGTTGGTGATCACTTGTGCAACGTGACACGTGGCCTGGCTGGGGGACATGGCCATGGTGGACGGGCTGCCTGTGGGACATGTCCGGGGGTGCAGGGTAGTCCCCTGCAGTGTGGGCTGCCTGCAGGGGCCATGGAGGGGGTAGAGGGGACACATGGGAGGACCCACACTGCCAATTCACGTGTAGGACTCCCCGCGCACCACACTGGATACACGTACCCCGCTCTGACAGCAAATTCACGTGTGAAAGTTCCCGCGCACCCCAGTAACACACGTACCCCGCTCGCACAGGGCCAATCGCGTGGGAAAGTTCCCATGCACCCCAGTAACACATGTACCCCACTCGCACAGGGCCAATCGCGTGGGAAAGTTCCCGCGCACCCCAGTAACACACGTACCTCGCTTGTACAGAGCCAATCGCGTGGGAAAGTTCCCACGCACCCCAGTAACACACGTACCTCGCTTGCACAGGGCCAATCGCGTGGGAAAATTCCTGCACACCCCAGTAACACACGTACCCCGCTCGCACAGGGCCAATCACGTGGGAAAGTTCCTGCGCACCCCAGTAACACACGTACCCCGCTCGCACAGGGCCAATCGCGTGGGAAAGTTCCCGCGCACCCCAGTAACACACGTACCCCGCTCGCACAGGGCCAATTGCATGGGAAAGTTCCCGCGCACCCCAGTAACACACGTACCGCGCTCGCACAGGGCCAATCGCGTGGGAAAGTTCCCATGCACCCCAGTAAAACACGTACCCCACTCGCACAGGGCCAATCGCGTGGAAAGTTCCCGTGCACCCCAGTAACACACGTACCCTGCTCGCACAGGGCCAATAGTGTGGGAAAGTTCCCGCGCACCCCAGTAGCACACGCACCCCGCTCGCACAGGGCCAATCGCGTGGGAAAGTTCCCGCGCACCCCAGTAGCACACGCACCCCGCTCGCACAGGGCCAATCGCGTGGGAAAGTTCCCGCGCACCTCAGTAACACAAGTACCCCGCTCACACAGGGCCAATCGTGTGGGAAAGTTCCCGCGCACCCCAGTAACACACGTACCCCGCTCGCACAGGGCCAATCGTGTGGGGAAGTTCCCGCGCACCCCAGTAACACACGTACCGTTCCCGCGCACTCCAGTAACACACGTACCCCGCTCGCACAGGGCCAATCGCGTGGGAAACTCCCCGCGCCGGGGTGTACATGTATTCGGAGGGGTGCTTGGGGAATTTTACTGGCATTTTCCTGGTTCGTGGCCTGTGCGCCATGTTCCGGATTTGTGCGCTGTGCATGGCGCACAGGGAGGGCTTGGGGGCGTAACTGGCACTGCTGCAGGGTCGCTGCGCTACTCTGCACCACGGCCGGTTTTGGATGCTAAAATCCATGAATACGCTGTGCGCGGAAATGGATTTTAGTGCACGTGGCTGGCGCAGATAGTCGCACGTGCACACTGTGCGTCAGCCGCGTGCACCACTTGTTCGCTGAATTATCTGAATTACACTGTTGATTTCTCCCACAACGGGAAGTTTTTATTACTTTTTAAGTTACCAATCAATGATCTTGTCTTAATCCAATCTGAGCGCATTAGCGCTTGTTTCACTTTTTCTGTGTTTTCCATGAAATTTTGCGGTGTGCATTCACATTGTGCTAGAATCTTTTCAGCATCATCATGTAAATTGTTAAGAATTTTTTTTTGGGGTGTTTATTAAACATTTTGGTATGTCGTCATGCAATGACCAATCTAGTGGAATTAGGATCAATCTTCACATAGTTAATATTTTTCAGTAATAGTGTGATGGTAAGGAATGTAGTCTGAGTTCATATCATAACTTAATAATTGGTAAGGATTATGGGAGATTTAATGTTTTTTTCCATAACCTGCCTTCCAAGCGATCCCAGTTGATGTTACACGAGTGAGAAGTGCACTCCATTTCATATAACAATGCTGGAATCATTTTTCCTTTATATTGTTTAATTAGAGGTATCAAGGAGAAACAGCAATATGTATTTAGTCGTTTTTTCCATACATATTGTTGTACTTTCTAAGTCTTAGGTTAAAGCTTGTAATGATGGCTGTGATCTAAGATGAAATCCCAAATATTTTACATCTTTGACAGTCGGAATCGCTTGTTGTCCTATTTGCCATTTTACTTTTTGCCTTATTATTTGCTTTTCCAAAGATGATTAGATTCGATTTTGTTGAATTCATTTTTAGGTCGTTTACCATGGCATATTCTCCTATAGCTAAAAGAAGGTGTTTTAAACCTAAAGGGGGGTTATCTATTAATGCTATATCATCGGCGTAAGCAATAAGATGGACTTTACAATTTCAGATTGTGGGAGATGCAAATATGTAGTTTTTTGAAAAGGGAACCAGATCTGAAAGATATAGTTTAAACAGTAGGGCTGCTAAGAGACACCCTTGTTTTACTCCATTGTTGGTGGCAATATTTTAAGGGAGATCTCCCTGTAGGTTAAATCTAACTCAGATCGAAGTCTCATTATGTAGTGCAATCATTATTTGTAGTAGGCCTTCTGGAATATTCCATGATTTTTTATTTTTGCCATAGCATAGTCCTGTTCACTATGCCAAACTCCTTCCATAAGTCAATAAAGGCTATGTAAGTGGGAAGAGATTGTCTTTCTTGGCTTTGGGTTTGTAGAATGTTTATCACTAACCCACTTAAGATGGTTGATAGGCCCTTTCTAATTCCCACTTGGAATTTAGATAGGATTTGCTGTTTTATGACCCAATTTTGTAATTCCTGAAGAATGACATGAGCAAAGATCTTACTATCTCAATCTGTGAGAGCAATTAAGCGATAATTTGCTGGATCAGATATAGTGCCCTTTTTGTGAATTGGAATAGCTATGGCTTGTTTCCAGGAGTTCGGTATTGTTTTGCTTATTATTATTTTCTTAAACAAATTCTTAAGAAGTGTAGACCAACTGTGATGGTCAAGTCTGAACATTTGGTCTGTTAATCCATTAGGTCCGGCAGCCCGGGATTTGGAGGAAGTCATTATAAAGTCTGAGCTATCTTCTTTTTCAAATTGCAGGGTCCACTCAATTAGATTATCAATATAAGAGCAGTTTGATAAACTCTTAATTGTTTGGGTTTCATAGTAAGTCTCCCATAAAGCCGATGGAAGATTACATATTTGTTGGATACTTTGGGATTTTTTTTATTATTATCACTGCCCAGAAGATATTTGTTTCTCATGGCAGTAAAGTTTTTAACATATTCTGTCCATCATTAATCTTGCGCATTAAACAATATCGACAAGACCAGTATTTGTAGTTCTTTTTTTATTTCATGTTTTCAATATTCAAAGAGATTATGTCACTTTCCTTTTTTTTATTCTCTCAAATTCCTGCCCAACTTTTTTTTTGTATGTAAGTTTGTTGATGAAATGTGTTTGTATGATTATTTTATTGATGCAGTTATTTTCTGTGGTGGGTTTAATTTCCACAAACATTCCACATATGTACTTGGTGTCCTTAATGTATTAATTCTCTGTGTTGAACCTTGCACTAGTAGATTTTTTAATTTTTGTTGAGATCTTGACCTTTATTTGTAAAACCAACTATGTGATTTCCTTTAGCATTCAGGTGCAATATGGCATCATAAGTCCCATTATTTTCGTATTTTTCTAGAGATAAAGTGATTTGTAAAGCATTATGATCACTTTGTCTCCTGGGAAGGACTCCAAAACATATGCACTGGTAAAATAGTTCTGAAGATGCAACTAAGTAATCTATTGTGGAAGAGTTTGTCTTATTTGACCAAGTTGTTGCAGCAGGGCTATCAGAACTAATATTGCTGTTTATTATATTTAAGTTTCAATTGTTAAATAATTGCTCCCATGACGAGGGCGCTATAGGGCTGACCAAGATGGCCGCTCCCCTGTGAGCTCCCGGCTGCCTCCCGCATGAATCTTGATTAATCGTGGCAATCCTATGGTGAAACCACTAAATCTGCAAAGAATAATATATCCTAGCACGGCATCTCATCCCTGTCGAAAATTCGGAGTGAATCGGACTCGCCTTCCGTGAGAAACTCGCTGCGTAGTGCGGCCTGCACAGCCACGCCCTGCGTGGGGCCTAGGAAACCCGACCCGCCTGCCCAAAATCCTTTGCAGATGGACAAGTGCCACCCGCGGGACCTGTCGCGGCCACCTCCAGCGGAAAGCGGCACGGGGTGAATCGCGCGGAGTCGGGGCGCACACAGCCAGCACGGGGACGGTGGTGGAGCGAGACACCTGCAGGTGGGGAGCGGGAGGCACGCGGAGACCCACAGAAGCACACAAAACAGGCGAGATAGCGAGTCTACGTTTCGCCAACAAACCGGGGTCGCTCCGTGGCGTCCCCGCCATTTTGACCCATAGCGTCTCCCCGCGCGTCTGGGTCTCGGCCCCTCGCACACCTTCAAGAGGCCAAATCTGATTGCCTCGCCCGCGCCTTGTCTACACCCCTACACCGTAGCCAAGTTCAAGATGGGGAAGCAGGACAAGTCCCAGAAACGACTCAATTTTGATGCAGGCCCAGCGCCTAAAACACCCAGGCCGGAACACCGCCCAGAATCCCCGAACAACCAGTCGGAGGCAGAATTGCAGCAACAAACGGACATTAAGGAAATCCTGATGGAATTAAAAGCTGGGATAGGTGGCCTGGACAGCAAGATAGACTCGCTCTCGTCCAAGGTGGACCTGTTACAACACCGGCTCGACAAACACAGCGACAGGCTCGACTCGAACAGAGAGTGTCAGATATGGACGACGGCACATCAGCACTCACTTCCCGGGTCTCCACGCTTGAGGGGCAAATGAAAACTGTACTCACCAAAAACGAGGACTTGGAAGGCCGCTCCAGACGAAATAACATCAGGATAGTCGGAATCAGAGAAAGACAACTACCAGTCAGAATGGAAGAACACATCGAAAAATTATGTACAGAGCTTTTTGGTCCCACAGTCCTATCGCAAATGTTCGTAGTGGAAAGAGCTCACAGAATCCCTGCAACAAGACCGGCGCCGGGAGCCCCAGGCCACCCGCGCCCCGTGCACAGCACGCATTATGTTCCAGTTGGGGGGGTGTTCCAAACGGACGAGTTGGAGGTTGTCCGTGTAAGGAAATTGGTTTAATTGTTGTTGTCGTTAGAAACGCGCTCAATACGCCACTGCCTAACCGCGGGCCTCACTCAGAGCCCCGCCACCGTCCCTCTCGAGCCCTCCCGCCTGACGCTGCTCCATGCAATCCAGCCGTCCCATGTGTCCGGACTCCGACTCCGATCTTGCTGCAATCCGGTGTCATATAAATCATCACTGGCACATTCAAAGTAGCTACCTGGAACATTAGAGGGGGCAACATCCCGGCTAAGACACGCAAGATCCTGCAATTACTTAGACGCCACAAGGTCTAGGTGGCAATGATTCAAGAAACCCACCTTTTGCCGCAAAATGAGCACCTTTGGGCCCGCGGCTGGGGTTGCCATTGATGCTTCTCTTCATATTCATCCTTCCTATGCCAGGGGAGTCGCTATTCTCCTTCACTCTTCACTGGGGTTTTGCCTGATCCAAACAGAAAGAGATAACGAGGGAAGGGCTCCTTTGGTTCGGGGAATAGTGGAGGGAGAGAAGGTGGTGTTCGTCAACTCCTACGCCCCCAACACAGACATCGCAAACAACTTTGACTGGGTGCTATCCCGTCTCTCGCAAGTGCGAAACGCTACCATAATCTGGGAAGGCGACCTGAATACTCATCTCGACCCACAAAAAGATAAATCAAAGTTAACAACAGCACACCCGTCCAAAGCCAGCCTACAAGTGCAGGAGATCTGCAAAGCGTTTGACCTATCGGACATTTGGAGGACCCAGAATTGGGAAGCCAGAGACTACACATACCACTCAAGTGTTCATAATACGAACTCTCGCATTGACTATCTGCTAGTCTCCGCTCACAGCAACTGGCAATGGGGCGCATGTCAAATACTCCCCAAATCCTTCTCAGACCACGCCATGGTAACACTTGAATGTCACCTGCCGACCACCAGGCCACAACCTCCACAATGGCGTTTCAAACCCAGATCCCTCGCTGATCCGACATTCGCCACTGAGCTAAGCGAGGAAATCAACACCTTTCTTGACATTAACCAAGGCACCGTCAACTCTGCCGGAGTGCTATGGGAATCTTTCAAATGCTACGTAAGAGGCGTCTGTCTAGCCAAGGAAAACGGAATCCTGAAACTTATCAGATGCGAACTAGAGACCTGCGAAACGCACCTGAAGGCATTGGAAAAGCAGCAAGCCGCACACAATTCAGTCCAAATCCAGGCGAGGTTGAAAGAAGAACTTCTGAACTTTAGAAAACTGGCTGAATGGGAGATTACATTTCTGGGGCACAATCACAGAATTAGACAATACGGCGAAGGCCAGAAGCCTGGAGCCCTTCTTGCTCGCCTTATAGCGGCAGACAGGAGGCCGACAAGGGTGGACAGCATCCGGACACCGCAGGGAAATATGCTGCACAAAGAAGCAGACATAGTCGAGGTATTCAGGGCTTTCTTCCAAGACCTATACAGCGCCGGGAAACCAGCAGACTCTGATGCGATCCGGAACTACCTCAACAACACAGAACTTTACTGGGTGGAGGGGGAACTCCGTGAGCCACTGAATGCGCCCATAACGCTGGAAGAGATCCAAGAAGCCATCAAAAGTCTACCGCCTTCCAAAGCCCCGTGGCCAGACGGGCTAACTGGTGAGTTTTATAAACACTTTGCCCCTCTCATTGCCCCTCTCCTGCTAAATGTCTTTGAAGAAGCGATCGAATCCGGCATTCTCCCACAGACACTAAGAGAAGCTAACGTAATACTACTACACAAAAAAGACAAGCCTCCCGAAGATTGTAAGTCCTCTCGCCCCATATCATTAATTAATCTGGACAACAAAATCCTGGCCAAGATCCTCGCTATTAGGCTTCTCCCATTAATGCCTGCACTGGTACTCGCCGACCAAGCGAGATTCGTGCCTGGCCGAAACACCACATTCGGGATGCGCAGAATGTTTGGGGTTCTGGCAGCACTTGACCCTGATCAGCAGGCAGTGGCGGTGCTGCTGGATGCCGAAAAAGGCATTCGACTCTGTTGAGTGGCCCTTTATGTTTGCCGTGCTACAGCAGCTCGGACTTGGGAAACAGTTTATCAAGCTGGTTTCACTCCTCTATAACCAGCCCCTTTCAGCAATCACACTGGGGCCGACTCTCTCGGCACATATCAACCTCCAGCGTGGCACTAGGCAGGGATGCCCACTATCCGCCATGATATTCGCCCTTGTGATGGAGCCCTTAGCAGCGGGCCAAAGGGAACGTCATATCCAGAGAGGTCTTAAAATAGGACCTCGACGGCTAATAATATCACTCTATGCCGATGACATAGTCCTGTTCATGCAAAACCCCTGCGAAAACCTTAACTTTAACCTTAACCTTAACCTTAACCTTAACCCGATCATGCGAGAAATAATTAAGTTTGGGTTGGTATCTGGCTTGAAAATTAACCAATCGAAATCAATCGTCTTTCCCTTAAATACAAAAACCAAAATAGTCCAAGACGATTTTAACTTCCAGTGGGAGACAGCTCACATCCAATATCTAGGAATTAGAGTGTCCCTAAACCTACAAGATATTTTCAGAGACAACCACGAAAGCACACTGAAATTATTAAGAGACAAGGTAAACAGGTGGAAATCGCTACCGCTCACTCTCTGGGAGAGAGCCTCATTGGTAAAAATTATAATCTTACCCAAACTCCTGTACCTTTTTCGCCAACATCCCCATCCTGCTGTCCCGGCACTTCCTGGGTAATCTGAGAAGCCTAGTTCTGGAACTCATATGGTCGGGCAAACCTGCAAGGGTGACTTACTCATCCCTCGTGCTTCCTGTCAATAAGGGTGGCCTAGCTCTACCCGATCTAGAACGGTACTACTGGGCGGCACAAGCTCAGTTTCTCAGTCATTGGTACGAACCCCAATTCGTAAGACCGCATGTACAGGTCGAACGGGCACTAACCTCACCCAACTTGCTAAGGGCCGTGATTATCAGCAATCAAGCTGTGCCCCACACGACGCTGAACATAGTGCAATCCACTTTCACAATATGGCGGAAAATGGCCCAAAAGTACAAGCTTCAGCTTAGATACTCTCCTCTTCTACCCGCGAAATTCATTCCCGGAATCCCACTCACCGCCGAGAAAGTGTATCTGATCTGGGCAGACAAGTGCAAAATAAAAACACTTGGCGACTTCTTCATACAAGACACCTTCATAACACCCCAGCAGGTGAGGGAAAAGTGAGGCACGTCCTCCCTTGACATCTTTTTGTACTTCAGAGTGCGGTACACCTTGCAGGCCCTCATCCCAACATTCCCACAACAACCTCCCACCTGGCAACTACTGCATTGGACCATTCAGGCACAAGGGGAGGGCAAACTAGTCTCATCCATCTACAAAACCCTGCTCACAGACACTCTTCCCTCGAACCCCAAAACAAAGACAAGATGGGAAACCATGCTTCAAACCCCCATTCTCGATGAAGACTGGAGCTATATCTTACAACAGACTCAAAAAGTGGCACTCAATTCCCACTTCAAACAAATCCACTTTAACTATCTGCATCAAACCTATTATACCCCTAAAAAGGGAAACAGACACCACCATGGGTCCAATGCATCTTGCGACCGTTGCGGGTCCCCGGATGCTGACTTCCTGCACCTAGCGTGGAGTTGCCCGCCAATGTCTAAATTCTGGTCAGATGTGCTGGACGAAACTGATGCAATAATCAGCTAGAGAGTGGGACACTTACCACTGGTGACGCTCCTCGGCCTAACAAGACCCCTGTCCTCACACGTCAGGAAACTGGCAAGCATGTTATTGGTTTTGGCACGTAGAAGAGTAGCCATGGCGTGGGGGCAAGGCACACCCCTCACTCTTGCGAACTGGAAGAGGGACATCACATACAGCCAAGAAACGGAAGCAGAATTCATAAAGACACTTCCCCACCACACAGACCCCCAGATATATGGGGCCTGTACATCTCGCACCTCCTCTCTAGCGCAGCACCAACCGAGACAACTGATCAGCCACCACAGACTTCCGTGTAAATGTAAATGCGTTAACTGCCCGTTGTGTGATGGGACTGTCGGAGGGTGGGGGGGCGGGTGTGAGAGGGGAAATCGGCGGCATGTTAGTAGCCCACTGTTTGGGCTTGTTGGTACACATGTTTACTAAAATGCAAAAATAAAGTTTTAAAAAAAAAGATCTGGTGGCTGACATCAAAGCATTACATGCCGATATCTCCATTCAGGTGCGCCTGGACCAGAAGGGTGCCCTGAGTGAGCCCATAATCACGACTAATGGCTTAAAACAACGGTGTCCGCTGGTGTCAGTATTATACCATTTTGATATGCTCGATATCAAAGAGAGAATGGAGCCACCAAGAACATGCTCACCGAGACTAGCTGGGAATGCCATTGGACATCTATTATATGCTGACTACCTTATTCTGCTAGATACAACGGCAGTTGGTCTACAGCGAAAGCTTGAAGCTCTTGAAAAATATGTAGAAAAAAACAAACAAAAGGTAAACGCAGAAAAATCTGAAATCTTAACAATCAAAAGGACTCGAGCTAGGGTGAAAAAAACGTTCAAATGGTGTCTTGGAGATAGATCTATACCCATAACGAACAGTACAAAATACCGAGGTCACATAATTAGCGCTGATTGGGGAGATAAACCGTGGATTGAGCATTTGCAACTAATAACTGACCAGTTGACGGCGCATACTCGAGAAGAAATTTTGCAAATTCAAGATAAAATCATTACTGGACTTTTATAATGCAAAAGTAATGCCAACAATAACCTATGCAGCGGACACCGGTTTGAGAATCCCTTGGAAAACATGGGATAAACTTGATGCAAGGGTTTGGAAAAGAGTACTGAGAATACCAAATGCTGGAACTGGGCCTTCACTCACTGCATGTACAAGTAACTTGGAAAGCACTCTCTACATTTAGGAAAGTCGAGTGTTCAGACTGTTCTGCCCAATATAAAATCATGAAGGAGGAAAATGAAAAAAATGCCTATTGGCCTCTAAATGAATGGAGAAAAGATGCATTGAGATCCTGCACAACATAAAGGCGTAAACACAGATACCCTGTGCAGTAACACAAGGAGGGTAAAAAGGTTACTGCTATCTGTAGACTGCGCCCAATCAGAAACTGCATGGTCGATTTCCAAAACTCATAATTTATCAACAAGGATAACTAATAATTCTGGAATTTTGCTGACATATCTCAGAAAGAGTGTAAATCCAAAACATAGAGATCTGGTCCTACCATTCAGACTCAACATTCTACGCACGAAAAAAGAATCTACTAAATTATGGGCTGGAAAAGGATAACATCTGCCGCCTATGTAATCAAGAGGAAGAATTGTTACGGCATCTCATATTGTTCTGTCAAGAACTAAAAACGGAGAGAACAAATCTATTATGTAAGATGTTAAGCCCTGCGTGTGACCTTGATGGCAATTTATGGTGGGAAGCAGTGTATGACGATCCTAATCAGAGGACAATTAGAGCAGTAGGGACCTTCCTAGAAGTGATGTTAAAAATACTATTGGGCCCGGAAGAAGATTTTCTAGAAAAAACTTGATTAAACTTAATGACAAACCCTAGACCCAGAGCCAAATTGACAGCAAACCTGGCCAGTGCTACAAAGAAGAAATATGGATGGTTTACAGAGACTGTAAATGACAAACTGGGAAATGTGACTCTTTGGAAATTATGTGGCTTGGCCAGGCTTTGTATGGTGGGAAATTTAAAGCAAAAGTGTGTATGTATTTACAGTGAAATTTAAAAAAGGGTCACCTTTGTGCTTTATCACTGCTGCTGTCCTGCCGTCCTCTAATGTCACTGATAAGTATTTCATTGTTGTGCCAAATCGAAGTGCTCTGTTTGCAGAACTAATCCTGACACCAAATTTGACCACTGCACCTGAGAGTTCAGAGCTTCCTTCACCGCATCCCTCAGTCAAGTTTCCCTTTGGATCCTATGTCCTCCAACTTGTTGTTTGCTGATTTTTTTATGAATTGTTCAATGTTATTAACAGCTTTAACACTTCTCTCAACAAGTGGATGCGTTGTGTCCCTACTGCAGAGTGTGTACTACTGATTTTAATGTTTTTGTCTCTTTTAGAGGCCTTTTTGTTTTTATATGTACTGTTCATACGTTCTAAATTACTTGTATTCTGGGGATGTTTTGTAATGCCTGGCTTTATAATAAAGGGTATATTTTTCGATAAGTGTAAAAAAAATATATAAATAAAAAATAATTGCTCACATAATTCACCATTACCATTGCTAATTCTAGATTTGGAGAGTAGTCTTGCGGCTGATGCAAGGCATGCATTAAAGTCCCCACCTGTGATAATTAGATCATCCAGGAATTTAATGTTTGTTGCAGTTAGAATTTGACAGAGAACTTCAAGAAAAGGTGGTAATTTGCAAGATGTGTGATTCCAATAGATATTAAATATTAGCCCTTTAGATGTAGTTTTCCACTTTATGTTACATCTAGACAATAGAATGCCTTGTATTTAATTACTGATGCATTCAACATTATAAGCTATTATATTTTTCACTGCAATCAACAAACCCTCTGATGGGCGTCCCTGAACAGAACCAAAAGCCAATTGAGAAAGAATTGAAAAACCATCAAGATGCAAATCAGTTGTAAGCCACGTTTCTTCAAATAATACAATGTCATAGTCTTTCAATATTATTTCAGCAATTTCCTTATGCTGGAATGCTAGGGGACCTCGAATATTTCATCTTAGTAATTTGGGAAAAGCAGTTCAAATGTTATGGCAGCAATTACCGTTTTTGAATCAGCCCCACCTACTGTCTACCGCTTGCCCTTTTGGTCAAATATCAGGTTAGTCTGATGTTATAAATAAAGGCATCTCTTGTAAAACATAATCATTCCCATAATCAGTTTAGATTAAGAAAGCTTCCATGTTTTTCTGGTACTGTGAAAAACAAGGAAATTCCCTTCTGGGTCAGTTTGACCTGGCCAAATCAAGATTCCCTTTCAAGAAACCCTAAAAACAATTATTTGATGATCCCTATTTATACTTACTCCACTTGAATTGAAACTCTATTCGACCTCAGCTCCATTGGCCTGCCTGCAACTCAGGCTCCCCTCGCAGTTACTCCCTACTTCCAACCAAGAACTCTTCAGGACACCATAGCTCGGAAATCTGTCACATTTCCAGACACATAGTTATTGGGTCTGTTTGCAGCCTTCAATGCCTCTGCCAGGCTTGGCACAATGCCTCAGGCTCCGATTATACAGTAACGGCTTAGCTGTCGCACACAAGAAAAGCTTTTCAAACATTAAAAAAACACAGCTCCAGGATTTTTCTCAAAATCAGGGCTTGTTAATCTGAAGCCCTTCTCTTTTAATACCTCAGCATGCTAAATACAGAGGAGGTCCTGTCAAAACCCATGTCATAGGCTTCTGCTGAAAGCCTGAGTCAAAAGTGCCCCATGCAAGATTCACCGGCCCACAAGCCTCGTGAAATCAGCAAACTGCAACAGCTCCTCATAGAATCTGCACCAGCCAAAAAGCCAGTAAGGTAAAAGTCTTGTATATTCAGCAAACGGACAAACGCCCCCCCCCTTCAAGCTTCTAGTTCTTTAAATAGCCTCTCCCAGAAATCCATCCCTTCTCCTATACCACATATAGAAACTGCACATTTCACCCACCAATCTCAATGTCGCTTCCTTCAGTTCCACCCCATAGTCACAATAAACATGTGACGGATACTATGGGAATATTCCAGAGTCCTCCATGCCTCATCTCACCACCTCTGGCTTTTGGGAAACTGCACCCATCTCTTCCTGCACTGCGGAAGAAAATGTTACATAGCATATTTCCTTCCGGCGTTTGCTCTGTTCGAACAATGGACATGTATTTTAAAAGGCCCTTACATTTTGCCACAGTATGCGCAAATCATCCTTTAATTTCTCTGTTATTATTTTCTGCTTTGTTTTAATCCCATCCTCGCAAGCAAACTGTGTTACAAGCAATGCTGTCCTTGCAAATGCTGGAATGTTAATATGTTAATGCTTAAAGCCCCCAAATCAACCAGCCTATGGTTTACCCTCAATGCCACACATCAGTACTAGTATCCTAAATCACAAACATAACACTTGCTGCAACGTTAGCATCATTTGAAACTGGTGCACACTATCTCTGTTGAATTCATTGGCCCTGTTGAAATTAGTGCACAGTTGAAATAAGTGCACTGTTTATCTTACAGGACCCAGAAACATATCAAGCCGCACTGCAAAACAATAACTCAATTAGTACTCAGCTGTTTCCGGCACAGCTTCTGGGAAGATTCTGTGAACTGCTATTTATTTTTGTTTGCACGCTGCTTCTGCAATCGTTGACCACGGGTCGGAGAGGCAGTGACAGAGGTTGCAGAAGACGTACATGTATTCCTGTACTGAGTCTTTTCTTCATGTGGGAGATCTTATTGTCATACAGTGTTGCAACCTTCAAGGGGGAGAGTTTATATTCCTACAGAGACTCACGACTTTAAGATGGATTTCCTATTCTGCTATGGAGCCTACTGTTGTGAGGTGAACAGTTTATTCTAATGAAGACACTTCCCTTCAAGTGAGATGTTGTGTTTTAATACAGTCTCAGTCTCTTTTTTATCTGCTACAAAATATCTCATTGGGAAACAGACCCGCCCTGCCCCCCTTTAAGGGAGGTAGATTATTCTGATAAAGAGCCTCAACCCTCTAGGGCAAGGTAGTATTGTGCTATAGTCTCCCTTTTTAAGGGTAGGATTTATTTTTTTATACAAAGTCTCTCCTACAAGTGGAGGATTTGTTTTGATACAGTGTCCCTACCCTGAATGGGAGATTGTATCCAGCTACACAGTCTTCACCTTCATGTGGGAGTTTTTTCTGATGCAGAGTCTCTCCAGTCAAGGTGGAGAGTTCATTCTGATACAAGGTCTCCCCCATCAAGGGCATGGTTTTATTCTGAAATGCAGTCTTCCTGTGAATAGATTATTCTGTTACACCCCTGTGATTAAAGAATGTAATCTAATACAGAGTATCTGCCTTCAATAGGGATGTTTAGTCTGATACATTGTTCCCCCTTCAAGGGGGGGGCAGGTTTTGGGTACGGAGTTTCAACCTTCAAGGGGGAGAGATTATTCTTGTACGTAAAACCCCCTCAAATGTGAGGATGTATTCTGATCCAGAGTCCCTCCCTTTAAACATGAGGTTCTATTGTACTATAGAATCTCTGAGTCTAAGGGCGGGATTGATTATTCGGACAATCTTTCCCTTCAAGGGAAAGAGATTGTTGTAATACTACCATTTAAAAGGACAGTCAAATCTAATACACAGTCTTTGCCTTCAACAGAGTTTTTCTTCTGCTACATTGTACACCACCCTCAAGGGTAAGATATATTCTGCTACAAAGTTTCCTCATTGAAAGGGGAGGGCTTATTCTGATATAGTTTCCCCTTGAGGCGGAGGTTTCTTTTTGATCTAGAGTTCCAGTCCTGCCCAACTCGTAAGGGCCAACTTAACACAGCGGGTTTGTCAAGTTCTTCATGGCATTGTTAAGGAAGTGTGGGATTTTGGTATTTTTTTTTTACATTTTGACGGGTCATGGGTGTGGGGTATGTGAAGCTTTCCCTCCATGAAAATGCTGCAAAACATGTGGGGAAACAGCTGCAATGAGTTGCCCACCTATGAGTTGTACCAGATCCATACAGTTCCTGTGGGCTCAATGGGAAGGGGGAAGGTGGCAATAACGGTACCGTAAATTATGGTACCGTTATTGACCCCGGAGTCCCTTTGCGGGTCCCGTCCTTAACGCCTGCTAAAAGCAGGCGTTAAGGAAGGACCCGCAAAGGGAACTTGTAGTAGGGCGGTAAGGGTTTAACGGCACCGGTCTTGTTACCAGTGACCGTTAACCCTTACCGCCCTACTCGGAATGAGGCCCAATATCTCTTATTTCGAGGGGGAGAGTCTCTCCTTCAGTAGGGACATTTGTTTCTGCTACCTAGTCTCCCCCTTCAAGAGGGACATTTTACTCTTTTTATTCTGATACAGAACCCCACCTTCAAATGTCAGAGTTGATTCTTATACAGAGGCTCGCCCATCAAGGATGTGTTCTAGTCTAATACAGAGTCATCTCCATCAAGGGGTAGGTATCTATAATGATACAGAAACTCCCCTTCAAGGGAAAGTTTTTTATTCTGACAATGTTCCTCCCTTCGTGGAAGATGTATTCTGATTAAAAGGCCATACCTTCAAGGAGAGGTTTTATATGGTAAGAAAGAGGTTAGTGGATCATTTCTGAAACAGAGTGTCCTCCTTCTAGTGGGAGGTTTCACTCTGCTACAGAGTTTCCCCTTTCAAGGAGGGGCGTTTATTCTGATACAGAGCCTTCCCTTCACCTGGGGGATCATGTTCTGATGCAGCATCCACACCTTCAAGGGGGAGAGTTAAATCTGCTGGAGTATGACCCCTACAATAGAGACCAATCGTATGCATTCCAAAGAGAGACTGTATTCTGATACAGAATTTCCCCTTTCAAGTTGTAGTTTATTTTATGACTCTGAGACTCACCCTTCAAGGTAAATATTTCAATCTGTTACAAAGTCTCGCCTTTGAAAGATGGACATTTATTCTGATACAGAGCCTTCCCTTTAAGCAGGCGATATTGTTCTGATAGAGCCTCCTCACCTTTTAAGAATGAGAGTTTATTCTGATACAGACACTCCTCCTTCAAGTGGGACCTTATATTCGAATACAAAGCCCACCCCTTCAAGCGGGAAGTTTTAATTTGCTACAAAGTCTCCTCCTTAAACAAGGTTTTATTCTGATAATGAATCGACTCCTTCGAGGAGATGGTTGGATCTGAAACAGAGCTCTCTCCCCACTTAAAGGGTGTTTCTATTTTGAAACAAAGTCTCCTCTTTAATGAGAGAGGTGTTATTTTGCTACAGAGTGTATGCTTTCATGGGGAGCATTTATTTTGATGCAGACTGTACCCCAGCAAGAGGTAGATATTTTTCTGATAGAGGGTCTCTCCCCTTCAAGTGAAGAGCTTTTTTAATTCAGAGGCTCTGCCTTCAATGGTGCGGGTTTATTCTGATACATAGTCCCCCCACTCACTGGGGGTATCCTGGTACATGATCTCCCCTTCCAGTGGGGAGGTTATTCTGAGGAACAGGTTATACCTTCAAATGGGATTGTTTATTGTGCCCTCAGCGGGGGATTTATTCAGACACAGCCTCCCCCTTCAAGGGGGACCATCTTGTGTGCTACAGAATATCCCTTATGAAGAGGGTACTTTTATTCTGATAGTCCCTACCCTCAACGGGACACGTTCATTATGATACAGAGTCTACCCCATCAAAGGGGAGTGCTTATTTAGTTACAAAGTTTATCCTTGAAGGTTTTTTTTTCCTGACATAGTGTCCCCTTTCCGGGAGGAGAGTTTATTCTGCTTGAGAACCTCAATGGGAGGTTGTATTCTGCTACAGCATCTCCTCTTCAAGGGTCCTCCCTACCTGTAAGTGTGGAGTCTGCTCTGCTGCTGTCTCTGCCTTCAAGGGCAGAATATATTCTGACACAGCAGCTCCCAAAGGGGAGAGTCAGTCACCTCTGCTACAGAGGAGGAGGTTTTATTCTGCTACAGGGGACCAGATTCTGGCAAGTGAGAAGATGCGTTAGCACTTCTCTTGTGCTAAAAAAAAAGGAGCCGTTCATTTCCCTTTCCCCCTTTGAACATCTGCACAAATAATGGTGCATTTCTTCACATTTAAAATTGCATCCCGAATTCACAAACGGGATGCACCTTAAATGCACAGAAATGAGAGTCATCCCCCAGCAGCTGTTGGGAACAGGCCCATGGAGAGGCGCAAATCATGCTATTGTACAGCTATGTACAGCTATGCAAGTCACCTTCGAGAATAAGGGGACCTGTGAGCTTTTCAGGAATGTCTGTTACGTCAAAGGGATTATTTCATGACACCCGCGCATTCCCAGCTCTACCTTGTTCCACCAGTATGGAAAGCAGTCCCTCATTGCAGGGATGCCGCGACAACCTGCGGAACGTGTCCTGGCGTTATGTTGCTTCATCTGCTCTCTCCTCTGGCTACTGATTTGTTGTGAGGAACCTGCTCTTACTCATGCCTGAGGCCTGGGGCCTGTCAGCGCTCCTGGGGCCTGTGTGCTCTTCAGTGGGGAGTAGCCGTGTCTTGGAATTAAGAATTACCCGAATACCCATGGAAGAGCTCCATCCCCTGGCTGTCCCAGTGCCATGATCCTCGAACATGTCACAGGCCGGCCTTTCTAAGCCTACCTCAGCCCAAGGTGCGCAGTCGCCTCAGACTTTTTCCTGACCAGTTATTTTCCGGCTGGACACAGGCCCCCTCCATGATAAAATATCCATTGCCCTTAGTGTTGTGAAGTCGTGGAACGCCGGTTACGTGAGCAGGAGTCAATGGAAAAAGTGAGTTAATTGCCTATGTACTCTCTTTCTTTCTTTCTTTCTTTCTTTCTTTCTTTCTTTCTTTCTTTCTTTCTTTCTTTCTTTCTTTCTTTCTTTCTTTCTTTCTTTCTTTCTTTCTTTCTTTCTTTCTTTCTTTCTTTCTTTCTTCCTTTCTCTCTCTCTTTCTCCCTAAATGTTCCCACATTCATCCCTTAGCTCTACAGTCCCGTATTTGCAGGTGTTTATTTCCCCCTTACCTTTATGTGTCGCTGTTTTCCCTTTCGCCTGATTTGCTCCCTTCTATGTACGATCTACTCCACGTAGCTTGTTCTATTTTGAGGTGGAGGGCGTGGATAGTTAGGGAGAACGACAAGCACCTCCCTAGTCCTATTTGTTCTTTGTTTTTCATATTGTTTCTGTTCCTCTCTAATTCATCGTCTCATCTTTGTCACCTGGTACACCACTGTGCCCCTCATCAGGTGTCTGCATGACAGATCACAAGAACAGGGAGCTGGCAGAGATGTCCTTTATGTTGCATGGGGGGCCTGCTATGGGCAACCAGCAGGCCCCAGGTTGCTATGGGGCATCTGCACCTTAGAGGCCCAGTGCGTCTGGAGTTTAGGTCTGCTATGGGCATCTAGCAGGCCCCAGGGTGTCATGGGCATCAGCACTGGAGAGGGTTGCCGTGGGACACCTGGTCTTGAGTGGGGGCAGAGCGAGACATACCTATGGCCATGCAGACCTCAGCCACTGTACTGGCACAAGGGTCCCACAGCATCATGGCCTGCAGGCCCGTACTCACATGGTGTGGGCCTCCAGGCCTAAATGAGAGACGGACCAGTCGTTCCTCTTTGGGAGTCTGCAGCCATTCTCATGCACGTGCTTGCACGGGCTCCTTTTAATAGCTTGAGCCTTGACACAGTCATGGCCCACATTAAAAGGGCCATACACATGGGAGGGACACTTTCCCTTAAAGGGGCAACACAGTTGGGAGGGTCATACACCACACTTAACACAGGTTGCCTGGAAAATCTAATTGAAATCGAAGCCCAAAAACCTACGTTTTTACAATGGTGCCTTCATCTAGACTCACCTCTGAACATAGTACAAGGGGATTACACTGCAGAGCGCAGCAGCCCAGATGCCCTTGTAGAACACACGCCATGTCCGGGACAGCCAGACACACAACTGGATGAGTAATTCACTGTCGGACGGTGACTGCTGGCAAAAGAGGATCCCATTAGCGCTGCCAGCTCACCCTTGTTCTTAAAAGGTACATTTATAAACATTCAGCAGGACACACAAAACATAGATGAGGGGTAAGATATAGTAAAACTGTGGGGGGGGGGGGAGATGCCAACATTCAATAAGGAGCTTGAAGTTCATCTGTGCTGCGACCAGTGGTTAAAGTGAGAGGGAGCGGTTGGGAGCGGTTCTCCTCTACTTTTTTAAATTAGGTTTTACTGTTCCTATACATTTATTTTGAAAAGAAACCATTCTGAATGGTTTGTTTTAAAATAAAAGTGTAGGAAGAAGTTGAAACTTGCCCTTTCAGTGCTCTGCACTGAAAGTTCCCTTAAGAAGCAGGCATATGTGTTTGAGGGGTTGTATTGTATGTGGGAGGAGGCATGGCGATGGGGTTTGTGGGGAGCGGAGGCAGGCCATAGGGAACATAGTTCCACTACTTCTTTTGAATACACTTCGACCACTGGAGGCGTCCTTGTACACCTCTCCATACCCCACCCTCCCACCACCATGCCACACCCCTTCCGACTGAATAGGAGAACTTCCACCCCTTTAAGACGGGTCAACAATACATTTGAGAGGAATGGGGATGCAGAGGTTACTCAAACATTAATAAACAAAATGACTCAGGAAGTTGGCAAAAATATAACTGTTTAATATCAATTATCTAAAACAAGGATTACAAGGAACGTCATTGGAATTATCATAGCAAGGTCTCTCCGAACTTTATAAAAAAGCACACTTTTAAACTAAAATCTCATCATAGGTGACGTACAACCTGCATATTACTAACGTCATCCTACGTGGCAAACTACAAAACCTACTAAAGAAATTGATAAGGTCTAAGGAAACATCCAAGTATATAATCCATACTCGTCTAATGGGCGTGAGAAAGGTAATAGATTTCTTAACATCAGGGGGGGCAACTTAACATCAGGTGGGGCAACTAAGCACTTCCCTCGAAAAAGGTCACTACGAGCGTCACTAAATACACATCCTCTATCATTGGTTGGCTTCTAACCTTCGTCAGCATCCTTCAGCCTACGATATCCGCATGCAGGCCAAGCTTCCAGCTGCTGGTGAGTTAGTCTTAAACATCCGCTTCCCGCCCTCGTGCATAGGTGTGACCATCCTGCTCGTCCAACTCCTACTCCCCATGTGACTGAAGACCACGAAATTGAGCTTTCAGTGTATTTAAAATGCTATTTTCTAATAGACTTCTGATATCTTCTTTGTTCTCTCCAAGCTTCTGAACAGGAGGTTCATTCCTTCACAAGATTGTAACTAATTTCTGTTCTTCTCAGCCGGATACAACCTTGGATTCTTGGCTCATTCAACGTCGCCTTTCTGAAATTCGCTTGTAATTCATTTGTTTTCTAACTGCGCCTTGCTGAAAAAAGTGTCCTTTCTCCTTTATCTCAGCTCTGCTTATAGTTCTTAATGGGACCATCCATTCTTTACTCATTCCTATGTATACATAGATTGGTGCTTGCCGCAAACTATTCACTATAAAGCAAGACTCATGAAAACTGTGTCTGCTTGCGTTACTATGCATCTGTACACGTGTGAACTGGCTTTAACAATTTCATCATTTCTGTAGCATAAGCCTCTTCATCTTGAGCCTAAGATGTTGCTTATCTTTGATACTTCTTGATGCCTTATAGAATATCTGCATTCTTTCGTCTCTTCATCTCTTCTATGTACGTCAACTCGACACAGTGTGAAGTTACCAATCTGCTTCATCATTCAGGCGTCCTGCTTCTTCTGGGATTTCGTTTAAATAGCTATCATATTGTCTTGAATTCAGGTATGGTTTCCTCAACGGGAACCTTGCCACCAGGATTTCTTTTGGCATTGGTTGTTTCAATTTTTCTGCATATGTTACATACTCTGGTTTCCAACATGTAGGCATTCTGGGTAAAGTGGTTGGGGTCGGGGTACCTAGCTCCTTCTCTACACTCCCCCCTCTGTGCGATTTATTGATCACTCTCCCTTTCTCCTTCGTATCCAAACATCCTCGTCTAAAAAAATGTTTCTTCGGGACCCATATCTTTATGAACCTCCTTCAGGCATCCAGCTGTCTTCACATGCTCATCCTTTTTCCAGGTCATAAGCATGCACTGTCCACTTGGACGGCAGTAGATCGTTCTTCCCACATACTTCTTATGGTCCTTTGGACACAGGAATTTCGTTCTCTCAGGTGCATGAATACTGGCCATCACAAAGTCTCTGATTTCCTCATCTGTCGAGTCCTTAATGTTCCATCCTGATTCAACAGTGATCCTGATCTTCATCCCTATGGCTTTCTTTGCTGTCTTCCTGCATTGTGTGATTATTATCTTAATCACACAGAATCCTAGCAACACTAACAAGAATGAGTGCTCCAATAAACTTGAACATATCTGCTATCCATTGTGGAATCCAAAAAAGAGTGCTCCAAACCAGCTATCATCAGCAATATCTCCTACTTCCTCTATCATATGGCTGTGGAGTTTTGTCAGCATTTCTATGGCCTCTGTCAAGGTGCCATTCTCGTCTGAAGAGTCATCAGTCTTACAGCTCTCAATTCTTCCTTGATAGCATTGGATCCCTTTATGGTTGTGCTAATCGTCTGCAGCAATTCCCATCTGGTAATCTGCAGCCATTTGCTATTTGCTCCAACCTGGATTCTCGGCATGAAGATCATTGTGAATACTGAAAAGGTCTGGCTGAACAGTCTGCGCTCATAAGGAATAGAGTCAAAGGCTGATTTAGCTGAAAAATAGTTCTCTCTCTTCATTCTACTTGTCAGCTCTACAGATCTCTTCTTCCCCAGGTGGGTGTCTGCTTTTGAGAAACTGTCAATGTTCAAATCACTTTTTGGAATCACTAATGCTGGAACATGAACATTCACCAGTGACCACATTCCTCCCCAATCCTTGGGTAGCTTCATATAAGCTTTGGCTCCACAAGCCCAATAATGATCCATGTTCACTACTGTCCCAATTTTCATTCCTTGTGCATCAAAGATTCGATCACATTCTGATTCTCTCCAATTTTTCTTGTGCCATTGTTTCTGAAGCACAGCTTTGCATTCTCCAACGACACTATTTGCAAGGGTCATCCTCTATCTTCGACACAGGTCAAAAGTTTAGCAAGTTTCGGCCATAGTGGCTTGCACAGCATCTGTGCATTCTTAATAGTTGGCTGGTAGTGACCCATTATTATCCAATCTCTGCAGATTACCACTCCTTCTTCCCATCCATTTGGTGAAATTACTGATCCCCAAATCTGCATCTGGCCTTTGTTTTTCCATTTACGATTCTCTTCTGCATCTTTTCCTGGATTCTTAACTCTTTTGTTTACTTCCCATCTGATTCCAGCCCCTTTTACTTCAGGTGTTTCATATCTGATCACGTGATTCTTAGTGTGCTCCCTATTTATTGTCTTCGTATCCTGGACATAGTCATCTTCATCTGGATCTGTCCATGCAGTTGCCCATATAAGATAGGCTGTTCGTCCCTTGAACTGGCCTCTTGTACTGCAGAATGCAAGGTGCGATATACAGTGTGCAGTCAGGACATCTATTTCAATAGCTATGAAGATCTTAGACTTCCCCATACTGTAAGGCAGGAGCGCACATACAAAGCATTCCTCCTTTGATGTCCTTCTTCCTACTTCCCCCATATGCTGATACTAAATGTTATTCCCCAAATGCGCTGTACTGTCCAGATAGTTATTCAGCTCATAATCATCCTCCTTAGTATTTCTTTTTGGTCTTACTTTTTCCATATGGGCTTCTATTATCAAATCATGAAGCATTTCAGTATAACTCTTCCTTCGATGGAGCATTTGTCAGTGGACTGGGTGCGTTTAAGAGTGGTATCTGTGTAGGGGAATGTGCAAAAGGCCTCTCCCTATCCTGCTGATTGTCTAGCAGCAGCAAATGATGGCCACACAAGGTCTGCAAAAACTTCCATTTGTGTTATCTCTACAAAGGGTAACTTAGGTTCAATTATCACAGGATCAGGTTCCTCCTCCTACTTCCTGTCAATTATGTTAACAAAATGCGCACTTCATAGTGAAAAAACATCCAGTTTTTTAAAGACATCCCTCGTGTGCCCACTCGTCCCATAAATGCCATAATAAACTCACTCATGCTCAACCAGTGTATTCCTAATATAAAAACACACCATACTATAATTAGTAAAGCAAAATCATCATGTTCAACTTTTCTGCTACTAAATCTCAATCTATGATACAGATAAGTGTCTATCTTAACTATAACCGTGGCACAGACATGTCACACTCTCCAATAGAGACTGGCACATCTTCAATAAATGTAACTCTCCTTACAGCTCCTATAAAGTCTTAAGTATTTGTGACATTTGTAACATTTCCAAACATCAACATGTCCCCTCTCTGGTACATGTGTGTTTTGCATCGGTTTCTTTCTTAAAAAGAGTGAAAAGTTTTTACTTCCCAAGTCAATGTTGACACCCCCATTATTCTAAGAATCATTAAGCGTCCTGTACTTATGCTCTGCAGCATCTACATGGGTGACTGCCGTGGCTACCTTTATAGCAGTGTCATTGCCATCTGTCTTTTCTAAAGCCTTGTAGCATCCTCTGCACTCGCTTTTGCAGCACTGTCTGACCCTGAGCAAACCAATTTCCATTTCTGCTGAGAATATGCATGCAGGCTTGTCGTCCCCCCTCTGTCTCCCTTCCTTAAATGTTTTTATCGTCGAGTGTTTGAGCACAATCTGACCACCTATCCTTCATCATGTATGGGTGCTGACCCATCAGTCCTTATTCTTCGTTTTCTCCTGTCGCTTTATTTCTTATCTCATGTCTGAGAATACACTTGTCCTATCGCCAGTCGCTTATCTAACTTTGTCGCGTATATGCAGCATGCAACCATGTTGTCATGTGCTGCAAAAAAATTACTTTCAATCCCTTCTATGATCACGGCATGATCATTCGGTCTGTGGTCTCTTTACCCCTTCTGCACTACACTATTCAAACTCAAGTGTATGGTTGCAGCAATGTATAAATGGAGCAATGCTCCTCATTGTTGACTCGTCATTCTTGACAGTCAATACTCACCTGTACACTTTGCAATTTCATAAAAATAATGTGTTTTTCAAAAATATCATAATATGAGTTTGCACCCATTGTCGCATTCTCCAATCCTATGTACGTTAAATTTTTCTCGTTTACTCTATGTTGCCACTAAGCACCATCAATACAATATCAGAAAATAAACAGTTTTAAATCACTTTATCATATTCTAATTTCCTTATCTATCAATGTCTCCATTAGTTTTTCACCATCTACATACTCACATAAAACGAACAGAAAAACAGACATACTTGACTGGTCACACATATCAGTATATATTTTTAAGACGCATCCTCATTGTACCCCTAAAAAATACTCTGGTTGAGTGTGTCTGCCCTGTTTAAACTGTTCTTTAAAACAAGATTGTTTTCTACGTCACCTGTAATAGGGCTCTAGGGACCAGATCCTGCTGACGTTCTTTAAAATTCAGGAAAACTGGGCATAACCCACTGTGACGAACCTCGTCCCACAGGGTTTGTTGCTTGACACTCATAAGTCTCAACTCAACTGTCTTAAATAACTTGACGCTCTCATCGTCTCGAATCAATTATCCCCATTAAACTCAGCATTCATCGTCTCAAGTTGACCATCCCTTTCCAACCCGCCATTACTCATTTTTCCCCTTATCACTCTTCTTTCCCACTGCCCATTCATAACTTTTTGCCATCTTGCTCAGTTTGTACTCTCCATTCGTATGTTTGGCTTCCGGCCATCGGGATTGCAACGCCACCTTCTGCAGCTTCTCCAACCTTCTGTTCATTCAGCTTCCTGTAGATGCTGGGAGGGGTTATCGTGGAAACCGGGGAACCCATCACACCCACGCTTGTACAAGCCTTAACTTATTCTAAACTGCTATCCACAGGGAGCTTCACGTCCTTTCAGCCAAATGGCAGAGGTCGTTTGATATTGCTGGGGACCCCAAAGCTTACTTATCTCGATGAAAAGCTAACCATCCTCTCCACTACCATGTGAACTGGAGAACTTTCAGCCCTTTAAGACGGTCAGCAATACATTTGAGAGGAATGGGGATGCAGAGGTTACTCAAACATCAATAAGCAAAATGACTCAGGAAGTTGGCAAAAATATAACTGTTTTAATATCAATTATCTAAAACAAGGACTACAACGAACGTCATTGGAATTATCATAGCAAGGTCTCTCCGAACTTTTTTAAAAAAGCATACTTTTATACTAAAATCTCATCATATGTGACTTACAACCTGCGTATTACTAACGTCATCCTACATGGCAAACTACAAAAACCTACTAAAGAGATTGATAGGGTCTATGGGAACATCTAAGTATATAATCCATACTCGTCTAATGGGCGTGAGAAAGGTAATAGGTTTCTTAACATCAGGGCGGGAAACTTAACATCAGGTGGGGCACCTAAGCACTTCCCTCGAAACAGGTCACTACGAACGTCACTAAATACACCACGTCCTATTGGCTATGAAATTATAGGACCCCTAATCATGCGATCCTCTATTATTGGTTGGCTTCTAACCTTCGTCCTTGGGAGTGTTCTTTTGCTCTGGAAGGTACAGGGGAGTAGAGGTGTGCTCTGTGCTCGTGCGTAGGTGTGACTGTGATGCTGGAAATGCATTGGAGGGACAGGGCCTCCATGTCCTTGTCCGGTAGTTCCTTTTCAATTGTGTTCTGTATTGTTTTCTGCCTCAGAGTCCATGTGGGACTCCTGGCAGTGCAGCCCTTCCTGTTTTTGGTTTGGTGTACACATCCATGGGTTACCCTTATGGTACCCGTGGGCGGGGGTACCACCCTCTGTCCCTAGTGTATGTTTTTATGTTTTTGGGCACCTGTGTGTGGCCCACAGAGAAGGGTATGGGCTGGTGGCAGCTCCATGCTTAATTTGACAGGTGCTCTGAGTTTCCTCCATTTTGGGATACCCAGGTCCTGCCATTGGAATCAGGTGATTCCTGATAGGAAACAAGATGGCCCCTGTGACCTCTTGCTTTCTATTGCCTGTTACCTTGTTTTCCCAACGTCCTGGGAAGCCCTCACTCTGTCCCTTCCCCCTGACTGGCTGGTGGGTGGAAGTTCCATATATGGAGTTGTTGTGAAGTCCAGGCCAGACTGGCTGTAGCCTTCCCAGTAACTGTATGTTGTGGGTACACCGTGTGGGTGGGACCTGGGTGAATGGAGTGTGTGACCAATATGCACTTCTTGTTGTGGATGTCTGGTTTCTGGTGTTTGACACAATGACTGCGACAGCCCTGCCCAAAACTGGTATGAATGCAGTGTGTAGTGTTGAATGGCTGGGTACTTGTCCCAATACACATTCCTTGTTTTGAGTGTCTGAGAGGAAGGAGTATGGCCTGAATGCACTGTTTGACTGATTGGCTGACTAACTGCATGAATGCCCTTCTGTATGATTGGCTGCTGAGTGTGACCCAGCAGTGTGGATGAGAGACAGAATAGTATATCTGGGGACCTCTCACCAGTGGAAAATGTTCATAAACTGAGTTGACACTTGAAGAGTAACTGGAACTGCTTATCCTTGACGCCCCGCTGGAAGAAGAAGAATTGCTGCTGCATTTGCTTCGACCTGATCCTAAAGCTGTCGAGTTCATCAAGGACTGATCCGAGAGTGGACCTGGCATGGCACCCTCTTCCCGTGCTCCGAAGGACCATCAAGCACTGCTAACCTTCGCAGAAGTTCCCTGGAAGTCAGACCCTCGAAAGGCTGCCGACCGGAGACGGTGGCCGCCGAGGAGAATGAAGTGAAGCACCCGGACATCGACGCCGTCGAAGTCCATTGTCGTCGACCAGGGTTCAGAGTATCACGTAACCGCTGGAGGCCCATCAAAGCCGTGTTGTCCAGAAGAGGGGACCGCTTGACGCCGTGGTGCCGACGATCGGAGCCGCTCACTCCTTTGCCCAAGACTGTTGAATCGAAGGACTCCATTGTCCGCACCGTCGACCGCTTTATCCCGCAGGAGAAAGTCGAGGCTGCCGATGCGCCGAGGAGAATCTGCCGGTGGGTTTCCAGCCACACAAAGACCACAAAGACTTCAACGACTCGACACCCTTGTGGGGCCACAGTTCTTCAGAAACTCTTTGTGGTCCTGAACTATCAAAAGCCGAGGTGCCCTGCACACTTCATCCTCTCAGGACGTCGCCGACGAGCACCGCCTCGATCGACACCTTAGTCTCGGCACCCTCAAACTTTTGATCGACGCCATTGACGCCAAGATTACCTTCTTCGACGCCTCTTGACGATCCATGGCTCCTGCTTTAAAGGGAGTCACTCAAGAAGGATCCATCGACGCCTCTTCGAAGAACTATGCTCGACCAGGTACATTGGGGGGGGGTAGAAACATTATAGAAGGAAATAAGACTTCTGGAACAATATTTAGACTAGGCTTGTCATATCTTTACTTTACAGGTTGCCCAGGTGGGGGGGATCTCCACACAGAACTGTGTCTAGTTGGTAGGGGCCAGTACTCTGCCAATTGTTCTAATCAACTGCTTTCCTCCTTTATCTATTGTTGGTTTCCTTTATTAATTTGATCTGTGTGACATTTAACCAGAGTACAGTTGATTCACTTTAATGAGATCTGCTAATAATTGTGGTACCACTTAGAACTTTATATATTTGCCATTATAGATCTGCTGAGCACAAAGTGAGTTATTGTGATAGTGTACATAACCTTGAATAATAATTATATAAAGACTGTGTTTTAACCAATACAGTGTGTGGACATTCCTTTGTGGGGGCTTGGGGACTACACTGTACTTGAGAACCAGCCTACATCATCTCCTGAGAAGCTAGGCCTTGATTGCTCGACTACGTTACCAATAATAGAGAATCTTGGCTGGGGTCCTCTGTGCCTCTCCTCTGCCATATAGAGAGCAGAAGCACAGACACCCCCTCCAGTCTTTACACTGGTGGCATCGATGGGATGCTTATGGTTTTAAGAATCAGTGTATAACTGTGCCACTTACAAAATATCTGCACTTTGTTAAATTGAGGTTTAGTTGTGTACAAGATAACTACATTACATGCAATGGAGTCTATTGCAAATGATAAATTGAATAGGATGAGCTTAGAGGCTCTCCAGAGTGCTTGTGAAGCCAGGGAGTTAGCCTTTGTGGATAAGTCTAGGGCTGAGCTGATAGCTGCCCATATGGACTACCAGACTGATGGTGAAACTCTTGAAGGGGGGATGCAACCAATGAGGACTCTGCCCCTGGTGTTTTTGCTGAATCCGATTCTGGGAATGCCACCCTTCCTGCTGCCTCTGTTCCAACCTCCAGCAATGCTTCTTCAGAGAATGCCTTGGAACTTGAGTTATTAAGGATGAAATTGGCCTTTGAATACCACAAGTTGGAAATAGAGGCTGAGCTTAAGAAAGAGGAGTTGGCACAACAAGTGGAGCTCAAGAATAGGGATCTTGAGCTAAAAATAAGGACCTTGAACTCAAGAACAAGGACACTGATTGTCAGAGAATCCAGCTAGAGAAAGCTAGAGTGGAGACTTCAGCTAAGCCGGTTGAGAGTGTCAGGTCCCCAGCCAGCAAGTTTATGAAAGATTTGGTTGGTGTGTTTGTCTAGGGTTCTGATATCCTCCAGTGGATTTAAGCTTTTGAAATGGCTTATGCAATTCATCATGTGGATAAGAGAGGTTGGGCTAAGTGTTTGTTAAGCAGAGTGCCTCAAACTGGATATGACTGTATTCTGAAACTGAGCGTGGAAGAAAGGGGTCAGTATGAGTGCATTCAGTCTGCTTTAATTGCCAAGTTTGGCAAGACACCTACCCAATAGCTTAAAAGGTTCAGAGGTTTTAAGAAAAGAGAGAATGTGTCTTGGGTTGACTGGGTGAGTGCTGCGCACATGAACATGATGGGGTGGACTGATGGTTACAAAGTGAAACCGTTTGTTGAATTGTCTCACCTTTTGTTTTTTGAGCATTTTTCTGAAACCTGTTCACCAGAACTGCATCAGTATGTTGCTGACCGGAACATTTTGGATCCCTTTAAGCTGGCTAGGTTGGCTGACAAGTGGGTCTCCCACTGGGTGTCCCCTAAGGACTCCAGTGGGAAGGACAAGGACAAAGAAAAGGAGACCTCTCAGAAAGCTGAGGACTCCCAAAAGCAATCACAGTCGAGTAAACAAACACCTTCCTTTCCTAAAACCCAAAAATCTAGTGGGGATAAGTCATCTGTGGGTGGAAATAAGAGTAGTGGTCCACCTGCTGCAAAGCAGGCTCCAAGTACTGTACACCACATTCCTGGCACCTGTTGGGAATGTGGGGCTCTGGATCACAAGAAGGGTGACTCCAAGTGTAAAGGTAAGGCACTTGGAGTACAGGCTGTCAGCCTGAGATACCCTTACCCCATGTCTGAGGTGGAGGCCACTGTCCTCCCCTCCTCCACAGGGATCACCTTCGGTGCTCCTGTAGAGATTTCCTTAGTGTCCCTTGGGGCCTGGGACCAGTACGCAGAAGTACTGGTGACTATCCCACAGAACACCCATAGGTTTTTGAGAAGTGTCCTCTTGAATGGCCAGCTTTCTACTGGTTTGAGAGAGACTGGGGCAAGCATGACAGTGGTGGACAGGACCCTGCTTAAGCCAGAGGACTATGTAGGTGCTCCTCTGACAACCACCAGGTTAGCTGGTGGGCCTCCCAAATGATCACTTGTAGCCTTAGTCACATTCATGATTGGAGACAAGACAGCAAACCTTCCTGTCCTGGTTCAGGACAATGTCCCTACTACTATTCTGTTAGGAAATGATCTAGTGGAGTTTGGGTGGATCTCGGATGGTCTCCCCCTGACTGCTGCTGCAGTCACTAGGTCACAGGTGACACAGGGTCTGGCTGTGAGTCAGGTACCCGAGCCAAAGGCGAGGCCTAAGGCAAGAAGACGGAAGGGCAAGAAGGCCACCCCTGCAAAGGGGGCTCCTTCTCTTCCTGCTTTTCCTACAACACCCATTGGGAACCATGCTCTGGACAGGCTGGGTCCAGTAGAAAAACCAAACTCAACTCCTGAGGGAGAAGAGACAGAAAATTCTCCTGTGGGAGAGGTTCTCAACCCGGAGGATCATCCCGACCTTCAATGTTTGTTAGCTGAAGTGGGAGCCTCCCAGGCGGACTTCTGTAAGGGACAGAAAGAGTCCCACTCTCTCGAGGGTCTGAGGAAACAGGCCCTGTCCCAGACACAAGGAGAAGTGCCTAGGACCTTCCGAATCTATTGGGATGGTGAGCTCCTTGTTAGTGAGCCCAATAAGCCTGAACCTGGTGCCCTCAAGAGGTTGGTGGTACCCCAGGTTTACAGGCCCTTCCTGCTGCAGTTGGCGTATGAGGTGCCCTTAACTGGTCATCTTGGTACCAAGAAGACTAAGCAGAGGCTCTCTGGCCATTTCTACTGGCCTCCGTTGGGAGTAGAAGCGGAGGTCCCACTGCAGGAGCTGCCCAACCTGTCAGTTGTCTGGCAAGACTGGGGGCAGTGTCATTGCCCCACTACAGCCATTGCCAGTGGTTGACACACCGTTTGAGAGGGTGGGCATCAACATTGTTGGTCCCCTTAACCCTCCCACTTCAGGTGGACATCGGTTCATCCTGGTCTTGGTTCATCATCCCACCACGTACCCTGAGGCTATACCCCTTCGGACAGTTACTGCCAAGGTGGTTGCCAGGGCTCTCCTGGGCATTTTCACCTGGGTTGGATTCCCTAAGGAGATAGTCTCTAACAGAGGATCCAACTTCATGTCTAGTTACATGAAGACCATGTGGAAAGAGTGTGGGGTAACCTACAAGTTCTCCACCTCTTACCAACCCCAGACCAATGGTCTGGTTGAGAGATTTAATACAACTCTCAAAGGCATGCTAGGCGTTTTGGAAGAGCCCCTAAGGAGGACATGGGATCTCCTCCTGCCATGCCTGCTGTTTGCTTACAGAGAGGTACCTCGAGAGGGTGTTGGTTTCAGCCCCTTTGAGTTACTCTTTGGACTTCCTGTGAAGGGTCCCCTTGCCTTGATCAGAGAAGGTTTGGAAGCCACCCCTCCAGGTCCCGCCAAGCAAGTGGTGGACTATGTGTAAGGCCTCAGAGGGAGGATGACACTGATGATGGGTCAAGCAACAGCGAATCTGAAGGCCAGCCAGGAATTAATAAATACTGGCATGACCTTAAAGCCTTGCAAGTGGATTGGACTCTGGGACAGGAAATCCTTGTGATGGAGCCTCCCAAGCCTAGAGCTTTGGCAGACAAGTGGACTGGACCCTTCAGGATTATCTCTAAGATGTGCAAAGTCAATTGTCTAGTTGACATGGGAGTCCCTGGGGTAGCCCCAAAGGTATTCCATGTTAACAGGCTCAAGGCTTTCCAGGCGAGCAGAAGTCTCATGTCTCACGCTGGCTTCAGAGCAAGAAGAGGATGAGAGTGAGCCCCTTCCTGATTTCCTGCATAGCAACCCTCAGGATGGCTCACTGGAGGGAGTGCATCTCTCTCCCGATCTGACGACAGAGCAACAGAAGGCCTGCAGGGCTTTGCTCCGGCAGTATGCCTCTCTTTTCTCACTGACACCAGGCCTTACACCTAGGTGTAGGCACGAAATTGACACTGGTGACAGTGTGCCTGTCAAAAGCAGTTGCCAGATACCGTTAAGAACCACATCCAGGCTGAGGTCGCCAAGATGTTGGATCTGGCTGTTATTGAACCCTCAACCAGTCCCTGGTCCAGTTCAGTGGTTCTTGTCTGCAAGGCAAGTTCCCAGGCAGGTACCAAGGATTGAAGGTTCTGTTTGGACTACTGAGGAGTCAATGCCGTCACCAAAACTGACGCACACCGATTTCCCAGGGTTGATAAGCTTGTGGACACCATAGGCGCTGCCAAATTTGTGAGCACCTTTGACCTTACCTCAGGCTATTGGCAAATGGCTCTGACGGACCATGCCAAGGAAAAGACGGCGTTCTCAATACCTGACGGACTCTACCAGTTTAGGGTCATGCCTTTTGGGTTGAAGAATGCCCCTGCCACCTTCCAGAGATTGGTCAATCATGCACTCAGTGGGCTGGAGGCCTTTTGTATGGCCGACTTAGACGACCTTGTCGTCTACAGTTCCACCTGGGAAGAGCATTTGACACATCTGGATAAGGTGTTGCAGGCCTTGAAAAGGGCTAACCTCACTATCAAGGCCACCAAGTGCCAGATAGCTCAGGGGAAAGTCACGAATCTTGGTCATGAGGTAGGAGGGGGTCAAATCCAACCTCTCCCCAGTAAAGTACAGGATGTACATCACTGGGAGACTCCCACTGCTCAAACCCAGGTGAGAGCCTTTTTGGGCCTCACTAGGTATTATCACAATTTCATGATAGACTATGGAACCATAGCAGCCCTTCTGACAGCTCTGACTTCACCCAAACAGCCTAGGAAGGTTAATTGGATGGAAGACTGTCAGGGCCTTTAATGGCTTGAAATAAAGTCTGTGTAGGGCACCTGTGTTGTTTGCGCCTGACTACAGCAAACCATTTATCGTCCAGACAGATGCCTGCAACACCAGGATTGGAGATGACTTGTCCCAGTTAGATGACAAGGGAACGAACACCCGATCATATTCATCAGTAGACAACTCAAGGGTAGAGAACGTAGGTTGGCTACTGTTGAAAAGGAGTGTTCAGTATAGTTTGGAGCCTTAGGCGTTTTAGGCCCTACCTTACGGGGTCTACCTTCAAGGTCCAAACAGACCATAAGCCCCTGAAGTGGCTTATGCAGATGAAGGGTGAGAACCCAAAACTGCTCAGGTGGTCCATTAGCCTGCAAGTGCTAGACTTCACCAAAGAGCATAGACCAGGGAAGAGTCACGATAATGCAGATGGCCTTTCCAGAAGGTATGTTGCCCGTCTGGATGAGGGTGTCTATCTCGTGGGAGATTAAGCACCCTAACCTATGTCTGGGGGGGGCAACTGTGATGCTGGAAATGCATTGGAGGAACAGGGCCTCCATGTCCTTGTCCTGTCGTCCTTTTTCATTTGTGTTCTGTATTGTTTTTTGCCCTGGAGTCCATGTGGGACTCCTGGCAGTGCAGCTCTTACTGTTTTTGGTTTGGTGTACAGACCCATGGGATACCCTTATGGCTTCTTGTTGTGGATGTCTGGTTTCTGGTGTTTGACACAATGACTGAGACAGCCCTGCCCGAAACTGGTATGAATGCAGTGTGAGTATGGCCTGAATGCACTGTATGCCTGATTGGCTGACTGACTGCATGAATGCCCTTCTGTATGATTGGATGCGTGTGACCCAGCAGTGTGGATGAGAGACAGAATAGTATATCTGCCAGCCCCCCCACTGGAAATTGTTCATAAACTGAGTTGACACTTGAAGAGTAACTGGAACTGCTTGTCCTTGACACTCAGCTGGAAGAAGAAGAAATGCTGCTGCATTTGCTTCGACCTGATCCGAAACCTGTCGAGTTCATCAAGGACTGATCCGAGAGAGGACCTGGCTAGGTGCCCTCTTCCCGTGCTCCGAGGGACCATCGAGCTCTGCTAACCTTCATCGAAGCTCCCTAGAAGTCAGACCCTCGAAAGGCTGCCGAATGGAGACAGGGACCGCCGAGGAGAACGAAGTGAAGCACCCAGACATCGAGGCTGTCGAAGACCATTGCCATCGACCATGGATCGGAGTATCGCCGTAACCGCTGGAGGCCCATCGAAGCCTTGTTGCCCAGAAGAGGGGACCACTTGATGCCGTGCTGTCGAATCGAAGGACTCCCTTGTCCGCACCGTCCACCACTTTATCCCACCGGAGAAAGTCGAGGACGCCAATGCGCCGAGGAGAATCCGCCGGTGGGTTTCCCACCAACCAAAGACCACAAAGCTTTCAATGACTCAATGCCCTTGTTGGGCCACAGTTCTTCAGAAACTATTTGCGGTCCTGAACTATCAAACGCCAAGGTGCCCCGCACGGATCAACGCTGTGGTCTCAGCACCCTCGAACTTTTCATCGATGCCGTCGACACCAAGATCACCTTCTTCGATGCCTCTCGACGATCCGTGGCACCTGCTTTAAAAGGAGTCACTCAAGAATGATCCATCGATGCCTCTTCGAAGAACTCTGCTCTACCAAGTACATTGGGGGAGGGGGGAGAAACATTATAGAAGGAAATAAGACTTCTAGAACAATACATAGACTGGGCTTGTGATATCTTTACTTTACAGGTTGCCCAGGTGGGGGGATCTCCACACAGAACTGTGTCTAGTTGGTAGGGGCCAGTATTCTGCCAATTGTTCTAATCAACTGCTTTCCTCCTATATCTATTGTTGGTTTGCTTTATTAATTTGATCTGTGTGACATTTAACCAGAGTACAGTTGATGCACTTTAATGAGATCTGCTAAAAATTGTGGTACCTCTTGAACTGTATATATTTGCCATTATAGATCTGCTGAGCACAAAGTGAGTTATTGTGATAGTGTACATAACATTCAATATTAATTATATAAAGACTGTAGAATTGTGAATATTGGCCTGTGTCCCATCTAGATAGGACTTTGAATGTTAGCATGACCGCACCTAGGTGAAACCTGGAGACTGGCACGTGGCACACTTGGAGTTGTGAACATTGGCCTGCGTCGCATCTAGATAGGATTGGGAAGGTCAACAATTGCCACACTAAGACAACTGTAAATGTTATCATATTAAAGGTCAGGTAACCCACTAACCAATATAAGCTCAAACTCTGCCTACTTATCTCACTCAAAAAACTCACACAACCATTTCTCGCACAACAAGCCGCATGCACTTCACAACACTGCAACAACACATAAGCCGGAGCACCCGGTGTATACTGAGTTGAAGCTGCCAACAGAACACCACTCCTCTCACTATCCTACTCCCTCTTCACCTTACTAACCCATCCCACCTTATCATTTACAGATCCGCCAGAGCGCCTGGGGACCAATTCTTTTGGTGACGGTGCCAGGTACAAATACCTTTAACATTTAACATTTAACTGTGTTTTAACTAATACAGTGTGTGGACATTCCTTTGTGGGGGCTTGGGGACTACATTGTACTTGAGAACCAGCCTGCAGCACCTCTTGAGAAGCTAGGCCTTGATTGCTCGACTACGTTACCAATAATAGAGAATCTTGGCCGCGGTCCTCTGTGCCTCTCCTCTGCTATATAGAGAGCAGAAGTACAGACACACCCCTCCAGTCTTTACAGTGACCATCCTGCTCGTCCAACTCCTTCTCCCCACGTGACTGAAGACCACACAATTGAGCTTTCAGTGTATTTAAAATGCTATTTTCTAATAGACCTCTGACGTCTTCTTTGTTCTCTCCAAGCTTCTGAACAGGAGGTTCATTCTTTCACAAGATTTTAACTTATTTCTGTTCTTCTCAGCCGGATACGACCTTGGCTTCTTGGCTCATTCAACCCTGCCTTTCTGAAATTTGCTTGTAATTCTTTTGTTTTCTAAATACTACCATGCTGAAAAAAGTGGCCCTTTTCCTTTAGCTGAGCTCTGCTTATAGTCCGTGATGGGACCATCCATTCTTTACTCAATCTATTAATTCATACATTGGCGCTTGCCGCAATCTATTCACTATAAAGCTAGCCTCATGAAAACTTTGTCTGCTCGCATTACTTTGCATCTGTACACGTGTGAACTGGCTTTAACAATTTCATTGTTTCTGTAGCATAAGCCTCTTCATCTTGAGCCCAAGATATTGCTTTTCTTTGATACTTCTTGATGCCTTATAGAATATCTGCATTCTTTCGTCTCTTCATCTCTTCTATGTACGTCAGCTCGACTCTGTGTGATGTTACCAATCTGCTTCATCATTCAGGTGTCCTGCTTCTTCTGGGATTTCATTTAAACAGCTATCATACTGTCTTGAATGCAGGTATGGTTTTCTCTACGGGAACCTTGCCTCCAGGATTTCTTTTGGCATCTGTCGTTTCAATTGTTCTGCATATGCCACATTCTCTGGTTTCCAACATATAAGAATTCTGGGTAAAGTGGTTGGGGGGGGGTACTTTGCTGCTCCTTCTCTACATGACCATTAGAGTTTTTTGATGTTTTACCTGGGTCCTCATTCACAGGGGTGCAGTTCCAGTGATGTATTCAGTGTGCAATATATGAGTCGTGTGGAATTCCTGCTAGATCCCCTGTCCCAAAATATGATTTCAGTACAGCTCTCTTGAAGGCGGATCCCACAAAGGCCATTGTAGGGGCGGAGTTTGGAGGAGGGGTGGAGTTACGATGAGGCAGAGTTCAGAGGGGCAGAGCTGGCAGTTGATCTCTGATCAAAGGATGTTCGAAATAGCTTGAAAAGTACACAAACTATAGTAAGGTACCCACACACATATAGGTGTGCGTATCTTACTGTGGTTTGTGTACTTTCCAAGTCATCTTCTCAAGACTACAAATAACAGAATCTGTTTGGGAAAGGCAATGATCACCAAGCCCCCAGCTTTGCGGGCTAGATAAAGCACTGCTCTGTGTGCACGTTGTGCTGTCACAGAGCAGTTTACCTTACCGAGCCCGCGAAGCTTGGGGCTTGGTGATCATTGTCTTTTCCAAATGGATTCTGCTCTGGGTGCACAGTGTGGGTTTCATTTATTTCATGCAATGGAGTCGCAGTAATTTCATCTGTACCGTTTGCACAGCTTTTCATGGAGGTATTACAAATCAAGTGATACCATTGCTGCATTGCTTGTGGGGACAAAGGAGCTAATTCTGAGGTTAAAAAAAAGATACCAAATATCGTTACACAGAAACAAACAATGTGCAATTTTCATTCTGTGTTTTTAAGAAAATACCTATTTATGGCAAGAACTGAATTGAAACATTAAAAATATTCCCCGATGACACTTCTTATGTGATTCAGTTTTGGTCATTATGTTGGACACAAGACAATGACACCGAGCGCTCCCTGTGTCAAGAATAGGGTGATTCGCTGTAACAATGACCACATGTGCATGGTCCTACATCCGGGGCTCTAACCAGCTGCCCCCATCAGTGCTCATACCCACTAAATCCCCTTCTGGCGGTGTTTAACATGAGTATACTGTTGTTAATTTTATTATTGCTTGTTGATTAACGATCACTTTTCTCTATTTTTTCTTTTATGATTTACTTTTTACTTTCAAAATGAAGGTAACTTGACTGATTGACTGATATACGCATTTGGCACCGCTAAACAATAGTCATATATTTAATTACATTATTCAAAAAGTACTCTTGGAAATTAAGTTTAAATTACATTGTTTTTGCTTGTCTCATTGTTATCATTGCCAATTAATCTATTACCTTAAATTATATTTTATTCAATTAATTGTCATGTATACTCTGAAACTGTATAGTGCTTTACGGACAGATTCTCAAGTAGTTTCATAAGCAAAAAAACGCAGAGGGTGCACGTTTTTCCTTGCGCCACTTTAAGAAAGGGGCGGATCACCTTATTCACAAAGGCGACCTGCATGTTTCTTGGGGACTTGAAAATCAAAGAGTGAGGCTGTCAGCAAACACGCGATATGCAAAGATACCTTGCACAAATCAAAGCAGCGCAGGAAGGACTCAGCACTGACCCGTCGGCACGCCCGCTCATGAACCGGCACAAAAACGGCATACACGCGCCAGAGCCCACACGCCTGTTTAGCGATGAAGTACCACGCAGGGCACACTGGGAGATGAAGTGCTACCAATATTTATCAGCAATAAGAAGGCAGGAACAGCAACCTCTTTGACACTCTGCAGATAATTAGCTAAGGGAGCGGGAGGAGACCTAATAACGTCTTTGCAATAATGATGTCTACAAGAAACAAACACAAACAGAGCAAGCAGCGCAGCAATCAGATAAAACAATCAAAAGCAATCTTTGGCACTACTTATGAAATACAATTGCAACCGAAATTACACAATTCAGGAAGTTTTGAATCTCCCATATGAACTAACGAGTAAAGAAAGAATAAGGGAGGCTTCAATAATGGAATGGCTGTCATACCTAGAAATATACCATTCAGCCTTTGGAATTCAGGGCCATGTGATAAATCAAGCAGAACTGATATTCCAATGCAATACAAACAGCAAATTATCCCAATCTCCCTTTGGCCATGAAAGAGAGACGGAAATGACACAAATAAGTTGTGCACCAATAAGAAGCTCACTAATGCTTTGATGAGGTTTGTGCTGACCACAGATCTGATTACATTAGACTGTCAGTTTTGGTTGCTCAGAGAACATTTAAAAAAATTAAGATCTCAAAACAGGACCTTTATCTTGGATAAGAACAGAGCTTTCTGCAGCCACAGAATGGACGTCATGATCAAATCTGCTAAAGATAACAACTCAAAGATATTTTGAAGGTGTATGTGTAACCCATTTTCTCTTAAGGTTTGTGCTAGCAGGGTGGTGTTGCATGTGTGAGTGGGAACCGGACCATGACTCAAACAGTCGGGGAATGACAGGAGAGAGGATGCACGCTCAATGAGACCACATGAGCCCAGTATAGGACCAGAGATGGGCCTGAGATTGCTGGGCTCAGAATTTCCACCAGGGATGTGGTGAGTTCTATCCAAACGTAGATTCATACCCTTAAACCAAAGAACACAACAAAGAAATATTATGGCATCCCAAAAAAATGTTAATTCAAAAATATATAGCCAGCTTATGTGTCTTGACTGCAACAGCTGCTCCTGGGTGTAGGTCTGCATGAGCGGAGCTGGATCAGCTGTAGGTAGATGACTGGCAGAGGCTGGCGGGGCAGGGGCACAGCTTTATTCTACTAGCAAATCTTCCTGGGCAGCACTGCTGTTGCAGGTCACAGTGGCAGTTTTCTGGTGCTAGTGGGGCGGGAGAACCCTGAAAGGACAGAAAAGGCAATTAAGACAGCTACAGTCTTTGGAGGGGAAACTGAATTTCACTGGTAAGGTTATTCCAGCGAGCAGGGTGTTTGCCTAGGAGTATTGAATTGAAGACAGTGGGGCTGCAACAAGCATCTCAACACGTCCGTCTGGGCACGAAAGTAAAAGAGGATCTGAAAATGTGGCAGGGTTTCCTGGACAGATTTAATTGGGTACTTCTCTGGAGGGAGCAGTGGGCAAGTAGCGACAGTATGAGGCTTTTTACAGATGCATCAGGCGCTCACAGGTTTGGGGTGGTCCTGGATAAGGATTGGTGTGTGCAGGCCTGGCCAGCATTATGGTATGAAGAGGGTGTGACCAAGGACAACACGCTGCTGGAGTTGTTTCCTATCATAGTGGCTTTTCGGCCATGGGAGACGTCACTGGCCAATAAAAGGGTGATTCTGTGGTCAGACAACCTGGCAGTGGTACAGATAAAAAATCAAGGGACATCTAGCAACTTGAGGGTCTTGCGGTTGCTCAGGGAGCTGTCAACGAGCTTGCTCACTTTCAAAGTGGAAGTGAGAGCAAAGCACATACCAGGTGTAAAGTACGTAGCAGCTGACTCTCTCTGTCGTTTGCAGATTCCAAGGTTTCAGGAAGACAGACCAGATGCAAACAAGAGGATGACCCCATTCAAGAGCCAGCGGTGGGGCATGATTGGGAAAATGTGAGTACACTGATCAGTGCAGCCCTTGCGCCAGGCACAAGGAGGTGATACAAGGCGTGCTGGGCGAGATTCCTGAGTTTCAGGGAAGGTTTTCTGGCTGAGCACCGGGGAGGATCTGTAGTGCACGCCTTCATTGGGTGAGTTTGGCAAACACAGAAAACAAGATCCTGGGTAGCTTTCCATCTGGCACCAATAGCCCACTATAACAAATTGGCAGGGAAGCCAGATCCCACCAAGGAGCACTATCTCATGATGGCAATGAAAGGTTGGGCTAAGCGCACAGAGAAGAAAGAGGATCCCAGGCACACCATGGACATGTTGAAGCTTCATAGCTTAATAGGAATACTGCCAAATACATGCAAGAATGACTTTGAGGTTGCCATGTTCAGGGTGGCGTTCACCTTGGCCTTCTGTGGGGCTTTTGGGGTCAGCGAGCTGGTTCCAGAAAACAAGGAGGGCCAGAGGAAAAGGTTTTTTGTGGCTGGAAGATGTCATGGTAGCAGAGGATTGGGCAAGTTACACCTCAGGAGGTCTAAGACGGATCAAAATGGGAAGGGGAGAACAATTACACTCTACTGTGTTAAGGGGAGCCCATGCTGTCCAGTAGTAGATCTAGCTACATTCCTTAGCATAAGACCTCTGGCAGGAGCGGATGCAGCTCTCTTTCTGCACAGGGACGGGACAGCCCTGAGCAGGTATCAGTTCAAAAGTGTGATGGATTTGGCATTAAAGGGCATAGGTGCGACAGAAGGGTTTTAGGAACCCACTCATTCAGAATTGGTGCAGCTACACTAGCAGTGGGGCTGTGCATTAGGCTGGAAGCAATTAAGTAAATAGGGGGATGGAAGTCTAACTGTTTTAGAAGATATATAAGACTGGACAACATTTGATGGTAATTTAGCCCATTCTCATCTCCCCCAACAAACAGCAGCCATAAGGAGGAAACTGTCAGTTTGGGTGGTGGGGCGCTCCATCGTAACAAGGGCCAAGGATAAATGAACCCCATAGAGGGAGAGGATGATGGCAAGCGAGTTTAAGATCTGGTGGCATGGTGTGACGGAGATGACATGAGGTCAGCTGGAAAGTCAGATGCAAATGCTGTTGAGGAAACACCCCAAACCCGACGTGCTAATAATTCATCTGGGCCGAAACGGCCTCACAAATTTGGCTATAGGCTCACCAATGAGGGAAATGATGGACACCCTGCACAAATTGTGGCCTCCCGTTAATGGAGACGGAAATCCTTTGGTCAGAGGTCATACCGAGGCAAAAGTGGAGAGGAGCTGAGTGTCATTCAGCCGTGGAAAAATCAAGAAGGAAGTAGAATGGGGCAATGGCCAGGTTTTGCAAGGGCAGAGGGTTCACCCAGGTCAGGCACTGCTTGATTAACTTAAAGTCACCAGAGTATTATGTTGAGGATGGGGTGCATCTGTCAATGGCTGGCATGGATTTGTTTTTCTGGAACCTGTGCACAAAGCTGCTGGAACTATGAGGCACGGATGGATAGCCATGGATGGGTGTGGAGCCATCAGTGGCGTGGTGGTGTGTTAGTGAACAGTGACACTGTAGGTATTACAAATGAGCTATAGAACATTGAGATATATAACAATGAAACTGTAGGTACTACAAATGAGGTTGGGAAAGCGGTAGGAGTTTTCACTCCTCTGACAATCAGCACTCCTCTGAGGCCTAGCGGCAAGGGCACTAGGGGTATCTAAAAGGGCTTTGCTTCCCCTGGCAAGAACGGCACTCCTCCAGCCCAGAATCACCTGCAACTGCAGGTGGAGCACAGACAATAACGGTTTGAGGAGCTTAGGCCTCAAGAAAGCACCCTGATAACGTGGCCACGTACTCTATTCCCCCGTGATAGGGGGGAGTGGGCGAAAGCCTGTGAAATTAGGCCACCAGCCCGCAAAAAAGGAAGGGGGCGGGATGCCCGCAAAAATGGGCAGCAAGTCTTTGAAGGGAGAACAAAGGGGAAGAGGGGTGATGCAGGAAGTATAAGGAATTGTACCTCCATGCAGCACCATCATTTGCAGCGACGGTGCTGGAAGGAAAGAGTCCCTGAGCTGTTTTCCCTCCCACCCACCCTACATAAGGAAAGATACGACGAAGGAACTCAGAAAGTCTTCACTGTTGCAGTTGCAGGACGGTGGGGCGGTGTGTTAGCAACCAGTGACACTGTAGTCACTACAAATGAGCTTGGGAAAGTGGGAGGAGTTTTTGCTCCTCTTGCGATCAGCGATCGTCTGATGATTAGCGGCAAGGGCGCTGGAGGTATCAAAGAGGGCTTGGCTTCCCCCAGCAAGAATAACACTCCTCCAGCCCAGGATCACCTGCAAGGACAGGTGGAGCACAGACAATAACGGTTGGGGGAGCTTTGGCCTAGAGTGGAATTGGTTGGAGATGTGGAAGCAATGTAGAGATGGGGAAGTCGGCTGGTCGCCGCAACTTGAGAAAGATTTCACAAAGAGTGTTTCACAGTGATGACAAACATGTAGTGTTTAGTGATTTGTGTGATAATAAACCATGCAGCCTTTTATGCCAACAAAGAAACAAATGTCTCCATCTGCCTTTTCATATATAGTGGGAGGCAAGTGTATCAAATGGAAAAGCGATTGTGTTGGTATATTCCATGGACAAGTGCCCAGGTTATCCCTGAGGCCGGACAAGGGGGAGCTTTTTTTATACTGGAACTCCCTCTGTGCTAAGATTGGAGGTCCTAGATCACACTCTGCACTTGCAGGGACTTTTCTTTCTTTAAGGGGTACCAGGCAGACTTTATTGTTTCTCTTCTTTGCTTATGGAGCAAAGAAAAGTGGTTAGTGCGAAGGGAGTGGTCATGCGACTTTATGAGTGTGGTTTCTTTTTCTCGGGTGAGGAAACCCTTCCTTTTCTGTGTATTGGGTGATTTGCAGTACTTTGAAGATGGCATAGCTGAGGCTTGAGGGGCTGGGCTAGCTACCGTCCTCTTGTCCCTTTGTCGGTAGATATGGGCTATTCTGGTGGGCCGGCTATATTTAGACACCCTTTTCACAAAGTTATTCTGATAGAGTCCTGATCAATTCCTCAGGGGGGTGATTGTTTAACTCATCACACATTTTCCTTTGACTGAAGAGCGAGACAGACTAAAGGTGAGGGTGTGCTTCTTTATCTATTTCCTATAAATGCTGATAGTCCTTACCTGGCATGAGACTGGTACGGCCAGCAGGGTGCCACTATAGGCTGCCAGTGCTGATCACCAGTGCACTACACCTTGGCAGCTTTCTTTAGCTCCTTTCCCAGGGAACAGGTGTCAATTCATTTGATGCTCAGAATATGACAATGGTAAGGGGGGCTTTGAAGGCTGCACGGCACTCCACCTATTTCTCTTCGGGGTGCTGCATGGATTGATGTGCTCTCTATTTCTTTCTCTTAAAAATGTGTTTATGAGTGAAGAATACATCAATAGGCCTGGGCCATGGGGAAAGTCTGAACATCGGCCAATGCTATCATTTTTTCTTATCAGAAGCGCTGACACATGCAAGCAGCCCACTAACCATGTGGTGCCTTGAGAGAAAGGGTTGGCTGCTGTGGGTTGGTTCTTCACTCTAAGAAACAAAAGGTGAGGCTGGGCCCCCAGCTCTCCTTCTATTTCTTAGTAAGAGAAGCTAACCCCCAGCAGGGAGCCATTACACTAAAGGAGCTGCATGGTTAAAGGGCTGCCTGTGGGTTCACCAATCCCCACGAAGCCCTTTAACCATGCAGATCCTTGAATGGAAAGGCTACATGCTGGGGGTTAGCTCCTCTCATTAAGAAAAAAAGGTGAGTTGGGATGCACTGCTATAATTCCTTTGGTGCGCCCAGCCTGTCCTTTTGTTTCTTAATAACAGGCTTAAACCCCTGACTGGCAGGTTGCCTGCGGGGCTCGGAGACTGTGATTTAGGAACAAAAAGGAGAACCTTGGCACACCAAAGGAATGATATCATAGGGCCCCAGCTCCCCTTGCTTAGCTCCCAGAAACTGGCACTTGCCCAACCACCCCCCAGGGGTGAGGGATTTTCTAGTCAGGGGTGTGACCTAAGTATGGGGGAGTGGGTTACCCACCCTTACATACTCAGGCCATACCCCTAACTACAGCCCCTGCTTAATTCTGCTTCCCACTTAATGTACTGGTCCGAAGGCTGGGGCATCAGGGCAGTCATCGTCTTTTTTGAGTACCACAAGCACTGAAAGCAGAGTGCCTAGGAGCACACTACTTGCAGTTGTCTCTCGCCTCCTCGCTCTCTTTCTCTCCCACTTTCTCTTCACCAGGACTAGACGAAGTGCACAGAGACTGTGGTACAGAGATCACTGCCCCATGAGGTGGGTGCCTTGTTTCGTTATCATTTCTTCCTTCACACGGCGTATTCAGGGTCCTGAGGTGGAGCACAGATTGCAGAGGAGGGCCCAAACCTATTGTAGCTTTGAGGCCATACAAGGCTTAAGACCGGCCTGATGACACACGTTACAGGGCTGCCTCTGGCAACAACCCAGCAAATGGCAGGATCCCCCCGGCTCTCTCTAGTTTTGCAGGCTTTTGGCCCAGGTGCCTGTTTCCCACCGGATCTGCCAGGGGAGGGTACACTATTGCCATCTATGCAGGCATATCTGCCCTATAACAATTGCATTAGAGTGGAACCATACATCTATATCTCGCTTAGTCAAAAGGCAGTGAGATTGATGACGGTTGTTTTAGATTGTATTTGCGTGGATGGTTTATATCACACCGTACACAATTAAAAGCACAATTTACTAATACATATATAATATGTTAACATCAAATCATTTCATATAAAATGCAAGTCTGAAGTTAAAACATATTAATAAAAAAGACTTCAACACACTTCACATTTCCAGATATATATTACATCACATGTAAAATACTATTAATTTATTCTTTTCATTCATACTCAAGTCCTAAAAATGTCTTCAAGAAAAGCAACTACAGCCACTATTATCGAAACCTGTCCCCCTTCTATAATTCCACACCATACATTCTCCAGTATAACTGCGTCTGTGGAGTATTCAAACTTCCCTACGTGAATAATTCTCCTTTCTAGAAGAGGTGGGCATTTCATTCTGAGATGGTAGAGTGTTTCCATTCCCGCATTTCTCCAGAACCTACATGTCTGCTGCTCCCCTGGACTCCTGATCTGAGCCCTATAATGTCAAGCGTATGTAGGCAGTTTAAGCAACATCTTATATATCAAGAACGTATTTTCTCTGATGGAAACTTGAGCGAGTAAGGTCTAAGAATTCTCTGATTGGTGCATTGGGCAACACCATTTTATAGAGTGATAGCCTCAGAAGATCCCTCCCATCCCTTATTCTATCAGAGTTTCTCATTGGAGATTTCACCCTGGACTGTCCTACCTCACCCAACACATTTACTTCTGTCAAGTACACTTTGCATTCAATCTTAGGATCTAACAATAATTTGGACGATTTTTTTTAACATCAACTTCCTTAATTCACCATACAAAGAGCTATCCAGGCCATCTTTTATTTTCAGACAGAGACCAACTCTACGCCACTTATAATATGCCCACCGGGATTGTACGCATAGTTCCAATATAATAAGGCTAATAGGGATAGATCGAAAAAGCCCCAACACTGCTCTCCAAATCGTCCCTTCCTGGATCTCAAACCACAGCCTGCATTTAAACTGTAGCAATTCAATACCATAAATTGACACTGGTATAACGGTATCTCTATACAATTCAATCGGCGGCCATAACGAATATGCGCATTTCTTTTATTTTAATCAATTTCATAAGAGAAATAGGTGTCAAAATCTTGGTCTCTACTTTCTCCTTGTTCCGTTTTTTTTCTAAATGAACGCAAAAATAAAAATCCTAAATAAATATTTTGTGGCACCACCTCTATTCGGAACCATAAAAGACATCTACATTTCCGCTTCTTACTTAAAAAAGGTATCCGGTACTTCTCCAAATTCAGGGAAAGACCATTTTCTGCAGTGGAATCTGCCACCCTGTCCAATCTGCACTGCAGGCCAAAAGATGTCAGATCTAAAAGAATGACGTCATCAGCATAAGCAAAACAGCCTAACCTGAGCTTGCCTACTCTAGAGGGGAACGCACCAGTGGACAATTCCACGGCCCACAAATCCGATATAATAATGATGTCATATTGAAAGTGGTCGGGGGCAGATGGGGGCGGTGCTCCTATACTTTTTTTTAATTAAGTTTTACATCTCCTATACTTTTATTTTGAAAAGAAACCGTTGCGGAACTGTTTCGTTTTAAAATAACAGTATAGGAAGAGGTTGAAACTTGCACTTTCAGTGCACTGCACTGAACATTCCCTCGAACTGCAGGCAAATGTGGTTGGGGGTTTGTATTGTGTGTGGGAGGGGGCAGGGCGAAGGGGATTGTGAGGAGCAGGGCAGGCTAGCAGGGAACATAGTTCCACTAATTCTTTTCTGACACTTCGACCACTGCATATTGATGACTGAGAAATGAGTGGCAACATTTAAATGGGTCACTGCTTCCAAGTGGCTTGGCTTACCCCACTGCTTTATGCGTTGGACATAGTCACTCAACTGGCAGTCCTTTACATGTATTGCTGTCTTGCAGACATGTTGACAAAGCTAGAAGAAAACAGGTTAAACAAATACTACTGCGATTGGGAATCAGATGTTGTAATGTTGAGTTCTACTTCCTTATGTTGGCATTAGATGATGCCTTAGTAATAATGACGCCCGGGTATTTAAGAAATGTCCTGATGCCTTAGTAATAATGACGCCCTGGTATTTCAGAAATGTCCTGATGCCTTAGTAATAATAACGCCCGGGTATTTAAGAAATGTCCTGATGCCTTAGTAATAATGACGCCCGGGTATTTAAGAAATGTCCTGATGCCTTAGTAATAATGACGCCCGGGTATTTAAGAAGTGTCCAGGGTAGCAGGAAGACGTTCTCCTGAAGCTAGCGTCTGTTTTCTGTTTGAATGTTTTTATTTTTTTTTATTTTGGATGACGTTTTGGATTTTTCAAATATTTTACTTGTCTGTTACAGATTGATACATTAAAGGAATAAGGTATATGTGCAATGTGATGCTTTTATGCCATTTTCTCATTTTGAAATAAAAATGATTGAATGATGGATTGCGAACAACGCATCAGGCTGCTCCAAATAGTGGCAGGTAACCCCCTTATTTGGAACAGGCTGTAGGCCTCCCATACGCACTCTTCTGCATCTGCCCTTCCTCCTGGGCACCGCCCACCTCACAGCAGCCATTAATGCTGAATGCATGTTATCTTGTCATTTTTCATCTGATAGCTATGGCACAAACACATATTAGGCATTTGTAGTGCATCACTGCTCAGATTATGTTCTCTAATTTGATGGTCAAGGTCACAATGGGACAGTGATTAATTTCAGTGCTTCAGTTGATATGTATGACAAAGTTGGTCTCCTTTGTAAATAAATCAATAACATAAGAACGTTGCTGTGTTACAAGCTACACATGAATTTAGAGCATTTACTTGCTGTCAATTTCACCTTCTAGCAAAATAAGCCTATGTCTGTGTCACTTGATACCTCACTAGCGGGGACACCAAAAAAGAACACCTTTATGTGACGTATAATCTGCATGAATACATTATTCCCAAACTTTACATTTTTTTAAAAAGTTACTTTTGTTGAGTCACGCAGTGCGTGTTCCTGCTGAGAATCCCAGTGAAATAAACTCTGAAATTGTCGTTGTGTTTTTATACCGTAGCTGCTATCGCCACTGTGCACACAGATTGACCCAGCAGAACTACATATTTAAATATTGAATTGTTTAGTTGTTCGCATGACTAACAGCCTACTGTCCTCTCTCGCTTCATAAAGAGATTTCAACTTCAAGGAAGACATCAGTTTCTGACAATGAGCTCTCCCTTCAAGGGGGGAATTATATTGTGCGACAGAGACTCCCAATTCAAGCTAGTGGTTTTGTTCTGATACAGAGTCCCTACTTTCATGGGGCAAGTCTTATTCTGCTACAGAGTCTCCTGCTTGAAGAGGGGGGTTCTATTTTGGTACAGGTCTCCCACCTGAAGGGTGAGGCATGATTCTGCTACAGAGTCTGTCCTTTAAAGAGGGAACAATTATTATGATACAGGACCTCCGCTTCAGCAGGGAAGTTTCACTCTGCTAGAGAGTTTCCCCCCTCAAGGAGGAGAATGTATTCTGTTGCAGAATATCCCCATTCAAGGTAAAGGTTTTGTTCAGATACAGAACCAAGTCTGCAAGGGAGAAACGTCCCTCATTGCATGGGGGAGGTCTTAATCGGCTTCCGAGTCTCCCCTTTGAAGGGGGAGGATCTATTCTGATACAGAGTCTCCCCCTTCATGGCAAAGTTTCATTCTGTTACATAGTATCCCCCACCAATGGGGAAGTTTATTCTGATGCAGAGGCAAGCGATTCACGCGTAAGGGAATATTTTTATTTTCCCCTTCAATGGGAGTTTACACTGGAGTCTTTTTCAATAGGAAGGCTATTTCTGAAACATAGCTTCCCCCTTCAAGTGTGAGATTTATTCTAAAACAGAGTCTTCTCTTCATGTCTCCTCCTTGAAAGGGGGGTTATTCTGACACACAGTCTCTCCTTTCAAGGGAGTAGTATTATTCTGATTCAGGGTCCCTACCTTCAAGGGGGATCCTGTTTAGGTCCAGGGTCTGTTTTCAAGAAGGTTCATATATTTTGCTACATATTCTCGCCCTTCAAGTCAGAGGTTATTCTCTGAAACAAAGCCCCCCTGCCCCTAAATGGGAGGTTTTATTCTGCTACTTTCGAGGAGAAACATGTATTTTTACAGAGACCTCAATTCAACAAAATGCCTGGGGTAGCGGAAGTAACACCACACTGTCAAATGGCCTGTCATCACTTCAAGTGACTGACGTGTGTAAAAAAGGTATATAAGCTTGCATTTAAGAAAACACCAAACCGGTACTAAAACAGACAAAGGACTTTTTACAAACCAAACAAATTTTAAGTTGGATGCTGCCTTGATATTTCATGAAGTGGGTCATGTTATGACAGGGGTAGACCCAGAAGAATAAAAAGGGACACTGCATGCATATCCTACTACAGCCTCATGGGCCCATTTATCGCCATCTTATACCATTTATAGCTACATATGTCAAGTGCTGCCATAATACAGTATGCCAAATGTAGCCTCTATTGGAAGCTACCGCCATTTTATGTCTGTCTTAATTTCACAGCATAGGCACAGTCAACATATATTGGTAACATCTTTATATATCCAGTTGCTTTTATCATAAGCCAAGCATAGCCTTAAATCTCCAGTAATGCCACACACTGACAGTTAATGCCTCATACACCTGGTATGGTGACCATATGTAATTGCTACCAACATATGTGAAGTGTAGCCTCAAGTGCCCCAGTAAAGCCATTCAATGTTTTGTTATGCATGGTATAAGGTACCATCTGTGCAGCCTCACATATAATTGATTCCATTAGGTGCCAAGCTCAAAGGTCCATTAACACCCCACAGTTCTAAACATACATGGTATCTTTGCCATGGGTGATGTGCACCCTCAAACGCCCTAGGAAATGGCAATGAATGCGCTGTGTCATGGTCAATCACTGTAACGTAATGTGCAACCCCATACCCAGTTGCTGCCGTCCTATGACAATGAAATGCCCCATGGCATTTTCTTGACCACCAGGCGTCTTCAGCCTGTGGCTAATCAGATCAAATCAGATATTTTGGCCCATGGCTTCCATGCTCCCTCGCAATTAACTATGCTGTATAAGGCTGATAGGAGATGCAGTACAAAACACCAGGAAAGGCAAAGGTGGCATTAAAAAAGTTAGCACAACATTGAAAAAGAGTGTAATATATTTCATATACACTCTTGTCCATCCCCGTCTTTACGGCTCTGCCCTTCCTACCTGAAATCTGCCATCTACCATTACTCCCCAGCTAGGTTGCTGCGCTCATCTGACCTTCTACACATTTATTGTCCTGCATTTAAACATTCTAGAGGTCTATGAAGATCTTTTCCAGTTCGTGCTGCCCAGCTCTCTAACTCCCTCCCACCTAAACTGAGACTTGAGGAAAACATGTTCATCTTCCGGAAAGTGCTAACAGCTTTGTTCCTCAAACAATAGGTTTCCATAGTTCAACCATTTCTGCACTGTACTGACCTGAAAAGTCCTGTCTTCCTCTTGTTGTCCTTGTGAATTTGTGTGACCCGATGCCTGCAGGCTGCTGGCGCGTTAGAAATAAACAAATAAAATAAATAAATAAACGTTGTTAAAGGGACGTATGGTTACAAGTAAAACCAAAAACCACCAGAAATTCGCCAGTTATGGTAAGCTAAGCAACCATAACTCGCGCCACCACCGTGCACTGCTAAGACAAACACCCAGTACATAAAACATGACATCACAAATGTCATTGATGAAATCACTGATGAAATCACATATCTGGGCCACTTGTTTTTGTTCACTGACATGTGTAGGCTAGTTTTCCTTTTTATAAAAATTGAAAAGGTGCTATATACAAACATTAACCTTCTTATATCTTCTTAAAGAACTTTCTATATAGTTTGATTTGACGTCATAGTGCACATACATGGGGCAATAAGCAGGCCTCAAACACACAATTAATTTGTGTACAAGGTAATCAACTTTAATGTAATTGTCATTTTTTGGTGCTGTTGTTTCTTTCTTTCTTACTTTACTTTCCCTGTATGTGGCTCTAATTTGTAGGCATTCTGGATTTTTATATGTATTTTTTGTACTAACACAAGTGGTTCATAAGTTTGAAATTATTAGCTATTTATTCAATGTTTAACATTATGCAAAACTTTGATAAGGTATCATTTATTATTTTACTATTGGAAATTACCAGATAATATTGTTCTTCTTTGGTACATGCTGCAACCATTGCCATGTTTATGTATGATTAGGTTCCTGTATTAACAACAAAACTCAAATATAAGGTTTTCTTTAGATGAGAACATTCTTTAATACATTAAGTGCTTTTTGATGTAACTCCCGATCACCCCTGACATTTTGTTATTTATTTATTTATTAAACTTATAGTGCGCTTTACTCCAAAGCGCTTTACATTACAACTGTATGCATGGAATAAGTGGAAGCTAAAATGCAAAAAATGAGACAAACCATCAAAACAATATACAGAACAATTTGTCTAGGACAGTAAAAGGGAAACAGAACAGAGGACAAGAGAGAAGAGAAGATGTTAACATGGCGGGGAAAGGAGAAGGTGAGATTTCAAGGAGGAGCGGAAGGAGATGTATGAGGAAATGGAGCAGATTGAGAGAGGAGAAAGTTCCAGTGTAGGGGGGCAAGGAGCTGGAAGGATCAGGGGAACAGTAAGAGGGAGGAAGAGATCAGCAGTACGGCGGGGGCGAGAGGAAGAGTAGAATGAAAGGAGAGAGGAAAGGTAGGGAGGGGCGAGAATTTCAAGAGATTTAAAGATGAGACAAAGGAAGTTGAATTTAAGTTTAGAGGGGAAAGGAAGCCAGCCAAGACGAGAGAGCGAAGAAGACATGGAGTCATGAGGAGAGAGAAGGCAAAGGGTATGGATGCAGAGTGATAGAGGGATTTGAGCGGAGCAAGATGGGAGGCATGGAAGCCAAAGGGGAGTGTGGAGCAGCAGAAGAGACGAGAGAAGATGAGGGAAGATATTCATAGTTTGGTGGCATGGAGGTGAGAGAGGAACAGATTTCGCGAATATTGAAGAGATGGCTGCAACAGGCACGGGAGGTAAGAGAAATGTGGTGGGAAAAGGAAAGGTAGGAGTCAAGGTGGAGGCCAAGATTGCGAGCGTGGTCAGAAATGGGGAGATTAGAGGGGGAAAGAGAATGAAAGGAGGGGGAGGGGGAAAGAATAAAACTTCAGTCTTGTCAGTGTTGAGGGAGAGGAAGTGGGATGACATCCATTTTTTTATAGCAGTGAGACAGGAAGAAAGATTGTGGTGGATGTCAGGTGTGAAAGAAGAGAATGATAGAAAGAGCTGGGTGTCATCAGCATAGAAATGGTGAGAGATACTGAAAGAATAGATGATGGGGGCAAGAAGGGCAGTGTCAAGAGAAAAAAGGAAAGGACCCAGTACAGAGCCTTGGGGTACACTGAAGTCCAAAAGGAGAGTAGAGGAGGTACGAGCACCCCAAGAGACAGCGAAAGAACAGTTGGAGAGGTAGTATGAGAACCAGTTAAGAACAGGGCCTTTGAAACCAAAGGAAGAAATGGTGTTGAGAAGCAAGGGGTGGTCAACAGTATCAAAGGCAGCAGAGAGGTCGAGGAGGATGAGGACAGAGGATTGCTTGGAGTATCAAGTGGTAAGGAGAGAGTTGAGAACAAAGGTGAGGGTGGTCTCAGTGGAGTGCTTAGGGCGGAATCCAGATTGAAAAGACGGGAGAAGAGAGAGATTGGAAACAAAAGCTGAGAGTTGAGAGTAGACTAAGCATTCGAGATGCTTAGAAAGGAATGGAAGGAGAGAGATTAGACGAAGGTTGGAGGCAAGGTGGGGGTAAGCAGAGGTTTTGTTTTCAGGATAGGGATGATAGTGGCGTGTTTGAAGGTGGAAGGGAAGGAGGCAGAAGAGAGACAAATGTTGAAGAAGGAGGTGAGGTAAGGAATATAGGTAAGGGTATATTTTGGATATAAGAGGGGTGTGGAGAGTGTCAGAAGGGCAGCGGTAGGGTGACTTCTGGACAGGAGGAGGGAAACATCAGAAGGAGTAACAGGGGAGAAATTAGACATGTAGGAAGAAGGAGTGGTAAAAGAGGGGGGAGGAGGGGAGTAAGAAGGGGAGCGAAGAATGACTTGCCACAGAGTGAGAATTTTGGAAGAGAAGAAGTTAGCGAAGTCGGAAGGAGAGTGAGGTAGTAGAATGGTCAAGGGTTGGTGGAGAGAGAAGACATTCTCAACATTATAAACACTAAAGAGACTGTTCATCAAAATTATTTTAATACTAGCTGTCCACGGCCACGTGTTGCTGTGGCTCAGAATGGTTAAATGGAAAAGAAAGAAAAGAGAAAGCGCACGTTTCTAATATGTTTAATTTCACAATGCTTGTGGGTATACACTATGTTTTGTTGTTCAGTTGTTTGTGCAGATGCAGAGATTGTCTGGTTTGCCGATTGTAGAACACGCAACATATAATTGTCCATGTGAGAAGCAATCCGTGTCTATATCTAAACCGCAGAATTCCAACAATTGGCCTTGAGCTTTGTGGATGGTGATTGCAAACGCAAGTTGGCATGAATTGAGTTGTTACGATTTCTGTGCCGAACAACGTCATTTGGAAGCATGAGTTGTATTTCCTGATGTTAGATAGGGAATGCTTTGATTCAGCGGTATATCCGGCAAGCAGAGTTTTTAATGGCTGTGGCGGTTCTGCAAGTTGAGGCAGTTTAATTTTCCCAGCGGGGCAACACATTCCTTTCGTTTCTCCATTAAATTTCAAAGCCTTGCAATAAGGATACACTTCAGTCATGGTGCCGACGATGAGAACATGCTGGTTTAAACTATAACCATCAGCTGGGTTGTACCGGAATGCAAGGCGATTGTAATCGCGTGATTGCTGAGCACAGAGTTGTGTTTGACACTGATCTGCTGTTTATTGTTGACTTCTTTCCGCCACTCTCAGCCTGTCGTGTTCATTCTGTTGAGAACGAAGCAGATCTGAAGTTGCAGAACGTGCTCGCCACGCTCGCCACCCTACATCCTGAAGTCTAGGTGCACGTCGCTCTGCTGCTTCCTCGGCACGTATTTGAGCCATTCTAAATCGGAAACATTGAATTAGAATCGTAAAATATTCAGTATAGCGTGTGTTGCTTTTACGTCCAACGGATGCTGTTTTTCAGTAAAATATTTAGTATAGCGTATGTTGCTTTTACGTCCAACAGATGGCGCTGTTTTTCAGAAAAGGCATGTTTTTACCTGTCACAGGTGTGACATCTATGTATAGCAGGTATATAAAAACACGTGCCTATTCGAATGCAACATTGTGTCAAAATTTCAAAGCAATCGGTGAAGAACTTTCAGAGATTTAAGATTTTGAACAAACATTTACATTTTTATTTATATAGATGTGATGTCATCAGTTATGTCATCAATGACATTTGTGATGTCAAGTTTCATGTATTGGGTGTTTGTCTTAGCAGTGCATTGTGGTGGCACAAGTTATGGTTGCTTAGCTTACCATAGAGTAAGATCAATAGCTGAACAGATCAGTCTGGACACAGTCTCTTTGTTAGTCTTTTAATTGAACTCAGCGTACAAGATCAGATATAGTAATATTGCAGGAACGATATGTAGGGGAGAGGGACATCCACCAGCCCCTCACTCTGGGCAGGTCTTAATCAACTGTCAACCACCAAACCCAGAGTGAAGAACGTTCCAACACATCAACATTCCATTCACATAGGACTTACCCAAACAAAGCTCAGTTAGAATATAACATATCGTCCCCCTTTAAAACATTGAAAAGATAGACCAAACAGACCCTCAATGAAAACCACCTAAAGTAACATACAACCAGCTACACATAACCTATAATAAAATTCCCCCCAAAACTTGCCACCTTCCACATCCAAGCATGCAGGCCCTGCAGCCGAATCGCCCCGAGGAGACCAGCTCCAATCCATCTCTCACAACCAACACGACCAACCACTTCAATCACCAATAATCAACCAACCCCACTACCAGACAGCAATTCAATCTCCACACTGGGGACTGACCCAGCCATCCTGAAATATGCAGCACTTCCCTCTGCTGCACCACAAAATTAAACACTCAGGACCCAAGCCGGCCATTCTGGAAACTACAGCACCCTGCCCACACCACAATATTAAACACTCAGGAACCAACCCGGCCATCCTGGAAACGGCAGTGCACCACACCATCAAACACTCAGGACCCAACCCGGCCATCTTGGAAACTGCAGCACCCTGCTGTACCACAACATCAAACACTCAGGACCCAACCCAGCCATCCTGGAAACTACAGCACCCTGCCACACCACAACATTAAACACTCAGGTCCCAACCCGGCCATCCTGGAAACAGCAGTGCACCACAACATCAAACTCCCAGGACCCAACTTGGCCATCCTGGAAACTGCTGCACCCTGCTGCATCACAACATCAAACACTCAAGACTCAACCCTGCCATCCTGGAAACTGCAGCACCTAACTCTGCTGCACCACAATATTATACACTGAGGACCCAAACCGGCCATCCTGGAAACTGCTGCACCACTACTATTCCCACTGTGGCACTTCACAGCAACACCTCACTGCATCTTAATCAATTCACACAGCAAACCAAAATCAGTAAATTCCCAACACCATTTTCTATAGTCTATAAATTACTCGACGAACCTGTTAATAATTGTGTCATTAACAGAACCCCATACACCTTAACTAGAACAGAGGTCACAACATACAACCCACACCATCCTCACTCTGGCACAATTCGCATATGCACAGGTTGTATTATCAATTTCAAGGTACACAGGCCTCACATCACAAGTCACGCATAGCTGTACCTAAGTCAAAATAACAGCAAAAATCCATTTAATAGCTCGGAAACTACTCAATGCTAATTGCTCTTTTCGCCGAGAGGAAAATTCCCTCGTAAAATAAAACAAATGGCCTAGACTTCACATAGCAATCAACCTCGCTGTGACTCCTCCTCCTGCCAGATCTATAAAAGTACCTCTGGAGACACGCCCCCCTCGCAAATCCCCATGTCCAATATGATTTCTCTTCAGTGAACCCTTTATTGTCCTGATGGCTTACACACAGCTCTGCGCAGCAACCAACCACTAAATTATTTGTCCCAAGTTGTGCAAAACTACTACATTACATCCGCTGTCTGCTCCCTTTCGTTAAATCGTTATAATGGACATCATCACGCCGCATATGCCACTTGTAAATACGAAACATCAGAGGAAAGAACCTCAGGAAAAACGGACGCAAAGCTCCAGGAATGCCGTAATGCATACTTGCCAACCCTACAGATTTAGGCAGTAGGCTACTGCTTTTTAAGCAGTCCTATCACCTACAGATTTGGGCGACAGATCCTACTGCTTTTTACAGTGGCAGGTGATTTATGTGACTCTAAGGCAGGCTGCTTGAGGCTAAGCCCAGGACAAAGCATGCAACACATTTATTAGTCTATCTGTACAGTGGGCTGGTAAGTGATTAGTTTGATTGGGCTCAGATCAATCCACTGACCTGACATCTATGTCACTCTGTCCTGCATTCTTGCCAGTACAACCCTTAGGTGAACCACCAGTGAAGGCAAGTGGCAGAGCGTAACAACATCACACTGCATCTGCCTATCAGACTGAGGGGGGTATCAGTCTCCATGACATTCAGTGTTCAACTTGCACTGCAGGAATACATATGTATTACCCAGTCTGCTGCTACAGAGCAGTGGCAAATGTTGCCTACCAGCTCTGTGGGATTATCTTCTGTGTAATTGAATTTAGTGTTAATTTACCATTCAGAATAATACATTTTTAACATTTGAACATCTTCCCATGTCGCGCTGTTTGATGGGTTGGGCATTTTAGAATGCTCAAGTGGTACCAACAATGTATGTTTTGTATTTTCCTGTGGAGAAATAGTTATGCGAAGCATTATTTTTGAAATTGGAAAAATCCTACATCTTGTTGGTCACAGAATGTTGGCAAGTATGCGTAATGTCGCAGGGTTCTTTTCTTCCCCGCAATGGGACCTCTCCTCCCACTGCTGCCAGACACCAAGTCCCAGAAAACACACGATCGCAACAGTGCCCCACCTCCAATTCTTCAGGAGCATGCATGCAGCTCCTTAGACCACATCCTCTGCCTCACTGCTGACAGGTAAGGACTGCTACCACTTGCTTGTAATCTCTGTCAGCACTACTCTCTAGATAGCTCCAGTCTGGATGCTGATTGCTGCGCTGATGTCCCTCAGTGCTGTTTCACTATTTTTTCTCTATATAAAAGAGAACTGTGCACCTTTCTGGAAGCCGCTCTATCTATTCTTAAGCCGCACCCCCAAATGCCCCTAGTTGCTTAGGGCCCACTCTCCCAATAGTCAGGTGTCTTCTCACTTTTGGCAGCCTGGGGTCGCTCACCTTTGGGGGCCCTAGGGCCAGTGGATGTCTCCTCCTTTTCCCTTTCGTCCTCACCTTCGGCACTGCCCACAGCTCTGCTGTTTTTTTCCTTGCTGTTCTCAGTTTCTCTTCCTTTTTATTTCCTCTGGCCTCGTTACACTGTTCTTACGAATCCTCATCTCCACTGTAAGATCTATTGCTGAACAGGTCAGTCTGGACACAGTCTCTTTGTTAGTCGTTTACTTGAACTCAACGTGCAAGATCAGATATAGTAATATTGCAGGAAGTAAGCTATATAGGTGGGAGAGACATCCACCAGCCCCTCACTCTGGCCAGATCTTAATCAACTGTCAACCACCGAACCCAGAGCGAGGAACGTTCCAACCCATCAACATTCCATTCACATAGCACTTACCCAAACAAAGCTCAGTTAGAATATAACACATAGCTGGCGAATTGCTGATTTTTTTTGTTTTACTTGTAACCATAACGTTCCTCTAACAAAGTTTTTCATAGGTTTTTATTAGTGCAACTTGACCATAACATCCCTTTAATTAAGTTGTTTCAGTGAATTTCCTAGGTTTTTAGCAGTGCACCCTAACTTGCTACAATTTACTAATATCATACTTACCGAAAATATAGCAACATTTTTGTCCAATTTAGGAAGTTTCACCTTAAAGCTCTGCCATTTCACACCTTCTAGCATCATTTTAACCCCCCTAACACTTTTTGCAACTTTTTGCAACTTTTTGCACTGCTTTTGTGTTTGCTGATGTTTGTGAACATGTGCCATCATCGCGGACTATCCGAACAGTTTAGTTTAGTTTATTATTTGATAATGCGCTCCAAAACCCAGGGGTAGCCGGGCGCAGCAGTTACAAGAATACTTAGGCTTAAGGTTGCGTACATACAAAAGGATACATACAGAATATGCATTATATGAGTTATTAACATATATACAAAACCAATGTCATGTGACCATGCACTCACGCACAGCATTCAGCAAATCAGGCTGTAGCCGCAAGCAGAAGATTTCTTCCGATTCAAACCTAGGGTTCGGCCATGCTGCATGCCCCAATAATGAAATCAGAGTACACTGTTATCAAATAATTGCAGCACAGTAGAATGGGTAGATCACTGTGCTTCATCTATTACTTTAAACAGATTACTGCTGCTAATGGGGTTCTTTTGTGAAGGTGCCCTTCCTTCTCAAGTGTTAGGTTTCGAATACGAGAGTGACCCCTGTTCACCTCAGCGCTGAGTTATTAAATAAGTAACTGTAGTCGTAACGAAGCAGTCTTCCAAACCATTCTTGATGCTATATTTATTGTTAGAAGTCAGCTGACACCTGATTCGACTCATTAGGGTCTTTCTCAAGGCATGGGGATTGTGGGCCAGTCATTGCTGAAAGGTTGTGGAAATGAGTACGGCATCCAATTCCAATATCTTGTCCCACTATGGTCGCAAATAAGGGTGGTTAATGATTTCAAGGGGTGGCTTGGTGACCATGTGGGCACCTGGTTTGTCGTACCTGGTAATTATCTGCTGATTAGTATTGTCTCGGAGTGTATGCCGAGGTAGTCACAGCGATCTGTTAATGCAATCCTGTACAGCATTTTTAGCCACGGGCAGAATTTATTTTCCCATTCAAACCTATCCCGATTTTGAAAAACATAACCACATTGACAGTCCCTGTTGACCATGACCACATTAACCCCATTGCCAGTGCCTCATGGTCATGGCCAGTAGCCAGATTATCCTGCCCATGGCCACAGGCCATGCCTCGAAATGTCTGGCCACTGCCCATGGCCACTGGCTAAACCTAAGTCACCAAAGTTATATCACAATGTTTTGTACTTACATGATGACACTTTTCAAAAAATAAAACACAGACACATTTGCAAAACCATGCTTTCAAGTCCTTGTCAGTGCTCCTTGCACAACTTTCCTGCAAATCCATCAATATTTTATTTTTTGAAAAGTTTCAAAATGTACATACATAAAATAGTCATATAACTTAGCTCCCACTTGACAAAATCCATTCAGACTTCACAGACAAATTCAAGGTTCAGTCTATAATCATTCTAAAATCTTTTGTGCACATTAATGAAATGGTAACAAAGTTATAACCTATCTAAAAATGTTAAACCCCCCAATAATTTAGCCCGCTCTTGACAAAATCCCACCAAACTTTGCAAAAGTATTCAAATATGGGTCTTAAATCGTTTTGCAAAATGTGTGCAGATTTGGGACACCCCCTCTAATTTTGTTCCCTCTTGGCAAAACAGATACGAAAGAAAGAAGTAGATCCAAAATGGCAAGCCTCCCATCCCTTGCACACTTTCAATATCCCATTCCAAGACGGTTAAGCATTTCATATTTAGAAGTGTCAATATATATCATTAAGTGACAGTTCAAAGAAAACAGTTTATTTAAGTTAAAGAACACAAATATTTAATCACTGAGCAATTTCATCAACTAAGTTACATATGAGAAAGTCCACAATATGTGGCTGACACGTTTCGAGATTGCATTCTCTTCTTCCTGAGCCAAAAATGAACTGTGGACAGACAATATTGATGAAAACAATGTGAGAATGTTTCCCTTCAAAGAGAACACATCTAGAATAATTCAGACCCAGTGGGCCTTATTACGAGTGTGGCGGTAAGGCGTTAACGGCGCCGGTAAGGATGCCGGTGCCGTTAACCCCCTATCGCCGCATTCCGAGGTCCCTTAGCGTGTCCCACTAAGGCCGGCTGGTTTTACCAGCCGCCCTTAGCGGGAGCCGCTAAGGGACCAGGGAGCTAATAATGGCCCGCTATTTGCGGGCCTGTTATTAGCTCCTTCCCCATTCCCATTGAGCGCTATCGGGGCTCGAATGGGAATGGTTTTCAGAATGGGGACTTACCGAGTCCTCCAAGGTTGGAATGACCCGGTAAATCCCCATTGCGACTACCCGGACTCGGACACGAGTTTGGAGGCAGCCATGTCGCTAATAGCGCCATGGCTACCTCCAAACTCGTAATGACCCCCAGTATCTTAATAAACACTACAATTGATTGCCCAATCTAAGAGGCTACTACATACTCTGAACCTGGGCCTCCTTTTGTAAGTCAATTAGTAAATATACAATCAGTGAATATGCAATTAGTAATCCTCCAACCAGAGAAAGATGGCAACCTATTCTGGATTAATGTAACCTTGAGAAATTAGACAGTTCATAATGGGTAACATACTTCTCATTCTGAATATATTAGAGTTATGAGTTCACCAAAATGGATGTACCTTAAATCGATCTTGTAATGCTACTTCTAATCAAGGGTAGACGTTTTGTGTGGCGAGTAGAGTGGATATATGCACATTAGTTTCTGCCATACTCTTGGCAAAACAGGATCAAACTTTGTAGAACCATTGAAGGTCATGTCTAGAATGATATCACAATATTTTCATTGAGTGGCGCCAAAGTTATACACCATCCAAAAAACTGCTTTTCACCAACCATGTAATGCAAAAATATAAAAAAATGTCCTTGAACATCTGAGATATTTGCGAACATCACAGGGCTGTCCCTGAACTGTTCGCAGACACCCGAGATGAGAAACCACCAGTTTTTGGCTTTATATGGCCATATCCCATCCCATCCTCAACACCCCTCACCTCCCCAGATATTGTTTCATTAGTTTGACAAGTGCAATGTTGTGTTTTTAAATATGTTTTTACCTCGATGATCCAACATGGCCGGAGTATCCCAAAAATATGATCCACCTCATGCTTTTCACCATCCAATCACCGGGTGCATCCGATTTATCAGGACAAAGCTGCCACTCCTGGTGCAAATTTGGTGAAAATCCATCCAGCGTTTCGGGCTGTAGGCGCAACCAATTATTATATCCATTTCATCTATGGGAAAAACCACACATTTTGGGACCGCCCCTATAACTTTGTCCCCCCTGCACAAAGCTTCAAAAACTTTGATGAATCAATCTGACAGGGCCATATACTATTTTTTCAAAGTGTTGTGAGGATTCGTCCAGGCAGAGTAAAGTTATAAGCCGCCCAATAAGCGCTCTTCCTATGTGTTGAGCAACTTAACCATAACTACACGCTGCTACCGCAGGCCCTGTAAAATACATTATATATATATATACATATATATATATATATATTCAGTGAAAAAATTTTGTTAAACGGACGCTATGGTTAAGTTGCACTATGAAAAACCTATGAAATTCAGTAAAAAAACATTGTTAAAGGGACGTTATTGTTCAAAGTGAAACCGAAAAACCCCTGAAATTCAGCAGTTATGGTAAGATAAGCAACCATAACTCACGCCACCGTGCACTGCTAACACTAACACCCAGGACATCAAAGATGACATCACAAATGTGAACCATAACGTCCCTTTAACAACATTTTTTTACTGAATTTCATAGGTTTTTCGTAGTGCAACTTGACCATAACGTCCCTTTAACAAAGTTTTTTCACTGAATTTCATAGGTTTTTAGTAGCACAACTTAACCATAATATCCCTGACTTCATATAGAACATACTGAACCCCCACGTAGTGATTATGATGTCCGTGGACTACCGCCATGTCCGCGGACATATCGAGAATCTGAGCGTGGTGAATGTAAATTTAAATAGTGTGCCCCATTTCCCCTTTGAAGTTGGCTCTGAAAAGAGCCGTTTTTTTGTTTTTTTTACAGATGCTTGACAGACACCTGTTATTTTGTATTTTTTTTCTTGTTTTTTTTTCTTACATTACTCCTAAAATCTTCACATAACCTTCTCCAAAGCAACCCTTACATTCCAAAATAGAAAGGCATTTCCCGTAAAAGATAAAGAGATGCCATCTTCTTTAAAATTAACAGTATAACTGGCATCAATATTCTCATTATTACAGAAGAACATACCAGCTCTAAGCATGAAGGCACACATGCCTCGGTTGATGACACACCTAGCAATGTTTTGCTGAGGACAAAACATTGAAATATTGTCCCATATTGCCCTAGTTAGTAATCCAGAAAAAAATTACTTTCGCATTTGGAAGGATCTTCATTACGGCTTGAACCAAGCGTTCCAAATCAGCCAACAAAGTAGGGGCACTGACGTTGCCCAAATGGAAAGCACCATAGTGCAAAACTACCACATGCGGACTGTTCATCGTGGCCATATCCTCACAAACTTGTACAATTCCCTGTAAATTACAATCAGGCTTAGTGCTCCACACCACCTCCACTCCTTTCACCTCAAAGTTCTTTTCAACATGCCTGCATCGAGCGTACTGTTGTAAACCATGCACAAACATATCTCCAAGCACCAACACCCTGACTTTCTTTACTTCTGCCATCTTCACCACACACAGTCTCTTTCAACACAAATCCACAACCTCGACATCTGATTGGCTAATCCGTACAGTCTACTTTCCATGTTGGATTTGCTGGAAAACCCCGGATGTAGCACGCCCTGTCCACGGACAGCCGCGGTGTTCGCGGACCGCGTAACTCTTCGACACCCCTTCTACCATTTCCACTTTACTCTCTGTGCCATTCCCTCATTGCATACAGCTAAGCAGTCACGCAATACGAAGAACGTCCTCAGAACACTCACATTTTGTTTATTTTCAAACATTTCAGGACAATTATCATTTAATTATTTAACATATTAACATTACAAATATTATACTTTCATCTTATACGCTGCACACAATGCTATGTTTCTCCATTAGTAGCTAAGTATACTAGATAGAACCCCATAATACAATGCTATTTATATCAATGCATCGTTCAAAGCACTAATTACGGTATGATATTTATTGCAATGATCCTTGACACTTTTTTCGCAACATTATAATAAAAATCCCTAGTACACAAATTTCATGAAAAGTAAATGCGCATGTGATGTCATCAGTGATGTCATCAATGACATTTGCAATGTCATCTTTGATGTCCTGGGTGTTAGTCTTAGCAGTGCACGGTGGTGGTGCGAGTTATGGTTGCTTAGCATACCATAACTGGCGAATTTCAGGGGTTTTTCGGCTTTACTTGGAACCATAACTTCCCTTAAACAAACTTTTTTTATTAGCACGCAAACAATATACAAAGATGTAGTGTAAACAGCAAGTTCTCAAAGATGGCTTTACACAGAATGTTGCAAAGTAAGCATTTATGCTCGTTCACAGTGAAGGTCAGCTGCTTCCATTTTTTTCTCGCGGCCCGGAGAGGCCCACGACTCCCAGTATAAGGTTCTATTTTTTTTTTACCTTGACAGACAGAGATTGTGCTGAAAGACTTCTTTTGAAGAAGTGTGGCAAAAACGTAAGACACGATAAAGATGACATTTCTGAAACGAAACCACTTTTGTATATTATATCACTTTGAGAAAAGATCGTTTGGCACACGCGGAGTCGTATTTTGGGACTGCACTACACTTGGACAATGTAAAATGCAATTGTAATGTAAGTAACCCTTTAGATTATTTTATACCGGAATATAATAACAATAGCGTGGCATTAAAGCCCGGTCAAGTTGTACTTGTTCGTTCAATGTGGCATATTGTTTTCTACCGCGCACTATCACTGCCAAATTGATCCCCTGTCATTTAGAGGGCTCTGAAAAAGGCAGACGACACAGGGTGGGTTAATAGAAATAATTTAACCAGTCTGTAGCCGGTCAAGTGCTCTACTCGCTGTGCCACTTCACTGTAGCCGGTCAAGTGGCACAGCGAGTAGAGTGCTCGCTTTGACATGCGTGCACAGCTTGCTAACGCAGGTTCGAATCCCGGCACGGCCAAACTCAGCCTTTCATCCTTCCGAGGTCAATAAATGAGCACCACACACTGTTATCATTTTATTATTAACATACTCCGTTGCACTATCTTCGCTAGAAAATAGTTTCATGCCCTAATAAATAAAATGAATATTTTTAATAAAGATCGGCTGGTGAGACTAATTTAGGTTTTTTAAAACAGGTATGTTGCCCCATTTTGCCAATGTCACGATTTTCAGACTCCAGCGGATGGATTTTTCAACTGCCAGGTGCAGCTCCATGTAAGCAACTTCATGACCCTCACCATTTTATGGGACAATCGCCAAGGACCAATATGCCCTTACGCAGTACTAGCGGCTAGAAGCAACATACCAACCATTATGGTGGTCTAATGCCTCGTTGTTGGAGCAACCTTCCGATTATCAGTGCGACCATTTACTGCTTTTATCATAAACCAACAGCCTATCTACCGCAAAGGAACAGCGCGTGGCTCAAAATAAACTTTTGATGATCGACAGCAGAGACAATTGCAAATCGCTAAATATTCACTAAACATTTCATGTGAAATAAATGTACTTTACCAAATGTACAATCTTGCTGTTTACTTTTAAACCACAGTTTCATATTCCGAATTGTGGTGCACTGTGTTCTAAGCTGATCTAACACACTCTGTACTGCAAAGGAACATTGTGTGGCTCAACATGAACTTTTGCGGATCGACAACAAAGACAAATGCAAATCACTGAATATTCTCTAAACATTTGATGTCAAATAAATGTACTTTACAAAATTTACAATCTTGCTGTTTGCTTTTAAATCACAGTTTCATATTCCGAATTGTGGCACGCTGTGTTGTGACATAATGTGTGTTGTCTTCCGGGTTCTGTGTAAAGTCGCATAGGACTGGAGACGACTGAGCGCGTTTGATGACGCACCCTGTAACATCACGGCGAGAGGCAGGGAACATGAATGCTTTCATAATGTCAGGCTTAGGGGCGGGAGATATAATTTAGTGTCACAAAAGCAAGTCAGCCAGGTCAATAGCGCCAGTCATAGGATTATCACATAATGTCGGCGCACACCAGCCTGATTTATCGTTTCTTTAGTGGACAAAAAGTCGGGTGAGGCCCATAGGAAATTGTACTATCAGCGGACAAAAGGAGGGTTCGTAGAACACTTTCAACCTGACAATGAACAATAAAAACAACGTTCTCAGAACACCCCCATTTTGTGTAATTGCAACCATTTTGGGACACCGCAAGTGTTCTTAGAACACATTCAACTTGACAGATTACAATATGGACAGCGTCCTCAGGTCACCCCCAGTTTGTGTATTTATGAACATTTAAATACACTGCGAGTGTTTTTAGCTCAATTTTACCTTCCTTGTGAACAAAAATGACACATACTCCGTCCACTGAACACCCCACCATTTAGTTTATTTACAAAATGTCAGAACAGCCGTGTTCTCCGCGGACAAATCGAACACAACAAAAGCGTATAGCACATAAAAAAACAAAACATTGAACCTATCTCATACTCCCCCACCCTCCCCAAACACTCTTACACACAATACACTCCACTAAATACAATTATTAATCCCAGTTTCACTGCGCTGTACGCGGTCTACGGCGAATACAAGATGGCGGGCGCCACAGAAAATCTGACGCGCTCCACGCCCCACGCCATCCAATCTGCAAACACGTTGCATGTCCGTGGACATGATGCAAGCCCATGGTCCAATCAGGGTGCTGTCCGCGGTGCGAACAGGGAAGTCCGTCTGCGAAGCGAACACAGATATCACTATTTTTTTTGCCTTACATTTTGGTCATTTTTAAAAAAACTACTTGACGGATTTACACCAAATTTGCAAAAGCATGCTTTCGGGAACAAGCCACCGCTCCTGCCGCAAATTTGGTGTAAATCAAATATACTTTTTTTGCAAAGTTTGGTGAGGATTCGTCCAGAGGGAGCGAAGTTATAAGCCACCCAAAAAGTGCTCTTCCTATGGAAACACCAACTTAACCATAACTACATGGACGCTACCGCGTCCAGTTAATATATATATATATATATATATACACACACACACACTTATGAGATGAGTGTTCTTCGTCTGGGCTTTAATTAGAATGCTAAAACATCTTGCATTCTATTTAGCTCTAAACTTTTTTTCTAATTTTTGGCTGTCTTTGACTATGACTTTCGGGGAATTGGCACTTACCTTTGCTGCTTTTTCGTCATATTCTTCTGACCTTGTATTTGGAGTTATCTACTCTCTACTCTCTGTATATAACTTTTACACATCGGTGTCTTCTTTAAGCACATTTCGTCTAGGGAATTACGGTGCTATAGTTGTACTGTTAACTACTATTCTGTTGTTATTCAAGACCAGTAGTTACTCAGGTGTATGTATCTCTTCATGGGCCTTAAAATCATTGATTGATTATTATCTTCACCTGTATGCGACTACTGTACAGTCGTCATTGTAGTGTGTTTGAGTGTATGCACACCCAATATGTTTTGATCTCCAGATGAGATAATATGATCTCCCTTGTACCTGTGTATTCATACTGTACTTTTGAGCTTTTATCAACATTGATTGCATTTATATTTCTATGTGACCTAGGCCTCTATGACTACAGGCTTTGATGTTATGCTGGTATATTTGCCACTGTGGTCGCACTTTATCTTTGGGGTCGCTTACTCTGATTGCATTTGCACTTTATACAATGCATCATGGATCTACAAAATATGTTGCTATACTCGCCACTATGTTTGCGATCCTTGGAACCGGCAAGCCTGATTGCATTTGCATTTTATATGATATATTATGGATATATCAGTATTTTAACTTCGATTCGGCATCACAGTTCCAACTATGCATTTGCACTTTAATTTTAACTAGGGTTGTATCCATTCCACCACTTACGAATATACCAATATGATTTGATGTGTTTGTGCAGCATTTACGTATTTAATCTTGGACATTTACAATGTTATTGTATTCTGCCTCTATGTTGCCCTAACACAGTCTCAGCTATTTTTGTGCACTATGCACTGGTTTTCGTTGTTCCCACTTGGGCAGGCTGGATATTATTATGATTTGCACTATGTGTATTTTAGTCCATGTCAAGATGGCTGCCATGCCTATTACACTGCGATGCAGCCTGATGTGAGAGTGGACGAAAGAGTAGAAGGACTACATGTCATGCTTATATATAATTCATTTCCCCGTACGTGATCAAGCACTCAGTGTAGCGTGAAACACGTTGTGTTGCAGGACTTGCTGTACAGCATTCTGCCTCTGTTTGTTGCTGTCCTGTGTTCTAGTTTTTTTTATTTTTTACACCAATAACACCAATAAAACTTGTATCTACCATGATGTGTTTCTTTTTCCTTTTCCTTTGGAGATGTTCTTTTGGCTCGCGGGGAGTGCAGTTTCTTTTCCGTCTTGTCTTCTGATATATATATATATATATATATATATATATATATATATTTCAGTGAAAAACCTTGTTAAAGGGACGTTATGGTTAAGTTGCACTAATTAAAACCTGTGAAATTCAGTGAAAAAACGTTGTTAATGGGGCGTTATAGTTACAAGTAAAACCGAAAGTCCCCAGAAATATGGCAGTTATGGTAAGCTAAGCAACCATAGCTCGCGCTACCACAGTGCGCTGCTAAGACTAACACCCAGGACATAAAAGATGACATCACAAATATCCTTGCTGAGATCACTGATGGCATCACATATCTAGGCCACTTGCTTTTGTTCACTGACATATCTAGGCATGGTGGCTTTGTTAATTGACAGTCTGAATATGACAATTCAAAATGTGCTATGTTAGATGATTGTCGGAAGTGGCTGACTCACTTGTCTGTTTCAGTTTGTCAGTGCGGCTTGACGATCAGACGGGTGTTGCGTAAGGTCCTTTCCTCTGGTCTACTCCTTGGATTCAGAAGTCAGAGCAGCGCCAAAAGCTGAGGACGAGCTGAAGACGTGATTGATCGGAGCAGAGCGGCACACATACGGTTGAGCATCATTCCTGCAGTCAGCTGCCCGCGGAATTGTCGTGTCTTGGACTTTCTGGGGGTCCTCCTGCACCTTGTCGGGCTTGTTTGGCGGTGGTGCTTGGAGGCAGCGGGTTGGAGCTGGTAAGTGCGGGGGGAGAGGACCATTGGCAGCACCTGCAATTTCAAGCTGAGCAGTGCTAGATAAATGCAGGCAATGTGCTGCACACTGCATGCGCTGTATGTGGTGATTAAGCTATGTATTGTTCAAGTGGTGCTCAAGTGGTAAAAGCAATCCACAGCAGGAGACGCTGCTTGATGTCCATGAGTATCTTTTGGAGCCGGTGTGTGCACTGTCATTAACATTTGACAACGTGTGTGTTTTACACCGTGCCGGGGACGCAGTGTTGAGAAGAAGAGCTCCATCCCCCCAGGGCTCAACAGGTGGGACGAGAACAGGGACTGCAGGGCTGGGCCCTTTGACCCGGATCGTAACTCCACCTGAGAACAGAGTTCTTTGTGGTCGTGGCTCTTAGTAAAGGACTGATAAAGTAGTCCATCTAGAGATGTGCGAACAAGAAACTATACAAACAAGGAGACTGACCGAGGTGCTCCAGCCACTAGATCTCCTATTCACATTGGTCATTCTTCACCATCGGAGCCTCCGCTGGGTGAAACTGTAACCTGTGCGGGTGGGGTGTAGAAGTACAGGTCAAAATAGGAGCCTCCACTGCCTCATTTGTGAATACACTGGTGCTGGAGCGGCGTCCTCCAGGGGAATGCGAGACTGGGGAAACTTTAAGGGTGGGAGGGGCAGCAGCGCCAAGATCCTGCCCCTCCCACCCTACCCCTAGTAATGGATTGTGAACTACTAGCTGTGGATGTGCCTTCACAGCTGCCCTCAGAGGTTGAAGCAACGAGGTTGACCAATGAGACCAAAGGGCACAGAGCTCTTGATTTGCAGGTGTTTACCTGCGGTGTCTCTAAGAACACTAAGTCACCAGTAATAAGACAATATCGGCAAGCCATGCTCAAGAAAGTGTGGCACCGCAAGAGCCTTATGGTGGGTCCCCTATCAAAACAAAGGTTCTTTTTATAGAAAACCCGAAACGTTAGGGGAAACAATAGGGGAGATCTGTTTGAACAAAACAAGAAATGTGGGGGTAGCACCTCTGGCTACCACTACCATCCTCCACAAGAGGCAACAAACCATGGGAGGCCCCACATCGATTGAGACGGAGGACAAGGAGGCTACCAACTTAAATTGCCCCCCTCTTGCCGGCACTTGGTAGAAATGGTGGGGCTGTATGTGCCTTAAGCCAGAGCTTGAGTGCTGAGGGGGAGGGCTTTGTTATGCAGAGCCCCGTTCAGGGCAGGACGGGTCAGTGGGATTACCTACAACGGGGGAATGTTCCTGTGCAGGACGCATTTGAGGAATGGGCAAAGGACATAGAACTCTCGAGAAAAAGGGCACGTCTAGTTCTGCCTGAATTATCTACGTCCATGCCAGGAATTGGTAAGAGGGAAAAAACAGGCCCGGACAATCATTTCAAGAGTCAAACAGGTGGAGATGGAAGGCCTGGCACAATAGAACTTGGCAGACATTGAGTTGGTCATCGATAGCATGCCATCGGACGAGGACCTTCTGATGGACATGGCGGTGGCCCAAGTTGAAGACAAGCCTTTTAATATGCCTCCCTCCAATTCTGGTATTGACGCAAGTACTGTTGCTGCATTGGCAGTTACAATGATTCCCTTCATAAAGTGATATGAATCTCTTAGTGATACATTGAAGGACCAGATGACAGTCTTAGCAATGTTGCACTCCAAGATGATCATTGTGCAGGGCTTCATATCAGCCTTGCTCTGTAACCTGGACAAAAATACCGTCCAGATTACTGAGATTCTTCACTCCATCATAGATCCTATCATCAAGGATAAAGACATTTGAAGGCGGGATAGAGTTAATGGTATGCCTGGAGCAATTATAGCCAGAGAAGAAATAATTAACAACGAAACCTGCCCAATGACATTTGTGATGTCATCTTTGATGTCGTGGGTGTTAGTCTTAGCAGTGCACGGTGGTGGCGCGAGTTATGGTTGCTTAGCTTACCATAACTGGCAAATTTCAGGGGGTTTTCGGTTTTACTTGGAACCATAACGTCCCTTTAACAAGTTTTTTTCACTGAATTTCATAGGTTTTTAGTAGCGCAATTTTACCATAGCGTCCCTTTAACAAAGTTTTTTTCACTGAATTTCATAGGTTTTTAGTAGCGCAACTTAACCATAACATCCCTTTAACAAAGTTTTTTTACTGAATTTCATAGGTTTTTAGTAGCGCAACTTAACCATAACGTCCCTTTAACAAAGTTTTTTTCACTAAATTTCATAGGTTTTTAGTAGCGCAACTTAACCATAACGTCCCTTTAACATATTTTTTTCACTGAATTTCATAGGTTTTTAGTAGCAAAGACTAACAATAATAACTTTGACTTTATGTACATGTAATATAGAACATACTGAACCCCTTCTACTGAATTTGACGTCCGCACACTTTTTTGATGTTCGCAGACATGTTTGGACAACAGTACACCTGCCTAAAAAGTCTGGGGGGGGTATGTTCAATTGTTATATTATAACATAGTAACATTTAAAAAATTCACAAAGTAGCACACATACATATTATATGTAGTAATACATAAGAAATGTAACCCATATATGTGACACACTAACCATTCATTTAAATACAATATGTTCTAAAATGGAATATACCAAATGAAGAAAAATTGGCTTCCAACATAATTACCTCACAGACACTCCACAACTAAGAGCAAGACCAGACCTACAGAGGACTCAGAACATATATTACCTGACATAGTAAGTGTACTTCATTTTACTCATATATTTATAAACTTTCTGTATTAGATTAAAAAAAAATATATTATCTTTTTTTTTTCTCACAGAAATGTCTAGTACTCTGGAATGGTTAGAGGAGCACTTCCCACATGACGAAATGTCAGAAAATAGTGAAGCTAATGGTAGACACTTTACAATATAAACCATTTACTTATTATCATATGATATATATTTAACATATATATACTCTTGGAAACATAAAAGAAAAAATGGATTTATTGTTGACCAATTTTAATCATTTGAAAACTTTTGTTGAGGATTATTTTAAAACAAAAACCTCATACCATTGTCCCACATGTACTTGTCCCCCTCACCATATGCCAGTCAATTAACCCCAAACCCTCTTGATAACCCAAAACGTTTTGATGAGACTTCCATCCCTTCTTCACCTGATACCAATCATGTTGAAAACCCTAATTCTCCTGTTTTTGTTTCCGTTTCTGCCTCACCTTCTCTGTCATAAATTGTAAATATATTTTAAATAAACTTACATTTTTATATTGTGTTGTAATTAGTTTCAGTTTTAAAAAAAACAACAATTTAGGTGTCCGCGGACAGCGCGGTTGTTCTGAAATGTTTGTAAATAAATGAAAATGGAGGTGTCCTAGAGAACACTTTACCTGTCCGTAGTGTTCGCTAGCAAGTTAAAACTGTTCTAAGAACACAAGTGGTGTCCTGAAATGTTCGTAAATAATCGAAAATGGAGGTGTCCTGAAGAATACAATACCTGTCCGTAATGTTGCCTAGCATGTGGAAACTGTTCTAGAACACACGCGGTGTCCTGAAATGTTCTTCAAGAAACGAAAATGGAAGTGTCCTAAAGAACACTATACCTGTCCGTAGTGTTCGCTAGCAAGTTGAAACTGTTCTAGAACACACGCGATGTCCTGAAATGTTCATAAATAAACAAAATGGGGGTGTCCTGAAGAACACTATACCTGTCCGTATTGTTCGCTAGCAAGTTGAAACTGTTCTTAGAAGACATGTGGTGTCCTGAAATGTTCGTAAATAAACGAAAATGGAGGTGTCCTGAAGAACACTATACCTGTCCCTAGTGTTCGCTACTAAGTTGAAAATGTTCTAAGAACACAAGCGGTGCCCTGAAATGTTCGTAAATAAACGAAAATGGAGGTGTCCTGAGGACGCTATGTCTGTCCGTATTGTTTGCAAGGAAGTTAAACTGTTCTAAGAACAAACGGTTGTCCGTAACTGTTCGTTTGATGTGTGACGCACTTTTAATTACTTCAGGACCCGACCAGTGTCCGTAGGACATCAACACGCATGGGCAAACCAATGTCCGTGCATTTGGTGTCCTGCGGACAGCCGCTTCCTTCGCGAACATGTTCGCGGAACGATCATGTGACCGCGCCCCAGCTGATCGCGTGTTCTGAATGCGGACACTGTTCGTGTCCCAGAACAATTTAAAAGTACATTTTCAAGTAATCCAAAATATTTCTCAATAAAAACTCACCATAGCACAAGTCCCACGTACTAATCCTGAGTTTCTACATACTTTTTGAAACCTTTTGAAACTTTTATTGTGTTCGATCTGTCCGCGGACATGGTGCATGTCCGCAAACCGCGAACAAGCACCCCTATAAATGACCACGCCCTAGAGCTTATTCTCATTGTGTTTCTGGCTATTCTTCAGAACACAGTGATTTTTGCTGCCACCTGCAGATTACACCATCATCGAGATGGCATCCATGGCTGAACTACTGCCACCTGGTGCTGCACCTGCTTCAGCACCACCCCCACCCCCTCCACCACCACCACCTCCCCAAGGGCCTGAAGAGGGGAACAGGAGTGAGGATGCAGAGGAGGAAGAAGAGGATGACGAGAATGAGGTAGTGGAAATCCCTTCTACCCGCACTTGGCGTGAATCTTGGGTGTGGCGGTTTTTTGACATTCATGGGAATGGTCCATAGGCTTGTGCGAACCGAATCATCTGTAATGAGTGCAAAATGGTACTCAGTCGCGGGAGGCATGGTTCGTACAGCTTTGGGACCACAACCATGAAGTGACACCTCAAGTAATTTCACTCTGGGGCCATTCGCAGGGTTGTACCTTGCGAGGAGCGTAGTAGGTTGATTTCCTCTACTTCATCCTCCGTTTCCGATCCTGTCACCACAAGGGACACAGCGTCTTCTTCAAGCTGCCTCACAGGCCATACATAATGCTGATGACCCTTACCTTTCAAGGGTCACAGTTGTGTGTATGTACTGCGACACAGTACTCTGCAGGGGGGAGCGACTTCGTAGTGCTTTTGAGACTATCGTCTCAGAGCACGAGAAGATCTGCTCACTACCCAAATAAAACCCACTCTACATCTTCCTCTCTCAGCTCGCCCTTTCTTATCCCCGTGGTTGATGTCCCCCCATTACCCTCGTTTCCCCTCCTCTCCTTGTGTGTCGTGTATAAAAAACCAAAAAAAATAAAATAACAAAAATAAAAAAAATAAGGCTCTTTTCAGTGCCGCCTTTCACAGTTAAAAAGTAGAAGTGAAAATAAATGAAGCAGGGCCCTTTGTATTTCTTTGAAGTCCGCGGACAGTCCGCGGACATCTAAAATTTTGGGGTGCTACCCTATCATAAGCATTGCAATTTTCTCTGGGAGGAAGTGGTGGCTCTGAAAAGAGCCTTTGGGAGGTGTTTGTGTTTCAAAAAATATAAATACTCAACAACTACTTCAAATGGATGCTGTAATTCTAAAAAAGGTTGCAATGCATTTTGTATGTTTCTTAGAAAAATCTGATTGCCAGCATAAGTTAGATGTACTCCATCTCCGCGAAAATTGTTATTACTACGAAACATAATATTTTCATTGTGAAAAGAGGACATGCCAAAATCTCTTAAAAAGGCACAAACAGCCTTATTGACATTGTGCCTTGCTTTCTCCATTTGTGGACCAAATGAAGAAGAACAAAGCCACATTTGTCTATGCGCAATCCGTGAAAAAATTACTTGAGAATTTGGAAACATGTCCATGACCTTCCCAAGTCCTTTTTTGATTGCAAATTGCAAAGAAATTCCAGACACATGACCTAAACTGTTCCCTGCACAATGCATTATAATTATATCTGGATGTTGCTCTGTCTCCAAAGTAGCACAGAGAGGCAACAAGTCCAACCACTTCATTCCACGTACTCCATGCCAGTGTACTTCCACATGTGGGAATCCAAGATCTACAGTTACTCCACAGGTTTCTGCATGCACCTTCAACCAATGTATCCACAAGTCTCCCAAAATCCAAACAATCTGTTTTCTGAAAAACACAAACATAGCTATCTGTTCTTCTCTCAGCAAAAAGAGTATCTGAGAAACTCTCTCCTGGCACAACACACCCGCTAAATGTCCTGACCAATCCCTTTCAGTGCTCATTCTCATTTGCATGACTTCTGAACCCAAAAATCCCCGGATGTAACACCCGATGTCCGCAAACTACTGCCATGTCCACGGACATATCGTAACATGAACAGCCCTTCTACCATTTCTACTTCACTCTCTATGCCATTCCCTCATTGGACGTAGCTAAGAAGTCACATGTCCTTCCACCAATCACATTCAACACCTCTACATCTAACTGCATCATCATAGATCAGCACTGCAAATGTACTGTGAATCTCTCAGAGTACAAGTGTCATATCATTGGCAAGCACCATCTACAAGAAATACTGTACAAGTCTCCAAGATTTCTACTTGCAGCTCCATGCATATCCATATGCATGAACACAAACTACAGGTATGCATATTTTCTGTACAGTATATGAACACATTTTCTAACTGACTTTTAGCTTGTATAATCTGTAAAATGAATTTACTGTCTTTTTTTCAATCTCCTAAAATCAACTGTCACTTACAAACCTTTATACTATTTAATTTCTTTATACACACACACACACACAAAATCATGTTAAACTAACATTTTTGAAATTAAATATATAGACTACATGTAGTGAAACAAAATTGCATGCACACTCTATATTCAGATCTCAAATAATAATACTTGTACAATTACATATTTTTTAAATTTCTTTATTTACTTAGTTACTTACATTTATATAGGACAAACAGCCCATTACACTGAGGCACTATTACTTGTAAGAGCTTAGTTACAGGAATAATGGTATTCAGTGCTACATTATAAATTTCACAAGACATAGTAAAGATATTTTGTTGGCTACAGTTAGTAATTGAAATACAATTTGTTCATTAAGAACATATCAAATGCTTTCAACTGGTGCGACGTATCTTATGTAAATAAGATAGTTTTAATGGTTTTGAGAAAGGCGCTGAGGATGCCAATTAAAAATGAAAAACAGTGCTATATACAAACAAAATCACTAATTTCTTTCTTTTACAATTGCAGTGAAGACCATTCTCCTGAAAAGAAGCAGCTGAATTTGAAGTACAAAAAAGAACTAAGAAGTAACCTGCTCATTTTAGAAAAAAAGTAAGTAGAATATCACCATCATATTTGTATTATTACTCAAACACACTGTAAGGTTAATTCATGCTATTTCTGTGCCTGAAAATAGAGATTCTGCACCATTCTGTCCACAAATCCCCATGTCTTAAACAGCGTCTTACAGTCAGAATGGCCCACAATTCCTATTTTTGACACACAAATTACCCAACTCAACTGCTACAATTTAGAATTATAGAACAAACAACTGTTTAAATTGTATAGCATTAGATATACTATTTATACTTCTCCACACCACTAGCTTACTTTTTTCTGTCCTCTGAACCCCAGTTTAGTAACACATTAATTCAATACACCCATCCCTACTAGTTGTAGTTCCCAATGCACAATCACACACCATTACATACATCTTTATCATCTTACTCACACTCATGCACACAGCACACATACATTGCAAAACACCCCAACCCATACCTTCTTTATTTTTTTCAACAGACCCTAAAGAATGCCTACCAAAAATCAAGTCCGTAGAAAGCAACGCAGAAGTAGAGCAAATGAAAATAAAAGTGTCCAACATAAGCATCCATCTCTAGCACAATTTGTAAAAAAAGTTGAAAAAAAACATTTAATACAGTCATTTAGTGAAACAAAAGAAGTTTCAAGTACAAAAACTTTGCCTCCTCTATCAAAATGTAAACCAAACCAAAAAACAATTAACAGAAAATCAGCTATCACTACAGATAAAACTGCTTCTTTAAATCTTGATATAGTTCAAAGTAATCATACCAAGAAAAGTATTTTAGCCTAAAAGTTTCAACTTGCTAGCGAACAGGGCGGACAGGTATAGTGTTCTTCAGGACTCCTCCATTTTCATTTATTTACGAACATTTCAGAAAAACTGCGCTGTCCGCGGACACCTAAATTGTTTTTTTTTTTTAAACTGAAACTAATTACAACACAATATAAAAATTTAAGTTTATTTAACATATATTTACAATTTATGACAGAGAAGGTGAGGCAGAAACGGAAACAAAAACAGGAGAATTAGGGGTTTCAACATGATTGGTATCAGGTGAAGAAGGGATGGAAGTCTCATCAAAACGTTTTGGGTTATGGAGAGGGTTTGGGGATAATGGACTGGGATATGGTGAGGGGGACAAGTATATGTGGGACAATGGTATGAGGTTTTTGTTTTAAAATGATCCTCAACAAAAGTTTTCAAATTATTAAAATTGGTCAACAATAAATCCATTTTTTTCTTTTATGTTTTCAAGAGTGTTATCCGTAATAGTTTCTTCAGAGGTATTTTCTATTTTGGTATGCTCTGTACAAAAAAAATATATATGTTAAATATATATCAAATAATAATAATTAAATGGTTTATATTGTAAAGTGTGTACCATTAGCTTCACTATCTTCTGACATTTCGTCATGTGGGAAGTGCTCCTCTAGCCATTCCAAGGTACTAGACATTTCTGTGAGAAAAAAAGATAATATATTTATTTTTTAATGTAATACAGAAAGTTTATAAATATATGAGTAAAATGAAGTACACTTACTATTTCAGGTAATATATGTTCTGAGTGCTCTGTAGGTCTGGTCTTACTCTTAGTTGTGGAAAGTCTGGGAGGTAATTATGTTGGAGGCCAATTTATCTTATATATATAAATATTGCATTTTAGAACAAATTGTATTTAAATGAATGGTTAGTGTGTAACACATACATTTCTTATGTATTACTACATATAATATGTATGTGTGCTACTTTGTGAATTTTTTTTTTAATTTTTTTAAAACTTGTATTTATTAGTTTTACATAGATATTACATGAAAAAAGATAACATTGAATCTTATAACATTCCCTTCCCCCTCCCCCCTCCCTCCCCACGGGTCGGATGGAGTCATTTTGTCCAGGGATCCTGTTATGCGTTGAATATGTCTGAGATTTTTATGTTATGGGGGCACCATTGTTCCATAAAGTCTGACTGGAGGTATTGCAGGGTCCCTTCCCATTCTTTTACAAATTTGTCTCCTGTTCCTTGAAGTTTGTGAGTAATTTTCTCCATTGTTATATGGGCCCATACTTTCTGTAGCCAGGTGTAGGTCAGTGGGGTATTTTTATTTTTCCAGTTCTGTGCAATGGTGGTCCAAGCTGCTATGAGTAGTCCCATGAAAGATCTCCATTGCGTTTTGCTGTATTGCCTTGCTGTATCATCTCTGATTCCACAGAGCCACACCTCCTCCCCCATCAACCCCACATCCGGGAATATTTTGCCCATCTCGTTTTTCACTTCTTCCCAAAAGGGTCTAATGCATTTACAGTCCTGCCATATGTGTCTCCATGTTCCCACTTCGTCACATCCTCTCCAGCAGTGGTTGGATGTGTTGGGGTACATTGAGTGGAGCCTCTCTGGAGTGTAGTGCCACTGTGTCATAACTTTGACCCACATCTCCCTAGTTTGTGCCGAGCGGGTCATTCTGGGGATCTGTTTCCATAGGTCTTCCCATTGTTTATCCGTTGGTTCCACCCCCAATGTTCTGCCCCATTTTATTCTGTATGACCATTTAATGCTTTCCCCTTGTGAGTTTATGTATTTGTATAAAGTTGATACCCACTTTTTTTCCCCCGTGTTGGATATGATGTATGTTTCGAACCCTGTAAGGTCCCTGGTTGCTGCCTCGGTGATTATCGGAGAGTTTAGCCAGTGCTTTAGCTGTTCATATCTATATCTATCGATTTTAGGGATTCTCGTGCCTGCCAAGCACGACTCCAGGGAGATGATTTCCTTGTCCACAAACATCTCGCCTATTTTAGTAATGCCCACCTTCTCCCAGGTGTCATATGCCCCTTGTTCCATCCCCAGTGGAAATAGTGGGTTTCTACAGATGGGTGTAAAGGGTCCAATCGCCGTGGTCATTATGCCTTTTTTTGTTTGGCTATCCCATGCTTCAAGCGTGGTTTTCATAATTTCGCTTAGCCTTAGATTTTCATGCCTGTGCTGCCTCTGTTTCCAGAGAAGTTCTACCAGTGGGGTCCTTGCTACTGCTCTGTCTTGTTTGGCCCATATCTGTTGCGGATCCTCCCCCACCCACTCCCTCAGAACTTTAAGCTGTGCTGCCTGGTAATATTTTCTAAAATGGGGGAGCGCCATTCCTCCTTCTCTGGTTGGGGCCGTGAGGACCATCCTGGCAATTCTCGGTGTTTTCCCTTTCCATATGAAGGACGATACCAGTTTTGTTAAGGTTTTGAAGAACGTGTCTGGGACCCCCACCGGGAGAGCCTGAAAATAATATAGTGCTTTTGGGAGGATGGTCATCTTGATTGATTGTATTCTACCCCACCAGTATATCTGTAGTGGGTTCCATCTATTTAATTCCCTTCGGATGTTTGTAAGTAGCGACGGGTAGTTTTCCCCGTAGAATTGTTCTATTTTTGGGGGTACATTTATTCCCAGATATTTAATACCTTTCTGTACTATCTTGAGGTCTAGTATTTTTGCCTCCCTTTCTATGTTCGTTCTATCCCCTGCCAGGATGAGGATCTCTGATTTTTTTCTATTTATTTTTAGGCCAGAGATAGTCCCATAGTTTTCTAGTTCTTTAACTATAGCCGATAAAGTGGATTCAGGGTCCTCTATGGTTATTAGCATATTGTCCGCATACGCAATTACTTTGTGTTGCTGACCCGCCATTTCTATCCCTTTAATGTGTATTGACTCCCGAATTTTAATTAGGAGGGGTTCTAAGAAGAGAGCGTACAATAGTGGTGATAGGGGGCAACCCTGTTTCGTTCCTCTCGTTATCGTTACCTTGCCAGTAAGCTCTCCATTAATGGCTATTCTACTAGATGGGGAATTGTAGTTTGCTCTAATACTCGCGATATATTGTTCCCCAAACCCCATGGATTCCAGAACCCTAAACAGTATTGACCACTCCACTCTATCGAAAGCCTTCTCGGCGTCTACTGACAGTAGTATCGCTGGGGTGTGGGTTATCCCTATTTTTTCGACCAGGTGGGCTAGCCTCCTAGTGTTATCGTGGGTTTGTCTGCCGGGAATGAAGCCTGATTGATCCTCACTTATCAGTTTAGGGAGGAGCGGGGATAACCTTGTTGCCAGGATTTTCGTATATATTTTTGCATCTAGATTGATTAGGGAGATTGGTCTGTATGATGCAGGGTTAATTGGATCTTTGCCTGGTTTGTGAAACACCAGCACCTTCGCTTCATTCATTGTGGGGGTCACGTTACCGGTGTCCTTGAATGAGTTTAGGAGTTTTGTTAGGATCGGAGTCAATATGTCTGCATATTTTTTATAAAATGGGGCCGTGAACCCATCCGGGCCTGGAGCTTTGTTACTTGGGAGTCCTTTTATGGCTTTATTGACTTCCTCTTCGCTGATAGGGGTCTCTAGTGACTGTTTGTCTTCTTCTGAGATTTTCAGGATCTTTAGGGCCTCTAAGTATGAAGTTTGGGCGTTTATATCGGGGTGCTCTGTGGAGTAGAGCGTTTGATAATATTGCCTCAGTGTTTCCCCCATGTCGTGCGTAGAGGTTTGAATGACCCCTTTCGCATCGCATATGGCCTTAATCGTTGTTTCTTTTTGTTTCGCCCTTAATTGTCGCGCCAGGAGTCTGTCTGCTTTGTTCGCTCTTATATAATATCTCTGTTTCAGATAGAGTAGATTCCTTTCTGCGCCCTTTGTACGTAACATCTCTAGTTAGCCTTGTGTGTTTTTCAGTGTTTTTTTTAATATCTTTGTGGGTTGAATCGTCAATTTCTCTTGGATCTCCTCAATTGTTTTTTCCAGCTCTTTTTCCCACTGATCGCTTTGTTTATCTCTCGTGATTTTCATCGCTATCATCTTCCCCCTCAAGACTGCTTTAAACGCATCCCAGACTGCGCTCATTGCGACCTCCCCTGTGTCATTTTGTATGAAGTATTCCTCTATCATTTCCCTTATGGCCTCCCCTGCAACTGGGTCATGGATCAACTCCTGCGGTAGTCTCCATTTCCATAGCCCACTCTTCCTCCCTGGGAGAGTCACGTCCAACCATAGAGGGGCATGGTCCGAGAGGGTTATAGAGCCCTTATCTAGCCCTTGTATCTTTCCCAGTAGTCCCACTGACACCCAGAGATAGTCGATCCTGGACATAGAGTTGTGAACATGTGAGAAATATGTGTACCCCCTCTGTTCACCTTTCAGTTCCCTCCAAACATCATTCAGAGCCATTTGGTCCATTTGCTGTTTCAGACGTTTTGATGGCGCTCCCTGTCCATGTGTGTTTCCTGTGCTCCTATCTAGCTTTGGGTTCCACGCCAAATTAAAATCCCCCCCCCAATATCACTTCCCCTCTAGCGAAATCTTCCAGTTTCGATAATGCGCTTCTGAGAAAGCCATCCTGTCCCTGATTGGGTGCATATATTGAGGCGAGTGTTATGCGACATCCTTCGATTTCTACATTGGCAAAGGCGTATCTCCCTTCCTTATCGGTTATAGTGTCTAGTGGTTTTATGTTCTTTCCTTCTTTTATCGCTATCAGGACTCCTGCTTTTTTCTCTGTTGTCGTTGCCTGTGCCCATATTTTGTATCCTTTTATCCGCATTTTGTGCTTATCCTTAGTTTTGATATGGGTTTCCTGGAGGAGTAGTACATCCGCCTTCCCCCTTTTGAATTGTTTCTCCAGTTTCGCTCTTTTTGTTGGGTGGTTCATGCCCCTAATATTGTAGGTCATAAAGCGTATCATCCCCATTCTATTTTGTTTGTATGCCATTGCATCCGGTCCCCTTCTGTTCTCGATTCAACTCTTTGATTCTTCCGATCCCTTCCCCTCCCTTGAACTTCCCTTCCCCCCCAACTTTGAACTTTAAACCAACCAAACTGTCCCCCGAGTAGGGCGAGGGTTCCTATTGACGCTTGGGCGTTGCGCCCTTCGCTCCCTGCCCTCCATACCCTCGGGGGGTATGTTGTGGGGATTCCTAAACCCCACTGAACCATTTGTCTTTACCTGGTTCCAGACCGTTGGGTCTCGACCAGACCGCCCTCCGTGAATTGTCCGTTCCGCTCCGTTCCCATACTCCCCCCCGACTGGGTCTCAGTGGCAGCGTTTTCGTGTCTGTCCCCCTGGCATATGTTTTTCTTGTGTTCCTCATGGTACCTTTCTCCGGGTGTCTCTCCCTGGATTTGCCTTCTTCTGCTTGCTGGATTCCCAGCCCATAGGTTTTCTCGTTCATTCTCTCCTGTATGTGGCCTCCCCCTGCTCCATCTGCTCCATCTCTTCATCTTGTAGTCCCATCGTGCTGAGGCCTTCTTCCAGCGTGGTCACTCTTTTCTGTTTTCCTTCCCATGTAAACAGTAACCCAAATGGGAAGGTCCATTTGTAGCGGATTTGTTTTTCTATTAGCACTTTCACCAGTGGGGCCATTGCTCTTCTTTTTTGGAGGGTTATTAGTGCCAAGTCCTGATACAGTTGGATGTCTTGCCCATTCATTTTAATATGTTCCAATTCCCTGGCTCTCCTGAGGATCTGTTCTTTCTGCGGGTAGGAGGATAGCGCCACAAGGACATCACGTGGTCTTTCCCGTGGGGCCCCCGCTCTTTTCGGTCCCACCCTGTGGATTCTGTCGACTCCGATATCCTCGATGTCTTGTGTTCCCAGAATGTCTCTGAACACCTCCTTCACCGCTTCCTTCAGATCTTTGTCTAGCACTGATTCCGCCATGTTCTTGATTCGGATGTTGGAGCGTCTAGAGCGGTTCTCTAAATCCTCACATTGTAGTTCCAAGTTGTGAGTGAGTGTCACCAGGTGTTCTTGCGTTTCGCTTGTTTGTCTCGTGTCTTCTTCAAGACTTTGCACCGTTTTTTCCACTATATCTGTTCTTTCTTCTAGGTTGTTCATGTCAATTCTCATGTCTTGTACCGCTTGTTTCATTTCGTTCTTCATGTATGTAAATTGTTCCTGGACTGTGGACATGAACTTTTCCTGCAGGTCCATGAACCAGGTTTGCATGTCCTCCCTGGTCAGTGGTTGCTGTTGTTGGGATAGTGGTTCTGCCTCCCCCGTGGAGTCTCCCTGGTTTCTCCCTCTCGGTTGTGGTGTCCCCTCTGTTGACCACATTTGTAGAATATCGGCCCCTTGTTTCGCTGTTTGGGGAGTCTGCTGGATGGGGTTCCCCTTTCCTTTTGCTCTAGACATGATAGGGCGCTCCGTCAGATAGTCTATGTGGCTCCTGCGCCCTCTTGTAGCCCTCCGATGGGGCCCCCTCGCTTTCTTGTCCTCCGAGATGTTCTTAACTGTTGGGGGTTCTGCGGTAATGTGTTTCTCCTTCCTGAGTTTCCCCCCTTTCCTCACCCCTGTCTTGTGGGCCTTGGATCCAGCCTGCGTGGGTGGGGGGGGGGACTTGCGAGGTGACTCCTTGTGTCCCAGGGGAAATCTAGTTGATGCCCGAGAGAGGTTCTTTTTTTTTTAATTTTTTTTTATTTTTTTTGTGAGTCCCCCCCCCGGGGTGTGTGCGCACGGGCGGGCGCCTTATTTCTGGACCTCCCCCTGGGCCGGCTCACCTTTAACGCTACGTCCTCTTGTGTGCTCCGTGCAGGGCGGCCCCCGCGGCTCCTCTCCTGCGGTCCGCCCTGTCCGCACTGTTTTCTCCCGGCGCCGCAGCTGCTCCGCTGCACGCCGCTCTCCCCTCACCTCGGGGCGGCGTGAGGGCGGTTCTGTTCTTCGGGTTCCGCTGTGTCCCTGATCCCGCTCTCTCGCTGGCCGGTGCCTCCCAGTCGCCCAACGCCGCGCTGGACGGCCCCCTGCGACGCGGGAGAGATTCCTTCGGCCCCGATGGGGGAGGGGGCGGTCTGCCTCGCTCCTCGTGTTTTCTGCGGCGCACGCTTTCCCACAGCGCCTGCTTCCTCGCTGGGGGGGGGGTGTATGGGGGGCAGCTTGGTAATCGGGGGGGCCGAAGGACGGTCCGTCACGGCTTCGGTCGTGCTATTTTCGGCGGCCCGGGCGGAGTGCGGTTTAGCTGCGACTCCTCACCCCGGCGGCCATCTTGGAATAACTTTGTGAATTTTTTAAATGTTACTATGTTATAATATAACAATTAAACATACCCCCCCAGACTTTTTAGGTAGTGGTACTGTTGTCCGAACATGTCCACGGACATCAAAAAAGTTCGCGGACATCAAATTCAGTATAAGGGGTTCAGTATGTTCTATATTACATGTACATAAAGTCAAAGTTATTATTGTTAAGCTTTGGTACTAAAAACCTATGAAATTCAGTGAAAAACTTTGTTAAAGGGACGTTATGGTTAAGTTGCGCTACTAAAAACCTATGAAATTCAGTGAAAAAACTTTGTTAAAGGGACGTTATGGTTAAGTTGCGCTACTAAAAACCTGTGAAATTCAGTGAAAAAACATTGTTAATAGGATGTTATAGTTACAAGTAAAACCGAAAGCCCCCAGAAATATGGCAGTTATGGTAAACTGATCAACCATAGCTCGCGCTACCACAGTGCGCTGCTAAGACTAACACCCAGGACATCAAAGATGACATCACAAATATCTTATATGAGATCACTGATGACATCACATATCTAGGCCACTTGCTTTTGTTCACTGACATATCTAGGCATGGTGGTTTTGTTAATTGACAGTCTGAATATGGCAATTCAAAATGTGCTACTTTAGATGATTGTCGGAAGTGGCTGACTCACTCGTCTGTTCCAGTTTGTCAGTGCGGCTTGACGATCAGACGGGTGTTGCGTAAGGTCCTTTCCTCTGATCTACTCCTTGGATTCGTAAGTCAGAGCAGCGCCAAAAGCTGAGGATGAGCTGAAGAGAGTGATTGACCGGAGCAGAGCGGCACACATACGGTTGAGCATCATTCCTGCTGTCAGCTGCCCGCGGAATTGTCGTGTCTTGACTTTCTGGGGGTCCTCCTGCACCTTGTCGGCGTGTTCGGAGGAGGTGCTTGGAGGCAGCGGGTTGGAGCTGGTAAGTGCGGGGGGAGAGGACCATTGGCAACACCTGCGATTTCAAGCTGAGCAGCCCCAGATAAATGCAGGCAATGTGCTGCACGCTGCATGCGCTGTATGTGGTGATTAAGCTATGTATTGTTCAAGTGGTGCTCAAGTGGTAAAAGAAATCCACAGTAGGAGACGCTGCTTGATGTCCATGAGTATCTTTTGGAGCCGGTGTGCGCATTGTAATTGGGAATAACATTTGACAACGTGTGTGTTTTACACCGTGCCGGGGACGCAGTGTTGAGAGGAAGAGCTCCACCTCCTCCAAGGCCCAACAGGTAGGACAAGAACAGGGACTGCAGGGCTGGGCCCTTTGACCCGGATCGTAACACCACCTGAGAACAGAGTTCTTTGTGGTCGTGGCTCTTAGTAAAGGACTGACAAAGCAGTCCATCTAGAGAGGTGCGAACAAGACCCTATACAAACAAGGAGACTGACCGAGTTGCTTCAGCCACTATATCTCCTATTCACATTGGTCAATCTTCACCATCGGAGCCTCCGCTGGGTGAAACTGTAACCTGTGCGGGTGGGGTGTAGAAGTACAGGTCAAAATAGGAGCCTCCACTGCCTCATTTGTGAATACACTGGTGATGGAGCGGCGTCCTCTAGGGGAATGCGAGACTGGGGAAACTTTAATGGTGGAGGGGTGGGCAGCAGTGCCAAGATCCTGCCCCTCCCACACTTCCCCTAGTAATGGATTGTGAACTACTAGCTGTGGAGGTGCCTTCACAGCTGCCCACAGAGGTTGAAGCAACGATGCTAACCAATGAGACCAAAGGGCACAGAGCTCTTGATTTGCAGGTGTTTACCTTCAGTGTCTCTAAGAACACTAAGTCACCAGTAAGAAGACAATATCGGCAAGAGATGCTCAAGAAAGTGTGGCACCCCAAGAGCCTTATGGTGGGTCCCCTATCAAAACAAAGGTTCTTTTTATAGAAAACCCGAAACATTAGGGGAAACAATAGGGGAGACATGTTTGAACAAAACAAGAAATGTGGGGGTAGCACCTCTGGCTACTACTACCATCCTCCCCAAGAGGCAACAAACTGTGGGAGGCCCCACATCGATTGAGACGGAGGACAAGGAGGCTACCAACTTAAACTGCCCCCCCCCCTTGCCGGCACTTGGTACAAATGGTGGGGCTCTATGTGCCTTAGGCCAGAGCTTGAGTGCTGAGGGAGAGAGCTTTGTTATGCAGACCCCCGTTCAGGGCAGGACGGGTCAGCGGGATTACCTGCAATGGGGGAATGTTCCTGTGCCACACGGATTTGTGTAATGGGCAAAGAACATAGAACTCTCAAGAAAAAGAGCACGTCTAGTTCTGCCTGAATTATCTACGTCCGCGCCAGGAACTGGCAAGAGGGCAAAAACAGGCCCGGACAATCCCGAGAACATCATTTCAAGAGTCAAACAGCTGGAGATGGAAGGCCTGGCGCAATTGAACTTGGCAGACATTGAGTTGGTCATCGATAGCATGCCATCAGACGAGGATCTTCTGATGGTCATGGCGGCGGCCCAAGTCGAAGCAAGCCTTTTAATATGCCTCCCTCCAATTCTGGTATTGACGCAAGTACTGTTGCTGCATTGTCAGTTACAATGATTCCCTTCATAAAGTTATATGAATCTCTTAGTGATACATTGAAGGACCAGATGACAGTCTTAGCAATGTTGCACTCCAAGATGATCATTGTGCAGGGCTTCATATCAGCCTTGCTCTGTAACCTGGACAAAAATACCGTCCAGATTACTGAGATTCTTCACTCCATCATAGATCCTATCATCAAGGATAAAGACATTTGAAGGCGGGATAGAGTTAATGGTATGCCTGGAGCAATTATAGCCAGAGAAGAAATAATTAACAACGACACCTTGGAGGGCCCGGCCAATTTGAGAAAGGATACAGTGGTCCCTGATCAGAGGGCAGAAGGAATGGAACGAAGGGCAAAAAGCCATCTATCCATTGATGCATTTAAAACATCCCTAGAAGTTATGAATGAAGCTGCTCACGATGAGGGGATGACATCTACTGGAGCTCAACTCAGGGCGGATCAAATTGACCCATCCAAAGGTATGGGGCCGATTCAGGCCTATCATCCCCAAAAGGTGCCAAGTGTGTTTAAAGACCCAGGAAGGAACATTTTTCAGATCTTCTCAAAACTAACAGAAGGAAAGGAGGCTACATCAACTATGGACCTTTCACCGCAAACTAAAAGAAAGGCCTTAAAATTAAGATGGTCTAATAATAAGAAGCAGGAATTAAAGTTGCTGGCAGTAAAATCCTTTGTGTTCCAGGGCCCTTCAACTAGGAACAAATTTCAATTCTGGAACTTGGCTTCCACAGTTTCTAACAATGAGACCTCAAGGGGAGCCCCGCCCCCTCAAAGTCTGTATTCCTGGGGTAGTATTACCTGCGCGACTTCCCCAAATTCCTCCTCAGGATACTGGTAGGATGGAACAACAACCTGACGATGACGTCAGCATGGATTTGATTAATCTTTCAACATACTCTGACTCTGATGTGGAATACCTTGATGAAGTGCATAGGGCAGTGATCGATTTGCCGCCCCAGACAGGGGGGGTCAAACAAAACTTTTGATTATCACTTCTCAGTACAACAATGGGGAGGTGAGCCCCTGGGACGTGATGAATATGGAGTAAATCTGTCAAACTTAGAAGAGGCGCCCAACAAAAATGGAAGGATAGTCTGTTTACAGAAAGGGACTCCCGAAGTAAATAGAGGCTGACAAAGCTTTATGAATACACGTCCTCCAAGACTCTGTGACACCTCTGGATATATATATATATATATATATATATATATATATATATATATATATATATATATATATATTCAGTGAAAAAACCTTTGTTAAAGGGACGTTTTGGTTAAGTTGCGCTACTAAAAACGTATGAAATTCAGTGCAAAAAACTTGTTAAAGGGACGTTATGGTTCCAAGTAAAACCGAAAAACCCCTGAAATTCACCAGTTATGGTAAGCTAAGCAACCATAACTCGCGCCACCACCGTGCACTGCTAAGACTAACACCCACGACATCAAAGATGACATCACAAATGTCATTGATGACATCACATGTCTGGCTCACTCTTTTTTCTTTTGCTAACATATATAGGCCACATGGTTTTCTTCAGTAATAGTCAGAAACTAAAAATGTTATTTTATTTGTAGACATATCCTTCAAGTAGGTTCTTACAGTAATTCCCTTAGAGTCCAGACACATCATATGAAACATATACATGGCGGAATACAAAAGCTTGAAAGACAGCAATCCTTTTTGTGCATAAAGATAATCAATAGACTTATCAGCACTTTCTGATAGCTCTGATGTTTTTTTATGGCTGTACTTTCCCTGTATATGGTCATATTTGTATACATTGTACTCACACTACTTTCCTTAGGGTCCAATCACATCAAGTGATACATATACATAGAGTAAATAGCAGCTTTGAAACAGAGCAATCATTTATTTGCATGAAAATAATCAGTTAGGTTATGAATTGTTTCTGCTACTACTTGTGCTTTTTTGCTAACTTCACTTTCCCTGTATATACCCATATTGGTATGTGTTCTTGTCTCTTTGTGTTTTGTCTATAGTAATGCAATTATGTAATACATGGGTTTTATTAGCTGCTTATTACATATTTCACAGTACACAAAAATCTATTAAGAAAATAATTATCATTTCATTATTCAACATATTAACATTATGAATATTATACCTTTATCTTGTAAGCTGCACACAATGCTATGTTTCTGCATGAGTAGCTTAGTATACTAGATAGAACCCCATAATAGAATGCTATTTATATCAATGCATCGTTCAATGCACTAATTAGGGTATGATATTTATTGCAATGATCCTTCACACTTTTGTCGCAACATTATAATAAGAATCCCTTGTACACATATTTCATGAAAAGTACATACACATGTGATTTCATCAGTGATGTCATCAATGACATTTGTGATGTCATCTTTGATGTCGTGGGTGTTAGTCTTAGCAGTGCACGGTGGTGGCGCGAGTTATGGTTGCTTAGCTTACCATAACTGGCAAATTTCAGGGGGTTTTCGGTTTTACTTGGAACCATAACGTCCCTTTAACAAGTTTTTTTCACTGAATTTCATAGGTTTTTAGTAGCGCAATTTTACCATAACGCCCCTTTAACAACATTTTTTTCACTGCATTTCATAGGTTTTTAGTAGCGCAACTTAACCATAACGTCCCTTTAACAAAGTTTTTTTACTGAATTTCATAGGTTTTTAGTAGCGCAAGTAAGTGTACTTCATTTTACTCATATATTTATAAACTTTCTGTATTAGATTAAAAAAAAATATATTTTCTTTTTTTTTTCTCACAGAAATGTCTAGTACTCTGGAATGGTTAGAGGAGCACTTCCCACATGACGAAATGTCAGAAAATAGTGAAGCTAATGGTAGACACTTTACAATATAAACCATTTACTTATTATCATATGATATATATTTAACATATACTCTTGGAAACATAAAAGAAAAAATGGATTTATTGTTGACCAATTTTAATAATTTGAAAACTTTTGTTGAGGATCATTTTAAAACAAAAACCTCATACCATTGTCCCACATGTACTTGTCCCCCCTCATCATATGCCAGTCAATTATCCCCAAACTCTCTTGATAACCCAAAACGTTTTGATGAGACTTCCATCCCTTCTTCACCTGATACCAATCATGTTGAAACCCCTAATTCTCCTGTTTTTGTTTCCGTTTCTGCCTCACCTTCTCTGTCATAAATTGTAAATATATTTTAAATAAACTTACATTTTTATATTGTGTTGTAATTAGTTTCAGTTTTAAAAAAAAACAACAATTTAGGTGTCCGCGGACAGCGCGGTTGTTCTGAAATGTTCGTAAATAAATGAAAATGTCCTGAAGAACACTATACCTGTCCGTACTGTTCGCTAGCAAGTTGCAACTATTCTAGAACACACGCTGTGTCCTGAAATGTTCGTAACTAAACAAAAATGGAGGTGTCCTAGAGAACACTTTACCTGTCCGTAGTGTTCGCTAGCAAGTTTAAACTGTTCTGAGAACACAAGTGGTGTCCTGAAATGTTCGTAAATAAACGAAAATGGAGGTGTCCTGAAGAATACAATACCTGTCCGTAATGTTGGCTAGCATGTTGAAACTGTTCTAGAACACACGCGGTGTCCTGAAATGTTCTTCAAGAAACGAAAATGGAAGTGTCCTAAAGAACACTATACCTGTCCGTAGTGTTCGCTAGCAAGTTGAAACTGTTCTAGAACACACGCGATGTCCTGAAATGTTCGTAAATAAACAAAATGGGTGTGTCCTGAAGAACACTATACCTGTCCGTATTGTTCGCTAGCAAGTTGAAACTGTTCTTAGAAGACATGTGGTGTCCTGAAATGTTCGTAAATAAACGAAAATGGAGGTGTCCTGAAGAACACTATACCTGTCCGTAGTGTTCGCTACTAAGTTGAAAATGTTCTAAGAACACAAGCGGTGCCCTGAAATGTTCGTAAATAAACGAAAATGGAGGTGTCCTGAGGACGCTATGTTTGTCCGTATTGTTCGCAAGGAAGTTAAACTGTTCTAAGAACAAACGGTTGTCCGTAACTGTTCGTTTGATGTGTGACGCACTTTTAATTATTCAGGACCCGACCAGTGTCCGTAGGACATCAACACGCATGGGCAAACCAATGTCCGTGCATTTGGTGTCCTGCGGACAGCCGCTTCCTTCGCGAACATGTTCGCGGAACGATCATGTGACCGCGACCAAGCTGATCGCATGTTCTGAATGCGGACACTGTTCGTGTCCCCGAACAATTTAAAAGTACATTTTCAAGTAATCCAAAATATTTCTCAATAAAAACTCACCAATGCACAAGTCCCACATACTAATCCTGTGTTTCTACATACTTTTTGAAACCTTTTGAACCTTTTATTGTGTTCGATCTGTCCGCGGACATGGCGCATGTCCGCAAACCGCGAACAAGCACCCCTATAAAAGACCACGCCCTAGAGCTTATTATCATTGTGTTTCTGGCTATTCTTCAGAACACAGCGATTTTTGCTGCCACCTGCAGATTACACCATCATCGAGATGGCATCCATGGCTGAACTACTGCCACCTGGTGCTGCACCTGCTTCAGCCCCACCCCCACCCTCTCCACCACCACCACCTCCCCAAGGGCCTGAAGAGGGGAACAGGAGTGAGGATGCAGAAGAGGATGACGAGAATGAGGTAGTGGAAATCCCTTCTACCCGCACTTGGCGTGAATCTTGGGTGTGGCGGTTTTTTGCCATTCATGGGAATGGTCCATAGGCTTATGCGAACCGAATCACCTGTAATGAGTGCAAAATGGTACTCAGTCGCGGGAGGCATGGTTCGTACAGCTTTGGGACCACAACCATGAAGTGACACCTCAAGTCATTTCACTCTGGGGCCATTCGCAGGGTTGTACCTTGCGAGGAGAGTAGTAGGTTGATTTCCTCTACTTCATCCTCCGTTTCCGATCCTGTCACCACAAGGGACACAGCGTCTTCTTCAAGCTGCCTCACAGGCCATACATAATGCTGATGACCTTTACCTTTCAAGAGTCACAGTTGTGTGTATGTACTGCGACACAGTACTCTGCAGGGGGGAGCGACTTCGTAGTGCTTTTGAGACTATCGTCTCAGAGCACGAGAAGATCTGCTCACTACCCAAATAAAACCCACTCTACATCTTCCTCTCTCAGCTCGCCCTTTCTTATCCCCGTGGTTGATGTCCCCCCCTTTACCCTCCTTTCCCCTCCTCTCCTTGTGTGTCATGTATAAAAAACCAAAAAAATATAAAATAACAAAAATCAAAAAAATAAGGCTCTTTTCAGTGCCGCCTTTCACAGTTAAAAAATAGAAGTGAAAATAAATGAAGCAGGGCCCTTTGTATTTCTTTGAAGTCCGCGGACAGTCCGCGGACATCTAAAATTTTGGGGTGCTACCCTATCATAAGCATTGCAATTTTCCCTGGGAGGAAGTGGTGGCTCTGAAAAGAGCCTTTGGGAGATGTTTGTGTTTCAAAAAATATAAATACTCAACAACTACTTCAAAATGGATACTGTAATTCTAAAAAAGGTTGCAATGCATTTTGTATGTTTCTTAGAAAAATCGGATTGCCAGCATAAGTTAGATGTACTCCATCTCTGCGAAAAATGTATGTACTACGAAACATAATATTTTCATTGTGAAAAGAGGACATGCCAAAATCTCTTAAAAAGGCACAAACAGCCTTATTGACATTGTGCCTTGCTTTCTCCATTTGTGGACCAAATGAAGAAGAACAAAGCCACATTTGTCTATGCTCAATCCATGAAAAAATTACTTGAGAATTTGGAAACATGTCCATGACCTTCCCAAGTCCTTCTTTCATTGCAAATTGCAAAGAAATTCCAGACACATGACCTAAACTGTTCCCTGCACAATGAATTATAATTATATCTGGATGTTGCTCTGTCTCCAAAGTAGCACAGAGAGGCAACAAGTCCAACCACTTCATTCCACGTACTCCATGCCAGTGTACTTCCACATGTGGGAATCCAAGATCTACAGTTACTCCACAGGTTTCTGCATGCACCTTCAACCAATGTATCCACAAGTCTCCCAAAATCCAAACAATCTATTTTCTGAAAAACACAAACATAGCTATCTGTTCTTCTCTCAGCAAAAAGAGTATCTGAGAAACTCTCTCCTGGCACAACACACCCACTAAATGTCCTGACCAATCCCTTTCAGTGCTCATTCTCATTTGCATGACTTCTGAACCCAAAAATCCCCGGATGTAACACCTGATGTCCGCGAACTACCGCCATGTCCACGGACATATCGTAACATGAACAGCCCTTCTACCATTTCAACCTCACTCTCTATGCCATTCCCTCATTGGACGTAGCTAAGAAGTCACATGACCATCCACCAATCACATTCAACACCTCTACATCTAACTGCATCATCATAGATCAGCACTGCAAATGTACTGTGAATCTCTCTGAGTACAAGTGTCATATCATTGGCAAGCACCATCTACAAGAAATACTGTACAAGTCTCCAAGATTTCTACTTGCAGCTCCATGCATATCCATATGCATGAACACAAACTACAGGTATGCATATTTTCTGTACAGTATATGAACACATTTTCTAACTGACTTTTAGCTTGTATAATCTGTAAAATGAATCTACTGTCTTTTTTTCAATCTCCTAAAATCAACTGTCACTTACAAACCTTTATACTATTTAATTTCTTTATACACACACACACACTCAAATCATGTTAAACTAACATTTTTGAAATGAAATATATAGACTACATGTAGTGAAACAAAATTGCATGCACACTCTATATTCAGATCTCAAATAATAATACTTGTACAATTACATATTTTTTAAATTTCTTTATTTACTTAATTAATTACATTTATATAGGACAAACAGCCCATTACACTGAGGCACTATTACTTGGAAGAGCTTAGTTACAGGAATAATGGTATTCAGTGTTACATTATAAATTTCACAAGACATAGTAAAGATATTTTGTTGGCTACAGTTAGTAATTGCAATACAATTTGTTCATTAAGAACATATCAAATGCATTCAACTGGTGCGACGTATTTTATGTAGATAAGATAGTTTTGATGGTTTTGAGAAAGGCGCTGAGGATGCCAATTAAAAATGAAAAACAGTGCTATATACAAACAAAATCACTAATTTCTTTCTTTTACAATTGCAGTGAAGACGATTCTCCTGAAAAGAAGCAGCTGAATTTGAAGTACAAAAAAGAACTAAGAAGTAACCTGCTCATTTTAGAAAAAAAGTAAGTAGAATATCACCATCATATTTGTATTATTACTCAAACACACTTTAAGGTTAATTCATGCTATTTCTGTGCCTAAAATAGAGATTCTGCACCATTCTGTCCACAAATCCCCATGTCTTAAACAGCGTCTTATAGTCAGATTGGCCCACAATTCCTATTTTTGACACACAAATTACCCAACTCAACCGCTAGAATTTAGAAGTTATAGAACAAACAACTGTTTAAATTGTATAGCATTAGATATACTATTTATACTTCTCCACACCACAAGCTTACTTTTTTCTGTCCTCTGAACCCCAGTTTAGTAACACATTAATTCAATACACCCATCCCTACTAGTTGTAGTTCCCAATGCACAATCACACACCATTACATACATCTGTATCATCTTACTCACACTCATGCACACAGCACACATACATTGCAGAACAACCCAACCCATACCTTCTTTATTTTTTTCAACAGACCCTAAAGAATGCCTACCAAAAATCAAGTCCGTAGAAAGCAACACAGAAGTAGAGCAAATGAAAATAAAAGTGTCCAACATAAGCATCCATCTCTAGCACAATTTGTAAAAAAAAGTTGAAACAAAACATTTAATACAGTCATTTAGTGAAACAAAAGAAGTTTCAAGTACAAAAACTTTGCCTCCTCTATCAAAATGTAAACCAAACCAAAAAAAAACAAATAACAGAAAATCAGCTATCACTACAGATAAAACTGCTTCTTTAAATCTTGATATAGTTCAAAGTAATCATACCAAGAAAAGTATTTTAGCCTAAATGTTCCGTCACAAAGTCCTTCAAAATCTAATAAAAACAGGAGAGAAACCAGGTTCAACGCTTAAAACCTATCGTAGGAAATTAATCTTAGAAGCATTGATAGACAGTGCAATTCTTCTCAAAAGAAAGTTATTTATTTTAGTGTTAAACAAAATGAAACCACTAACAAAACTAATAAATAAATTACCAAAAAAACTTCTCAATGAACGAAATGTTAAACAGAAAGAACTTCTTAAGTATCTGCGCAGGTGACTGGAGTCACACTACGAGCACAGAAGTGCACTTTAATGAGGAAGCGTACACACAAAAGCAAACAAATACAATTGCCATGCATAGCAGTGGTTGAGGTTATGAAAAAGTTAATAATACCATAATGGACCAGAAGTACTCCTTACAAAAATATGCTCTAAAAACGTACCCCTCCATTCAACTAAATCAGAACGTCTAGTGTACAAATGGACATGCACGTCAATGTGTAACCATCCCAGACAATTTTCAAGTCTTTACGCCAAGTCCTTAATCAATATGTGAAAAGCAAAGACAAAATCAAAATTAAACTACTGCAAAATATGGATACCTGTCCAGTACGCAAGTACACAGGACAACAAGGACATTCATTGGCCTGCATTACAGGACCTACTTGCAAAACCACCTTCCATGATGTCAAAAGGATATCAACACATCATTCAACTATAAGAAATCTAGTTTATAAACTGTACTATGCTAGAAGTCCTGCTTTAGCACTAGCCAAATTAAATAACATTCTTCTACATGGTACAGCAAAAGACCTACTAGGAGAAATCGACTATATTCAGAAAAAATATTTTGGAAGTGAAACCCACTTACAGAATGAAATAGCTGTAAACCAAATTAGTAACAATTCTACACATGGCAACCTTTTACTACACACATACAAAAAAGAAATTCTAAAATTTAAAAGTACATCAGCTGAAGTACCAAACCATGTGTGTGTATGTTGCCGCAGAACTTTTTATAAAAGTAACACAAAAACTGTAGACCTATCATACAAAATAGAAGACAATGAAGGTTCTAAATGGTTTGAATAAGCTCTCTACCTTATAGCAGAAAACAAATACGAAATAACTGACCCCGTAATACTTTGTAGTTACTGCTCTACAAAACTTGACAACAACCAAACTCCTTCACGTTCTATCACAAATAATTTGGAATTATATCCACTACCAAAACCCCTTCAACAACTTAATTTATATGAGAGCATCATAATTCAAACAGTGCACCCATTTCAATCAATAATACGCCTTCAACCAAAAACTGCAAAATTACCACCCTCTGAATTAGTGAAAGGTATTTGTGGAAAAGTAGTGTATTTACCATTAGATCTAAAAGAAAATGTGCACACTCTAGGAGTGCAACGTCCAATGCAACAAACTTTAATTATCTTGGTAAATGGAGTACCTACAAAAGACAAAAAAAATTGTCAACAGCTGGTAGATTTACATAAAGTTAGAGAAGCCTTGCAATATCTTAAAGAGAATAATGAATATTACAAAGAAATTAATATTGAAGAAAACTTGAAGAATACAACTGAAATAATTCAAGAGACACAAGAAGCTGGTCAATTTGAGCTACTAGATCCTGCTACAATATCAAACACTTTAGACCATTATACAATTCATCCATTGCACTCTAATGACACATTAGAAGATGCACTGGAAACATACCAAATGCGTCAAACAAAAGGATCAACAATCAGCATATGGGAAAAAAGTATAGAAGCATGTTCTTTTCCTCTACTCTTTCCTACTGGCAAAGGAGGAAGGGACGATGATAGACCATTCAAATATCAGCATCAGAATACCGCTCATTACGGATGTATTCTGAAGATCCCAGATTTAGACAAAATGTGGAATACATATTCCACTTACTCTTTGAAAGTGAACTAGCAACTTTATATTACGGAGTTGCACACATATTAAAATCAGGATCACACTTTTAAAATATGACAGCTTCACAATTATTACAAAAAGTGCAACAAAAAGATGAGGTTTTACAGTCAAATATTACAAATCTATTAGCGAATATGCGTGGTACTAAAGAGTACTGGTTTCGACGTCAAGGAGTTGTATGTTGTATGATCAGAAACCTTGGGCCACCCACTTGGTTTGTTGCATTAAATTGTGCAGAATATGCATGGGAAGATTTACATGATTTCCTACGCATATCAAACAAAAACAAAACAAACATAGACATACTAACACCTGGAGAACTTTGTTCTCTGGATCCTGTTAATGTTTCAAGATATTTTCACATCACTTCATTCCTATGCTACATTTTATTTGTAATAAAACTGTTCCTCCACTTGGAGAAGTTCAACACTTCTTTTGGAGAAAAGAATACAAAGCCAGAGGAGCACCACATATCCACATGCTTTTATGGATTAAAGATGCTCCTAAATTTCTGTCAAAACAGTGATGCCACTGTTTTACAGTTTATTGAAAAATATGTCACTTGTGAAATTCCATCGGAATCCAAAAATAGTGATCTTCATGCACATATTTTACAATTCCAAAGACACAAATGTGGCAAATATTGTCGTCGCAAATATAAAAACAAAGGGAAATACTACACCAAATGCTGATTTGGTTTCCCTAGACCAGTTACAAATACAGGTCAAATGAACAACCTCATGTCTTCAGTTAGACATAGTGTTAAAGGTAAGTCACCTAAAAATACATATTACATAAAAAGAAAAGAAGAAAAATATATCAATGATTACAATGCAATCGTTGCCCACTTATGGAATGCAAACATAGATGTGCAGTACATTGCAGACAATTCTACTGCAGTTGCACGATATGTCACAGCACACTTAACCAAAGCAGAAAAAACAGTGCTGAAAGACCTCTGGAATTACCTGTCATCAGATAAAACAGTATCTCAAAAATTATACAGCTTGGGCATAAAAATGCTGTCCCATAGAGAATGTGGATCCTATGAAGCAGCTGATCGTTTAACTGGTACTGCATTGTATGGTAAATCTGAAAATATAGTATGGCTAAGTCTTGGTTCAGTTAAATCTAGAAAAAGAGTTCTAAAATCATACAAAGATATAGAAACAATAGCCAAACATGATCCCAACAGCCAAGACGTTTTAAAAAACAATTTATTGGACACATACTACCCAAACAGGAGTACCACTTTGGAAACCATGTGTCTATACCACATAGCCCAAAACTACACATAAAAAAATAATATAAAACCTGATGAAAAAAAAACGTGACAAACTGTGAAGGCAGCTTAGTAAAACTCACCAAACCAAATTTAATTAATCATATCAAATTGTCAGAAAAGACCCCTCAACATAAAGAAGTATATTACATGTCCCTGCTACAACTCTTTAAACCATGGAGAAAAGAAGAAGAAATACTAGATAACTATGACTCATATGAAGACGCTTTCAAAGCAAATGAAAGCACTATAACTGATGTAAACTTTACACAGTACAAAACAATGTTGCACAATGAACAGCAACACGAAGGAGAACTCCAGGCCCAACTAGATAAGGACACTCCTGACAGTAGTCAACCTTCTGTAACAGGAAGCCAAGAACCACTGGAGAGCCACTAATAGCAAATGAGGCAGAATTAGCTGTGACAGAAGTAGAAAACACCATGGGCCTCATTATGACCCAGGCAGAGGACCATGGTGCTACTAGCACCATGGTCCATGCCGGTGTCCGCCATGGCGGAATGGGGAATTACCACCCCATTCCGAGGTTGGTGGGGCAGTAATTCCCCATGCTGCCATAGCCCTTCTCCATTCCCATTTTTGCCCCATAGGGCTTAACGGGAATGGGGAAGGCGCTAATAACGGTACCGCAAATTGCGGTACCGTTATTAGCGCCGAAGTCCCTTTGCGGGTCCCTACTTTAACGGCTGGAAAAACCAGCCGTTAAGGTCGGGTCCCGCAAAGGGACCTCGTAATCAAGCGTTAAGGGTTTAACGGCACCGACACCTTTTACAGCACCGTTAAACCCTTAACGCCAGGGTTGTAATGAGGCCCCATGTGTCAATATGAAGATAAAGAAGACTTAACTATACTACAATCAAAACTAAACAATGAGCAACGTAGCATTTTTCAAGAAGTAACAAAAGAAATTGCACATGGTGTACAACATGAAAACAAAGAATGCACCTGCCAAAATTACAAACCTATACTATTGTACGTCTGTGGTGAAGCTGGTTCTGGCAAAACATTCCTAATCAAAATCATCAGTAAGTTCCTTCAACAATTGACAAACAACAAACTGTCAGCTGTTGTCACAGCCCCCACAGGTTTAGCTGCCTACGGCATAGGTGGTATCACTTTACACTGATTACTACTCCTGCCAGTAGCACACCAAAACAAATTAGACTATTACAAACTTTCTACAGAAGCTGCAATGGAACTACGCAGAGTATTGAAACAAATGAAAATGCTACTAATAGATGAAGTGAGCATGGTGTCCAACCTAATGTTGGCTTTCATTCACCTCAGATTACAAGAAGTACTCAAAACAAACTATGAAGAGCTTGTTGCAGGAAAACACATTATTGTTTTCGGAGATCTTCTTCAATTGACACCAGTAAAAGGTGAGCCTATTTTTAAAACATTAGGACACAAACTCTGCCGTAAAACTGTTAGCAGCATTGGAAATGTCAACCTTTGGCAACATTTCCAATACAGAGAATTAACAGAAAAAATGCGGCAATCTACAGATCTCACTTATGCCAACATCTTAAAAAGTATCAGAATTGGTATACTTTCTAAAGAAGCAGAAGCAATATTGAAAACCCGACACATTCATGCACTTTATGGTGATAATGCATGTGCTACAGATGTTATGGAACAATTAGCCCACAAAAATGTCAATTGTATGGCCTTAATGCCAACTCTTGCAAGCTGTTTAAAATTCAATTAAATAATGTTAAGTAAAGAAATGCAACGAATAATGGAAATTAGCGCCACAGACAAACTAGATGTACATGGTATGACACTACCCATGTGTGAGCAAGCCACAACAAGACTAAATAGTTTAGAAAAATCAATCTCAAACACAGCAGGCTTGGAAAAGATAATAAAATTATCCTTAAATTGCAGAGTAATGCTTAAACATAACCTTGATGTGGATCAAGGACTAGTTAATGGAGCACTGGGTACAGTTGTTGGCTTTCAAACATACCCACGTGACAACAAAATTCTGTTTGCCAATATTCTCTTTGACAAACTTTCAGAAGTAAAAAGGATAGGACGCTCAACAGCTCGATTCCTTCTCTTCAAAGACATGTATGTACGCAGAGAACAATTTTCTCTAACTCTTGCATACGCAGTCACCATTCACAAATCACAAGGTCTTACCCTAGACAAAGCAATGAGAAACATTGGTAACACAGTCCTTAAAGAAGGCATGAGCTAGGTAGCACTATCACGCTTACGTATACTTGACAGTCTATTTCTAATCAACTTTGATGCAAGTAAAGTAAACGCTGATATTCCTTGCATTTTAGAATACAATAGACTTCGCTCACTATACACCCCATCTAAACACATATTCTGTACCACAAAAAAGTAAAACGTTCTAAAAGAAAACTAAATCAAATAGAAATGCAACAGGATTTCACTGCAAATCCTCCAAAGAGAGTAAAAGAAACTAAAACTTCATCAGGTACCACAAACATAAAATAACCCATTAGGGAAAGTAAACCAGGTACTTCATCAAAGAAGGAAGACAAACTAAAAAAAATCAATCAGATACAGAACTACCTGGTCCATTTAAACTCTCAAATATAGTTGGAGTAAGTTGCTTCGGAAATGTAGCAATGAATATTCTATTTCAATTGCCACCAATTGTTGACAACATTTACTTACACAGTGCAGACCAATTGTGTTTGCAAATGTTAGTACTTCACAGAAATGCAACAAACAATCCTGATAACACGTATAGTGTTTATGGAATAAGACAACAATTGGACTACTGTGCTGGAATGGTTACATTCACTATAAACTCACAGGAAGATCCACAAGAATTTCTAATGTACTTACTACAAGTACTGGAAAATAAAAACATACCTATAAATGAAATGTTCCAGATTTCATACATGTGGAAACATACATGCCCTCTTTGCAACAATGTGACACAAGAAGAAATCCCCAATGAACCCTTCATATATATATCAATACCTAATTGTGAATCCATTCCATTTCAGTAACTTGTACAAAATGCAAACCATGGTAGATTATGTACTACCTGCAATTCTGATAATCGCTCCACGTTAGTAATACAAACACATAGTAAATACCTAATACTAATGCTTCTACGTTACAATGCAGATGCTACCAAAAACATCTGCAAGCTGACTGGATTCACACATGGTCAAATATCACTTGGTAAGAAAACCTTCACAACAATAGGTATAATCTACCACGCAGGAGCCACAACCAATTTAGGGCACTACACTGCATATATACAAAAGAAATGTGGATGGTTTGAATGCAATGATAGTACCATTACTCGAAAGCAGAGATTACCAGCAAATCTTACAAATGCTTATTTAATGTTCTTAAAACCAAAATTTGATAACTAAACTGTACTTAAACCTTATGTTAACTTGTAGTAAAACAATATAAACTGTTAAAATATTCCAAAAGCTATCTAACTGCCCAAAGATTCCACAACAACTAATCAGATAAATGAATACCACTAAATTAGAGCAAAGAAATAGACAGTTAGAATACGCCAATTGGTATCTAACTGTTCCAAAATTTAACAATATCCAAACATGTAAATCAATACCACTAAAATATAAAAAAATAAACAGTTAGAATACGCCTACTGGTATCTAAGTGCTCCAAAATTTTACAATATTCAAACAAATAAATAATATGTTACTGCTCCAAAAAACCGCAACAAACCAAAGTATAAAGCATTAGCCAGAAACAAGTGAACACTGAAAACAAACAAACAAATAAACTGTAGCATAACAGAAAAAGGTTTTTTTTTTAATCCAACATGGTTTTTTTTTTCTCCCACAGACCCAATGATTTTATCAACAAACACAGAAACTGAGCAAATTGCACAGTACTCACCTACTGGTATCTAACTGCTCCAACATTTTACAATATCCAAACAAATAAATAATATGTTACTGATCCAAAAAACTGCAACAAGCCAATGTTTAAAGCATTAGCCAGAAACAACAAGTGAACACTGAAAACAAACAAACAAATAAACTGTAGCATAGCAGAAAAAGTTTTTTTTTTATCCAACATGGATTTTTTTTCTCCCACAGACCCAATGATTTTATCAACAAACACAGAAACTGAGCAAATTGCACAGTACTCTGGTTTGTAATCTACTAAATATGAGGGTCCATAAAAAAATGTTAGTTATACAATGTAATAAGTCATTACAAAATACTATTACTAACATACTATTTTCTTTTATCACAGAAATGAACAAAAAAATACATGTACTCCAGTTACTAAACCAAACAGTAAGTATATTATAATAAGTACAACCATCGCAGCATATCACACCCATAATGGCTTATAACTTTGTTCCTTATAAATTTCTTTTTGACTCAAAGATATAAGCAACTATAAGTGTGATATGCTGTGGTGGTTGTGGCCAGGGTATAGAGTCTTGGGTGCATGGCCACAACCACCACAGCATATCACACCCATAGAGTCAAACATTTCAACTATGGAGTATGGAAACTTTAAATGTCCGCAGACATTATCAGTGTTCTTAGAACACTTTCAACTTGCCAGCGAACAATACGGACAACGTCCTCAGAACACCCCCATTTTTTTATTTGTGAACATTTCAGGACACCGCGAGTGTTCTTAGAACACATTCAACTTGCCAGCGAACAATACGGACAGCGTATTCAGGACACCCTCTACGAACATTTCAGGACCCCGCGACAGTTCTTAGAACACTTTCAACTTGACAACGAACAATATGGACAGCGTCCTCAGAACACCCCCATTTTGCTTATTTGCGAACATTTCAGGACACCGCGAGTGTTCTTAGAACACATTCAACTTGCCATCGAACAATACGGACAGTGTCCTCAGGACACCCCCTATGAACATTTCAGGACACCGCGAGTGTTCTTAAAACACTTTAAACTTGACAACGAACAATACGGACAGCGTCCTCAGGACACCCCCATTTTGTTTATTTTTGAACATTTCAGGACACCGCCAGTGTTCGTAGAACACATTCAACTTGCCAGAGAACAATACGGACAGCGTCTTCAGGACACCCGCTACAGACATTTCAGGACACCGCGAGTGTTCCTAGAACACTTTAAACTTGACAACGAACAATACGGACAGCGTCCTCAGGACACCCCCATTTTGTTTATTTACGAACATTTCTGGACACCACGAGTGGTCTTAGAACACATTGAAATTCCCATCTAACAATACGGACAGCGTCCTCAGGACACCCCCATTTTGTTTATTTATGAACATTTTAGAACACCACCAGTGTTCTTAGAACACATTCAACTTGCTAGAGAACAATACGGACAGCGTCCTCAGGACAACCCCATTTTGTTTATTTATGAAAATTACAGAACACGAGTGTTCTTAGAACACATTCAACTTGCCAGAGAACAATACGGACAGCGTCCTCAGGACACTACCATTTTGTTTATTTATGAACATTTCAGGACACCGCGAGTGTTCTTAGAACACATTCAACTTGCCAGAGAACAATACGGACAGCGTCTTCAGGACACCCTCTACGAACATTTCAGGACTCCGCGACGGTTCGTAGAACACTTTCAACTTGAAAAACGAACAATATGGACAGCGTCCTCAGAACACCCCCATTTTGCTTATTTGCGAACATTTCAGGACACTGCGAGTGTTCTAAGAACACATTCAACTTGCCATCGAACAATACGGACAGTGTCCTCAGGACACCCCCTATGAACATTTCAGGACACCGCGAGTGTTCTTAGAACACTTTAAACTTGACAACGAACAATACGGACAGCGTCCTCAGGACACCCCCATTTTGTTTATTTTTTAACATTTCAGGACACCGCCAGTGTTCGTAGAACACATTCAACTTGCCAGAGAACAATACGGACAGCGTCTTCAGGACACCCGCTACAGACATTTCAGGACACCGCGAGTGTTCCTAGAACACTTTAAACTTGACAACGAACAATACGGACAGCGTCCTCAGGACACCCCCATTTTGTTTATTTACGAACATTTCAGGACACCACGAGTGGTCTTAGAACACATTGAACTTCCCATCTAACAATACGGACAGCGTCCTCAGGACAACCCCATTTTGTTTATTTATGAAAATTTCAGAACACCACGAGTGTTCTTAGAACACTTTAAACTTGACAACAAACAATACGGACAGCGTCCTCAGGACACCCCCATTTTGTTTATTTACGAACATTTCAGGACATCGTGAGTGTTCTTAGAACACATTCAACTTGCCAGAGAACAATACAGACAGCGTCCTCAGGACACCCCCATTTTGTTTATTTACGAACATTTCAGGACACCACGAGTGTTCTTAGAACACATTCAACTTCCCATCAAACAATACGGACAGCGTCCTCAGGACACCCCCATTTTGTTTATTTACGAAATTTTCAGAACACCACCAGTGTTCTTAGAACACATTCAAGTTGCCAGAGAACAATACAGACAGCGTCTTCAGGACACCCCTACGAACATTTCAGGACACCGTGAGTGTTCTTAGAACAGTTTCAGCTTGCTTGCGAATAAAACAGACACATATTGCGTCCTCGGAACACCCCCCCATTTAGTTTATTTAGAACATTTCAGAACAGCCATTTTGTCCGCGGACAAATCGAACACAACAAGAGCGTCTACCACATAAAAAAACACAACATTTAACCTATCTCATACTCTCCCACCCTCCCCAAACACTCTTACACACAAACACACTCTACTAAATACAAATTTTAAACCAAGTTTCACTGCGCTGTCCGCGGACGTCCGCGAATCCAAGATGGTGGGCGCTACCGAAAATCTGATGCCTTCCACCCTCTGCGCCGTCCAATCAGCGAACATGTCGCATGTCCACGGACATCACGCAAGCCGATTGGCCAATCAGGACACTGTCCGCGGAGCGAACAGGGAAGTATGTCCGCAGACCGAACACAAATATCACTAATTTTTTATGACCTACTTTTTGGTCATTTTAAAAATAACTACTGGACGGATTTTCACCAAATCTGCAAAAGCACGCTTTCGGGACCAAGCCGCTACTCCTGGTCCAAATTTGGTGAAAATCCATCCAGCGGTTTGGGCTGCAGGCGGGAGCAAAGTTTTTTCCCCATTCAGTCTATGGGGAAAAAATGTTTTGGGACCTCCCCTATGACTTTGCCCCCCTGGACGAATCCTCACCAAACTTTGCAAAACAATTCAGAGTGGGCCATATACTTTTTTTGCAAAGTTTAGTGAGGATTCGTCCAGGGGGAGCAAAGCTATAAGCCGCCCAAAAAGTGCTCTTCCTATGGAAACAGCAACTTAACCATAACTACATAGCCACTACCGTGGCCATGTAATTCAGTGAAAAAACTTTGTTAGGGGGACATTATGGTTAAGTTGCGCTACTAAAGACCTATGAAATTCAGTGAAAAAACTTTGTTAAAGGGACATTATGGTTCCAAGTAAAACCGAAAAACCATTGAAATTCACGAGTTATGGTAACGTAAGCAACCATAACCCGCGCCACCACCGTGCACTGCTAAGAATAACACCCATGACATCAAAGATGACATCACATGTCTAGCCCCTTCTTTTTTTGTTCGCTGACATATCTAGGCCAGGTGAGGTTATTCACGGACAGTCAAAAACTTAAAATTCAAAAGGTATTACATTTGTAGACGTTGCTATTCTCACATGTTCTTACAGTACTTTCCTTAGAATTCAATCGCATATTATGATGCACATGCATAGGGGAAGAAGCAGGCCTGAAACACAGCAATCATTTCTATGCATAAAGATAATCATGTTGGTTATACACAGTGGCTCATGATACTGCCTCTTGTTTACTTACTTTACTCTCCCTGTATTAGCCCCACATTTGTATACATTGTGATCTTTTAATGTTTTGTGTGTAGTAGTACAAGCATGTAGTAAGTGATGCATTATTACCTACTTATTATATGTTTCACAGTATGCAAAAGTGTGATACAGAAGCATTCACCGTTTTACTATCCAACATGGGAACATTTTAAATATTACATCTCTATGGTGTATGCTGCAAGCCAATGCCTATGTTTCTATTCCTGTTATAGAAACAACACTGCAATGGAATGTTCTTTGGAGCAATACATTGCATAATCAAGTATGTAGTTCATCACACATCTCCAGATGACCCCTGAAACTTTTTTTCCAACATTACATTCACAACCCCTTGTAGGGACTTCCTATGAAAATTAAATGCACATGTGATGTCATCAGTGATGTCATCAATCATATCTGTGTTGTCATCTTTTATGTCATGGGTGTTATTCTTAGCAGTGCACAGTGGTGGCGCAAGTTATGGTTGCTTAGCTTACTATAACTGGCGAATTTCAGGGGTTTTTCGGTTTTACTTGGAGCCATGACATCCCCTTAACAAAATAGCTTTTTAGTAGTGCAACTTAACCATAATGTCTACAAACATCTGACTTCATTGCAGACCATCCGGAGAGTGTCACATGACCGTATGCTGGCGCGCACCATGATGACGTGTCCGAGAACCCATGCGCACTTCACAATAAGATCTGTGCTTCGCAGACATTTTGGAACTACATTTTCTACTGATCTAGGAACTTTCAACTTCAAAATTTCCCTTGCACAGCTCCAACACCTATTCCTACTCATCCATTAACAATCTAGTACACAGTGCATACTTTTAGCAAAACTGCTATTTATCTTAATATGGCATCAGCTAAGTCCATCCCTTCTCCCCAAGAGACACCATCACTGCTGTAATCAAGGAGCATGAGAAATACTGCCCCTACCTTAGAAATAACACACGTGCAACATTTTCCCCTGTCCACCTGCCCCTCCATATTAGTGTCTGGTGCCTCTTCCCTCATTTCCCTCCCCACATTTCGTTCTAAGTTCTCCTGCCAAATAAAATCCATCCAAAAACAAAATAAATGTTCCTTTACGAACCACCTTTCACAGTTAATAAATAGCACTAAAAAAAACGCCTAGACTCCATCTACTTTATATTTCTCAGTAAAGTACATAGACTCAATAAGATTTTCCAACATTTCCATTTGCATTTTGTGTTATACTAATGGGAATATTGGGGCGTTCATCCTCCATTCCAGGGACTGGAACGATGGATGCCAGCCCAGCAGCCCAACCTATCAGCCCAAGCGAAGCGAGGGTGGATAACAAGGTCTCTGAACCATTATCTTCCCATTCCAGCCCCTGAAATGGGGTATGAAGGCCATTACCAGCCTGTGGTACTAAAAAAGAGGCGTTCCAGTTTAGGAAGGAAAATCCTTTTCCAAGATGGCCACCACGGAAAGGGTGGGCGGGGTTCCATACAGGGCCCCTCTTCGCTTTCCATGGTAGCCTGCAAAAGGCAAAAAGAAAACCCTATGACCATATTACCACAAGCACATATTTCTTCTCTTTCAAATCTATCCTAATTTCGAATAACTTTACCACAAAACCAGTCCCAGGTGGACATGGCCACTTTAATCCTATTTCTTGTCCCTTCTGGTCATGGCCAGTAGCCAGATTGTCCGGATCATGACATTATTCCATGACCCAGACATTCTGGCCACTGCCTATGGCCACAGGCTGCCAAGTCACTAAAGCTATACCGCTATTTTTTTTAACTACACTATGACACTTGTCAAATAATAAAACACTGCCACATTTGTAAAACCATGCTTTGTAGATCCTTACCAATGTGCCGTACGCAAGTTTGCTGGAAATCCACTCACGTTTTATTTTTTCCAAAAGTGTAAAATAAATGCACATACAATCGTCATATAAGCTACCCCCACTTCACAAAATCCATTCAGACTTTACGAAAACATTTATATCTAGATCTATAATCTTTTTGCAAACCTTTGTGTACATTTCTCAAATGGCACCACATTTATAAGCCTGTCCCGAGGGTTCGGGCATGTATTTTTATACAAAAGTTGATCTATCCCACAAACATTTCCAATGCACATTACCTGACTTTTCCTCTTTTATAAACATGCGAAATCTGGCAGCAGGGCGCGGCCATCTTGTGCAAATCTTATCCATTGCTGCATCAGCCTAAGGTAAACTGCCCTGACGTCACTAAATCATATGCCCCTCCCCTGAACATCACATCACCAAACCCAGTGATATTCTCCACCTTTCTCTATGACGTTCCTCATCAGCGTAGCCAAACGCGCTCATAATAACCTACGTGACGTGACGCAGAACCTGAAAATCAACACACATCGACTCACAACATACCATGTCACAATTCGAAATATTAAACCATACTTTAAAAGGAAACAACAACACTGTACAATTTGTAAAGTACTTTAATTTCACAATAAACGCTCCGAGAACATCCAATTATTGCCATAATCAATCAAATTGCAAATTTGTTTCTTCGCTCGCGATCCAAAATGTTTATCGTGAGGCACGCGTTGTTGTTTTTGTGTACACAAGGTGTTCGTTTTCGGTAAAAGAAGTGCTTGGGTCGCACAGTGAATTCCAGGGCTTCTGCATCAACTTGGGGCTAGACCACCGTAAAGGATGTTATGTTGCTCCTAATCGCTAGTACAGCGTAAGGGCATATCGGCCCTTGGCGATCGTCCCAAAAAATAGTCACTGTGATCCAGGAGTTCACAACTATGTTCAGCTGCCGGTTAAAAATCCGTCAGTTGGCATCTGGAATCTATGACAATCGCAGAATGGCAGAATGTACCTGTTTCAAAAACATAACAGAAATATGTCTCACTAGCCGATCTTTATTACAATTTATCTATTGACTTATTAATGCGGCATAGAGTTTAAACTAACGATTAGCACAGACATGAAACAATCTCAACAGAGAGAAAACAACGTGGAAAGTGGTACACAATTCGAGATGGTCATATTATGGCATTTTAATGAAATATTAGCGTTGAACCTGGGGGAACTGAGTGGTGGTCTACATGCACCTACATAGATCCTCAATGCCGTAAAGACCACTACACACAAAGGTTGTACTTGCGTTTCATTGCAATATGCCACACAACACAAACAAATACAATGTAACCCAGAAACAATGTTCAGATAATAATAACTTAATGCTCATTCGGTTGGACAATCGTCGAAAATCAAACTTACATTATATTCACCATTTCCATTCTCTGGGCGTAACTCAGTCCGTAATGCACACTGCAAAGGTAGCGGGCACCCCTCTCTCGATAGAACAAGGCTTGATAACCTGTTCAGGTTATGAAGCCTTGTTCTATCGTGAGAGGGGCGCCCGCTACCTTTGCAAACCAAATTTCAAGGAACCTGGGATTGGTAACCCTAGGTCTCCTGGGGGCAACCAGATGTGGTCTCCCTCTCACTGTGCTTAGAGAGGCATCAGCTTCACCTCACTGATGATCCCCAACAAGGGTGAAACACGTGTATGGGGTTGCTGGTGGTACTCTCGTTCAGGTTGGAATTGCCATTGCATTTCGGTGCTGGATATGCAAATGGATATTTCCCATCTGTGAAAGGCACAGTGAGAAAAAGCAGTGGCTGTGAACTCTCAAGTGGTTAATAACCACTGAACAGGTTATCAAGCCTTGTTCTATCGAGAGAGCGGCGCCCGCTACCTTTGCAAACCAAATTTCAAGGAACCTGGGATTGGTAACCCTAGGTCTCCTGGGGGCAACCAGACGTGGCCTCTCTCTCACTGTGCTTAGAGAGGCATCAGCTTCACCTCACTGATGATCCCCAACAAGGGTGAAACACTTGTATGGGGTTGCTGGTGGTACTCTCGTTCAGGTTGGAATTGCCATTGCATTTCGGTGCTGGACTGCCCCAGGGCAGGACAAAGACTGATATGCAAATGGATATTTCCCATCTGTGAAAGGCACAGTGAGAAAAAGCAGTGGCTGTGAACTCTCAAGTGGTTAATAACCACTGAACAGGTTATCAAGCCTTGTTCTATCGCGAGAGGGGCGCCCGCTACCTTTGCAAACCAAATTTCAAGGAACCTGGGATTGGTAACACTAGGTCTCCTGGGGGCAACCAGACGTGGTCTCCCTCTCACTGTGCTTAGAGAGGCATCAGCTTCACCTCACTGATGATCCCCAACAAGGGTGAAACACGTGTATGGGGTTGCTGGTGGTACTCTCGTTCAGGTTGGAATTGCCATTACATTTCGGTGCTGGACTGCCCCTGGGCAGGACAAAGACTGATATGCAAATGGATATTTCCCATCTGTGAAAGGCACAGTGAGAAAAAGCAGTGGCTGCGAACTCTCAAGTGGTTAATACCCACTGAACAGGTTATCAAGCCTTGTTCTATTGAGAGAGGGGCACCCGCTACCTTTGCAAACCGTAATGCACACTGCGTTCGCACCAACGATTCTTCATAAACTGAATTTACATGTTTCTTAGCCTACTTTTGTAATGCATAACCTTATCATATCTTCATTATTACAAACCTCCTTTCAATCAATTCCTTTCGGAATGGTCCCTTTCTCTGAAGGTCAAAAAACAATTGAACCTTATACTGTGTGTCCGATGCGTGGGCTTCCTTAGCTCGCAAGCAAAAATTCAAAGCGGGTGACCTTCACTCAGAATCAAAATACATTCTTACTTTGCAACAACTTGCCTCACCGCATCCATGAGAACTGTTATTCTGATCCGTGTGCATCAGGCACTGCAGGTGGCTGCCTGAGGTGCCAGGCTCTAGGGGGCGCCAGTCTGACTCCGTTATTATTTTAATTACATTTTAACACGAACATGAATAGCCCTTTATTTGCCGTGCTCTGGGTGTAGCACCAACACATCAATTTATAAACATCAAGTGTTTTAATTAAGAGTGTAAAATAACCTGAAATGCTTCTATTTAATATTAATAAATATTGGGCAACCAATATAAACAATATAGAGGAACTGGCATTCGTAATGTAGTATTACTCTGTAATACCAGAAGGTAAGGTTGGGGTTGCAGACTGCAGAAGCAACAATGTATGTTTACAAATCCACAATTCCATAATTATCCATCTCTATCCCTTGAATGCCAAATTGCAATCTCTTTCGCCTGTACTTTAGGCACATATTGTGGAACACCTCCAAATGTACAGTTTGACTTTTGCGACAAAAAAACACCCGCCTTTTCCTTCTTGCAGCCATATCTGATCCCATCCTCATCACCCCTCACCTCCCCAGAGATTATTTGATAAGTTTGACAAGTGCAATGTTGTGTTCTTTTAATTTGTTTTTACCGTGATGTCCGCGGACACCAAACACGGATCCAAGATGGTGGGCGCATTGAAACAATCCGACGCACCTCACGCTTCATCCCAACCAATCAGCGAACACGTCCCATGTCCGCAGACATGACGCAAGCCGATTAGCCAATCGGTGTCCTGTCCGCGGAGCGAACAGGGAAGAGTCTGTGCGGAGCGGACATAGATATCACTAATTTCTGTGACCTACTTTTTAATTGTTTTAAAAAAAACTACTGGACGAATTTTCACCAAATTTACAAAAGTACGCTTTCGAGACCAAGCCGCTGCTCCTGCAGCAAATTTGGTGAAAGGTTTTTTCCCCATTCAGCCTATGGGAAAAAAAAAATGTTGGGACCCCCCCCTACAACTCCCTCCCTCCGGACCAAACCTCACCAGACTTTGCAAAAAAATTCAGAGTGGGCCATATACTTTTTCTGCAAAGTTTGGTGAGGGTTTATAACGTTGCTCCCTATGGAGGAATCCTCCCCAGACTTTGCAAAGAGAGTAGTTGGCTCACTCTAATTTCTTTTGCCAAGTTTGGGGAGGTTTCGTCAAGGGGGAGGAAAAGTTGTAGGGGGTCCCAATTTTTTTTTTTTTTCATAGACATAATGGGAAACAAAATTTGCTCACACCTACAGGCCAAACCGCTGGACGGATTTTCCTCAAATTTGCGGCAGGAGCGGCAGCTTGATCTCAAAAGTGTGCTTTGGTGTAAATCCGTCCAGTATTTTATTTTAAAATGACAAAAAAGTAAGTGAAAAAAAAATAGTGATATCTGTGTTCCATCCGCTGACACATTTCCCTGTTCAGTCCGCGGACAACACTACGATTGGTCCAGCGCCTGCCGTCATGTCCCGGACACCCGACGCCGTCATTGATTGGCTGGAGGGAGGCGTGAAGGGCGTAATCATTTTGAGAAACACCCACCAACTTGTGCCCGGAGATATCCGCAGACAGCGTAGTGGTGAAAGGGCCTTAAAAACATGTTTTAGGTCATTTCGTGTTGGGAAGGATGGCTGGAAAGGGTGGAGGAGTGAAAGGTGGATCATAAGGTGAATTTGTTTAAGTGCGAGACGGCACTGTTGTGTTTGCAGTGTCTGTCGACATGGCAGATGTCCGCAGACAGATCCTCAGGCAAACAGTTCCTTTAGTGATTGTAACAGGCTTTATTAGGTTATGGGAGTGCAGTATATGGTTTAGGTGTTTGTACTGTGGTAAGTGGGCAGATATTTATTTGTATGGCTGTATTATGCTGCGGTGGTTGAGGTCAGAGCCTGGAGTCTTGGGCCGGAGGCCATGCACCCAAGACTCCAGGCCCTGATGTCAACCACCACAGCATAATACAGCCATGTAGGCAACATTTTCATGCTGGTATAAGGATTGGAGAATTATATGTAGAGAATGCATATTTTGAAATTATAAAGAAGTGTGACATCATTAATTGTATACTCATTGTTTTGTTGAGGGTCTCTGCCTTAGGCTGTGAGACTCGTCGGAAGTGGCGGTAGCTCTAGGCTAACGTGCGGCTTGACGTTAGGTTAGGTCCTTTTCTCTAACCTCGTCTTTGACAGCGGTGTGTTGTATGCACTGCGCGCCGGCCGGGCGCCCACTCTCGGATACGGCTGCGGGTCTACCTCAACCTAGAAGGTGAACCCGGGAGAGCCACGGAGTGTTGAGCGTGAGAGAAGGCAGGAGTCTTCCCGCCGCCTTTCATACAGCCCAGCCCAGCTAGGCACCCGCCAGGAAGGAGTGCGGCAGAGCAGGACATTTCTTCGTGGGGTGCTCGCGGTGTCCTGATGTGGCCCGCACAGGACGGTGTCCTGCTGTGGTAAGAACCCCAAGCGGATTTCTCCTTTGGGACCATAATACCTCTACAATTCTTAATACCTCCATAATACATAATACCTCCACAAAGGAGGGTTGCTTTAGGACTGTCTATATGTGTATTATCACAGTCAGAACTTAAGATGATGAGAATCAAGTGCACATTTTGCATCTAAATGAATACTAGAATGTTATTTAAGAAGAGGCGAGTTAACCACATTACAACATTGGACTTGGGAGTCCCAGTGGTCTCTATGGCCTCATCACCAGGCATAAACAGAGACCGGGTATCAGAGGTCTTAGTGCTCAGTGAGCGCAGGAGACTGAGGGTGCTTAATAATCAGTCTAACTTTCTTGTGTTAAAAATGTCCTACTCCAAAGACCCTGTTAAGCCCTCCCTTCAAGAAGCAGGATGTTCAACCCAGGACAGGGTGACCTTACCGGTGAAGTGCAGTCCAGCAGCCCAAGCAGCCCAAGTACCCTTAACTAGCACCACGGAATGCATGATGCCAGATCCAACTGCAGATGTCTTACCCACGGTAAGGCATGAAATGTCCATCTCTCCGAAAATCCCTGTTCGCCTAGGAAGGGTCTTGCCTAATCTAGTGCAGGCTGATGCTGTTGGCCCACTCCATTGGCCTGAGCTTATGGCCAACATTGCAAAGGAACTTCTTTTATTTAAGGACCCATTTGATCTTGGCATTTTGGCCAATGCCATGAACGATCTTGCTCTGAGCCCACGGCCTACTAAAGTGGACACTGCCTCGCAGACAATTGAGCTCATTAGGTCATGTACACCTTTACAGTCTGTTGGAGTTGATGTGGCCTGTCAAGCCCTCACTCAAAGGGACGTGGTATACCAAACCACTCAAACTCATCTGTGTAGGGAGGAAACATTGATACCTTCTGAGTCCTGTACGACTCATAATAAGAAAGCCTGCACCCCAAAAATAATGGGAATACAGAAAACTCCCCCAGTGCTATTGCCATCTGAGACTAATTGGTCTCTTAAAGAGCCCAAACAGATCACAACAATGAATTCCAAACTGATGAGGGCTCTGTCACGGAACGTTCAGGTAAAAAAGTCACAAATGCCATCTATAAAAGATAAACACACATCTGACTTTATTATGGATCAGAGAAATCTCATCGTAGCCCACATTCCAAGAACTGGAACCAAAGAGTCGAATGAATCCCTGCGCAACAAGGTACTTGCCTGGATGCGGCAAAGGACAGGGCAAGGGATGGTCAGACGGACTGACCTGATAATCATTCGCAGGATAGATCTGAGTGACTGGTGCTCGATTCCCGAAACTGACTGTATCATAGTGGGTGTGGGGCTAGCACTTTACCTGATTTTCTTAGAAACTGTAATTATATGCCCAAAGGTGCATCTCACTGTAATTTAATTACTTAAATACGCTAGGTACCCTCTTCTCGACATTTTTACCCTCAATCATTTTTTTGTTTAATTGCCTGATGAATGTCACCTGTTGTTTATGTTTTTGTTGTTTTGTCTTGTATGCACCATCACACCTGCGGGTCCATTGAGCGCTTTACAAATATAATAAAGTAAAAGTAAAGTTATTTTTCATTGTTTTACACATTTTACTTGTTACTCTTTGTTTCAGAGTAATGGACGTATCATTGCATTCAAACCATCCACATTTCTTTTTAATGTATGCAGCATAGTGACCTGCATTGGTTGTGGTGCCTGTGTGGTAGATTATGCCTACTGTTGTGAAGGTTTTCTTGCCAAGTGATACTTGCCCATGTGTGAAGCTAGTAAACTTGCAGTTATTTTCGGTACCATCAGCATTGTAACATAAAAGCATTATTATTACGTATTGGCTATGCGATTGTATGTGTAAAGTGGAACAAATATCGGAATTGTAAGTAGTAAATAACATGCCGTGGTTTGCATTTTGCACCAGGTGTTGAAATGGAATGGATTCACAGTTAGGTATGGATACATACACAAAGCGCTTGTTAGGGATTTGTTCCTGCACTACATGGTTGCAGAGAGTGCATGTACATTTTCACTTGTATGAAATCTGGAAGATTAAGAGGCCGATTCATGGAATTAATGTGCGCTGAAACTTCCCGCGCACCCCTGAAATACACGTACCCAGGCCAATCGCGTGTGAAACATCCCACGCACCCCCGTAATACACGTACCCCACTCGCACAGGCCCTTTCGCGTGTGAAAGTTCCCGCGAACCCCGTAATACACGTACCCTGCTGAAATCGCGTGTGAAACTTCCCACGAACCCCAGTAATACACGTACCCCACTCGCACAGGCCCTTTCACGTGTGAAACTTCACGCGCACCCCAGTAATATACGTTCCCCGCGTGGCATTTGCTGTTTGGCAGCTCTGTAAACTGGTCCAGGGTTAGCGCAGCCCTTTGCGCTGAATTTGGAATTTTGATGGCTTTTCCTTGCGCAAGGGCGTTCTTGGGGTCGTAACTGGCACTGCTGCAGGGTCGCTGCGCCACTCTGCGCCACGGCTGGTTTTGGAGGCTAAAATCCTTGAATACGCTGTGCGCGGAAATCGATTTGCAGTAAGTATATTAGACATTCTTGTGGATCCTTTTGGGTGTTTATTGTGAATTTCACCATTCCTGCACAGTAGTCTAATTCCTGTCTTATTCCAGAAACACTGTAAATGTTGTTAGGATTGTTTGTTGCATTTCTGTGAAGGACTAACATTTACAAACACAACTGGCCTGCACCATTTAAGTAACTGTTTTCAAGAATTGGTGGCAATTGGAACAGAATTTTGATTGCTACATTTGCATAGCAATTTACACAAGTTGTATTGGAAAATTTGAATGGACCAGGCAGTTCTATGTCTGTGTCATTTGATGGAAGTCCATGAGATTTGTTTGCAGAGGTAGTTTTTGTTTGAGGAGTTGGGTATGTATTTGATTTTTCAGTATATCCTTTTGTGGTTTTAGTAGATGGACTATTAGCTGATTTCAATTTCTTTGGTTGTACTATTGGGAGATCCTGTGTAGGTTCTGATTGCTTGAGTTTTCTTTTACAAAGTTTGTATTTTTGAGGAACAGGGTACATTTTGAGATGGGATGTGTAGAGTGCACATAGTCTATTGTACTCTACGATACAAGGAATGTCAGCATTGACTTTACCTACATCAAAGTTGACTAGAAATAGCACTTCAAGTGTACGTAGGAGTGATAGTGCTAAATAACTCATGCCTTCTTTTAAAACAGTGCTGCAAATATCAATCAATGCTTGATCTTGAGTTAGACCTTGAGATTTATGAATGGTGACTGCGTATGCTAGAGACAGAGCAAACTGTTCTCTGCGTACATAAATGTCTTTGAAAAGAAGGAATTGGGCTGTTGAGCGTCTGATTTTTTTTACTTCTGAAAGTTTGTCGAAGTGAACATTGACAAACTGAATGCTGTTGTCACGTGATATATTTGGAAGCCTACAACTGTACCCAGTGCTCCATTAATTACGCTTCAACATCACTCTACAATTTAAAGACAGTGCTAATATTTTGTCTAAACCAGCTGTGTTAGAAATAGAGGTTTCTAAGGTATTTAGTCATGCTGTGGCTTGTTGACACATAGGTAGTGTCATACCATGCACGGCCAATTTGTCTATGGTGTTAATTTGTACCAGTGGTTGCATTTCTTTTTTCAGCAATGTTTCATTGAATTTTGCACATCTTGCAAGAGTTGGCATTAAGGACATACATTTTATATTTTTGTGTGCTAATTGTTCCATGACATCAGTAGTACATGTGTTATGGCCGTATAGGTCATGGATGCATTTAGTGTTCAAGATAGATTGTGCTTCCTTAGATAGTACACCAATCTGAAACATTTTCAAAATATTGGCATAGGTGTGGTCTGCAGGCCGACACATATTTTCTGTTATTTCTTTGTATTGGAAATGTTGCCAGAGATTTACATTTCCTATGCTGCCTAGAGTTTTACGGCAGAGTTTGTGTCCTAAGGTTTTAAAAATAGGTTCTCATTTGACTGGTGTTAATTGAAGAATATCTCCAAAATAATAACAAGTTTTCCACCAAAGAGTTGTTAGTAGTCTGTTTTAAGGACCTCCTGCAATCTGAGGTGAATCATAGCCAACATTATGTTGGAGGCCATGCTCACCTCCTCTATTAGGAGCATTTTCATTTGTTTTAAAACTCTGTGCAGCTCCATAGCAGCTTCTGCAGAAAGTTTGTAGTAGTCTAATTTGTTTTGGTGCTCTACTGGCAGAATTAGAAATCGGTGGATAGTGACACCACTTATCTTGTAGGCTGCTCTGCTAAACCTGTGGGACAGTTACAACTGCTGAAAGCTTGCTGTTTGGTAATTGTTGGAGGAACTTTTTTGATGATTTTTATTAAGAATGTTTTGCCTGAACCATAGTCTCGACAGGTACAAGTTTTACTTTCATGCTGTATACCATGTTCAATTTCTTGCTAGGCTGCTGATTGTTTAGTTGTGATTTCATTCGAGCAAAGTTTTCTGTAGATTGCTCATACTGATACATGGTGTTTTCTACTTCTGGCATGGCTAATTCTGCCTCATTTGCTATACGTGGTTGTCCAAGAGGTTCTTGGCTTCCTGTTAGAGAAGGTTGACTGCTCTCAGGAGTGTCTATATTTAGTTGTTCTTGAAATTCTTCCTCAAGTTGGCGTTCATTGTCTAACATATGTTTGCACTGTGTAAAGTTTATGTCTGTTATGGTGCTTTTAGTTGCATTAACAGCATCTTCATAGGAGTCATGGGTGTCTAATAAATATTCTTCCTTTCTCCATGGTTTAAAAAGTTGGAGTGAGGACATGTACTATAGTTCTTTATGTTGAGGAGTTTTTAAAGATAGCTTCATATGATTAATGAGGTTGCTTTTCTTAGGTTTAACTAGGCTGGCCTCACAACCTTTTACTTTGTATTTACCTTTTTTCTCATCTGGTTAAATATCATTTTTGTATGAGAAGTTTTGGGCTATATGGTTTAGGCACATGGTTTCGAAAGCAGTACTTCTCTTTGGGTAGTACGTGTCTCATATGCCGTTTTTCAGAATGTCCTGGCTGTTGGGATCATTTTTGGCTATTGTTTCTATATCTTACTTTGATTTAAGAACTCTTTTTCTGGATGCAGCAGGACCAAGGCTGAGCCAGACTATGTTTTCAGATTTCCCATACAAGGCGGTGCCGGTCAAACGGTCTGCGGCTTCGTAGCAGCCACATTCTCTATGGGAGAGCATTTTTCTACCGAAGCTGTACAATTTTTGTGTCAGTGTTTTGTCAGATGATATGTCATCCTAGAGGTCTTTTAGCTCTGTTTTTTTTTGCTTTAGTTAGGTAGGCTGTGACATATTGTGCAATTGCAGTGGAATTTTCTGCAATGCACTGCACATCTAAATTTGCATTCCATAGGAGGGCAATGATTGTATTGTAGTCATTGATGTACTTTGATGCTTCAGTTCCTTTTATGTTGTATATGTTCTTAGGTGATTTACCTTTCACACTTTGTCTAGCTGAAGACATGCAGCTGTTCACTTGGCCTGTTGCTGAAACTAGTCTAGGGAAACCAAAGTGGCATTTGGTGTAATATTTTCCTTTGTTTTTATGTTTGCGCTGGCAATATTTGTCACATTTGTGTCTTTGAAATTGCATATTTTGGGCATTTAGGTCACTCTGTGAAGTTTCTGAATGAATTTCACGTGACTTATTTGTGAATGAAGTCCAAAACAGTGGCATCCCTGTCTTGACCAAATTTTGGTGCACAAAAGCATGTGGATGTGTTCTACTTCTCTGAGGGGAGGAATTGTTTTATTACAAATGAAGTGGAGCATGGCAATAAAGTGATGATGGAAGTACCTTGATACGTTTACTGGATCTAGAGAACAGAGTGTTTTTATGTCAATACCTGCTTTATTTTTGTTAGCTATGTGTAGGAAGTTCTATGCTGGTGGTGTGACAACCCTCACCTGTGCAGATGTTTCCAAAGTTATTTCTGCTGATATTGCGTTTGTTTTGAAGTAGTTGTTGGTGGTTTCATTCTGTTTGAAGTTAATATAAAAATGTTCCTTTTCAGCAACATTGCACTGTCTACAAGAATCAGTTTTCTGCTGTAAGTTTTAAGGGTTTAGCGTGGCTTTTTGCCTGTTTTTAAAAGATTCTGAAGGACTCTGTTGTGGAACATTTTTTGTAAAATTAATTTTTTGGAATGTTTTCTTGAAGCTATATTAACATTGGTAAGTGCACTATTACCACTAGTGGTTGTTGAAAGCTTCTTAGTGAATTTCTTTTTAGTCTTACATTTTGAAAGAGGAGTCACAGTTTCTTTCCTGCAAGGTGTTTGAGCTTGGCTTAGAGAATGAAATAGCTGTTTTGTTTGAACCTTTTGGATAAATTCTTCTCTATTTTTGCATTGCTTTCTACAGAGTTGCTTTTTGATGGGCATTCTTTGGTGTCTGTTGGAGAAAACAAACAGTGGGGTTGGAGGTTGTGCATTGTATATGTGTGCACTGTGTATGAGTGTCTCAGTTTGAGAGTAGGCATATATGTAGAGGTCCGTGCTTTTGCAATAGCCTGTATAGGTTGGGAAGGCTGTACTCGTATCTGTATGTTACTATGCTGGTGGTCACATGATAATACAAAGTGTGCACCTGTTGAGGTGCAATTAGTAATACTGCATTAAATAAGATTTAGTTTATACAATTGTATGCCTTTCTATGTCTTGCAATAAAAGAACAGGACGAGGTAGAACAGTACAATAGTGTTGTACTTACTTTGTTGGCTGTAAAAGGGAGGTTTCTTCTGGGTTCTGTTTTGCACTTGAGGCAGCACTGGCCTTTAGGAGTGTGGTCTTCACTGTAATTGCAAAAGAAGGAATTAGTGTATATATATATATATATATATATATATATTCAGTAAAAAAACTTTGTTAAAGGGACGTTATGTTTAGGTTTCGGTACTAAAAACCTATGAAATTCAGTAAAAAAAACTTTGTTAAAGGGACGTTATGGTTCCAAGTAAAACCGAAAAACCCCTGAAATTCGCCAGTAATGGTAAGCTAAGAAACGATAACTCTCGCTACCACCGTGCACTGCTAAGACTAACACCCAGGACATCAAAGATGACATCACAAATGTCATTGATGACATCACTGATGTCATCAATGACATCAGTCTGTTTTCTGAAACACACAGCCATAGCTATCTGTTCTTCTCTCAGCAAAAAGTGTATCTGAGAAACTCTCTCCTGGTACAACACACCCACTAAACTTTACTGACCAATCCCTTGCTCTCCTCATTCTCATTTGTTTGCCTCCCCATCCCAAAATCACCGGATGTAACATGCGATGTCCGCGGACTACCGCCATGTCCGCAGATATATCGTAACATAGACAGTCCTTCTACCATTTCCATTTCACTTTCTGTGCCATTCCCTCATTGGATATAGCTAAGCAGTCACACGACCATCCACCAATCACATCCAAGACCTCTACATCTAACTGCATCATCATAGATCAGCACTTCAAATGTACTGTTAATCTCTCTGAGTACAAGTGTCATATCATTTGAAAGCACCTTCTTCAAGAAATACTATACAAGTCTCCAAGATTTCTACTTGCAGCTGCATGCATATCCATATGCATGAACACAAACTGCAGGTATACATATTTTCTGTATAGTACATCTACAATTCTTATAGATTCATATAAACAAATTAACTGACTTTTAGCTTATATAACCTATAAAATGAACTTACTGTCATTTTTTCCATCTCCTATAATGAACTGTCACTTCCAAACTTCCAATCTGCTATTTAAATTCTTTTTACACGCACATTTGCAAAGCATGTTGAACTAACATATTTAAAGTACAATATAAAGAGTTAACATACTCAAACAAAATTGCATGCACACACTATGTTCAAATATCAAAAAACATTACTTGTACAAAAACATAAAAATCAATGAATTAAAATCAGTGCTATATACAAACAAAATTAGTAATTTGTTTCCTTTATAATTGCAGTGAAGACCACTCTCTTGAAAAGAAGCAGCCAAATGTAAAGTACAAAAAACAACTAAGAAGAAACCTGCTCATTCCAGAAGAAAAGTAAGTTAAATACCACCATAATATTTGTACTATTACTCAAACACACTGTAAGGTTAATTCATGCTATTTATGCGCCTAAAAATAGAGATTGTGCACCATTCTGTCCACAAATCCCCATTTCTTAAACAGAGATTTACAGGCAGAATGGCGCACAAATTCCCATTTTTCGGCGCACAAATGACACAACTCACCCCCTAGAATTTTGATATTATAGAACAAACAACTGTTTTAATTGCATACCATTAGATTTACTATGTGTACTTCTCCACACCACTAGCTTACTTTCTACTGTCATCTGAAACCCAGTTTAGTAGCACATAAATTCATGAATACCCATCCCAACTAGTTGTAGTTGTCCAATGCACAATCACACACCATCACATACATCTTTATCATCATACTCAGACACTCATGCACACAGCACACATACATTGCAGAACACCCCAACCCAGACCTTCTTTATTTTTTTCAACAGACCCTAAAGAATGCCTACCAAAAATTAAGTCCGTAGAAAGCAACGCAGAAGTAGAGCAAATGAAAATAGAAGTGGCCAAAATAAGCATGCATCTGTAGAAGAATTTGTAAAAAAAGTTCAAACAAAACAGCTAATACAGTCATTTAGCGAAACAAAACAAGCTTCAAGTACAGAAACTTTGCCTCCTCTATCAAAATGTAAAATGAAACAGAAAACAATTAACAAAAATTCAGCTACCACTACTGATAAAACTGCTCCTATAAATCTTGATATAGTGCCAAGTAAGCATACCAAAAAATGTATTTTAGCAAAATTGTTCAGTCACAGAGTCCTTCAAAATCTTATAATAACAGGTGAGAAATCAGGCACAACCCTTAAAACGTATCATAGGAAATTAATTTTAGAAGCTTTGATAGACAGTGCAATCCTTCTCAAAAGAAAGTTATTTATTTTAGTGTTAAACAAAATGAAACCACAAACAAAACTAATGACTAAATTACAAAAAAAGACTTCTCAATAAACGAAATGTCAACAGAAATAACTTCTTAAATATCTGTGGAGGTGAGTGGAGTCACACTACAAGTCACACTACAAGCACAGAACCATATTTTACAAACAAAAGCAAACAAATACAATTGCCATACATAGCAGTGGACAAGGTTATGAAAAAGTTAATAACACCATAATGGAAAATGAAATACTGCTTACAAATATATCCCCAGAAAACTTAGAATTACCTCTCAATTCAACTGAACCAGAACGTCTAGTATACAAATGGCCATGCACGTCAATGTGTAACATTCCCAAAAAATCTTTCAAGTCTTTACGCCAATTCCTCAATCAGTATGTGAAAGGCAAAGACAAAATCAAAATTAAACTACTGTAAAATATGGATACCTGTCCAGTGCGCAAGTACACAATGGAATCAAAATTATGAGCAGTGCATAATGTAAAATTACAGAATGTAATAGCTTTAAAACAAATTAGCAACAATTCTATGCATGGCAACCTTCTACTACACACATACAAAAAAGAAATACAGAAATTTAAAAGTACATCTGCTGAAGTACCAAACCATGTGTGTGTATGTTGCCGCAGAACTTTTTATAAAAGGAACACAAAAACTGTAGACCTAACATACAAAATAGAAGACAATAAAGATTCTAAATGGTTTGAATTAGCTCTCTACCTTATAGCAGAAAACAAATACGAAATAACTGACCCCTTAAAACTTTGCAGTTACTGCACTACAAAACTTGACAACAACCAAACTCCTTCACGTGCTATCACAATTAATTTGGAATTATTGCCACTACCAAAAAACTTACAACAACTCAATTTATATGAGAGCATCATAATTCAAACAGTGCACCCCTTTCAAGCACTAATACGCCTTCAACCAAAAACAGCAAAATTACCTCCCTCTGAATTGGTGAAAGGCATTCGTGGCAAAGTAGTGTATTTACCATTAAATCTAAAACAAAATGTGCACACTCTGAGAGCGCAACGTCCAATGGAGCAATCTTTGATTATCTTAGTTGGTGTACCTACAAAAGACAAAAAAAAATTGGCAACAACTGGTAGACTTACATAAAGTTAGACAAGCCTTGCAAGATCTAAAAGACAATAATGAATACTACAAAGAAATTAATATTGAAGATAACTTGAAGGAAACCACTGAAATAATTCAAGAGTCACCAGAAGCTGGTCAATTTGAGCTTCTAGATCCTGCTACAGTATGCAATACTTTAGACCATTATACAATTCATCCATTGCACTCTAATGACACCGTAGAAGATGCACTAGAAACGTACCAAAAGCGACAAACAAAAGGATCACCAATCAGCATATGGGAAAAAAAAGTATAGAAGCACGTGCTTTTCCTCTACTCTTTCCTACTGGCAAAGGAGGAAGATACGATGATAGACCGATTCAATTAACAGTTTCAGAATACCGCTCTTTACGGATGTATTCTGAAGATCCCAGATTTAGACAAAATGTTGAATACATATTCCACCTACTCTTTGAAAGTGAACTAGCAACATTATGTTACGGAGTTGCACACACATTAAAATCAGGACCCCACTTTCAAAATATGTCAGCTACACAATTATTACAAAAAGTGCAACAAAAAGATGAGGTTTTACAATCAAGTATTAAAAATCTATTAGCAAACATGCGTGGTACTAAAGAGTATAGGTTTCGACGTCATGGAGATGTGCGTTGTATGATAAGGAACCTTGGCCCACCAACTTGGTTTGTTACATTAAGTTGTGCAGAATATGCAATGGGAAGATTTACATGATTTCCTACGCATATCAAACTAAAACAAAACAAACATAGATATACTAACACCTGGAGAACTTAGTTCTCTAGATCCTGTTAATGTGTCAAGATATTTTCACCATCGCTTCATTGCTATGCTACAGTTTATTTGTAATAAAACTGTTCCTCCCCTCGGACAAGTGCAACACTTCTTTTGGAGAAAAGAATACCAAGCCAGAGGAGCACCACATATCCACATGCTTTTATGGATTAAAGATGCTCCTAAATTTGGTCAAGACAATGATGCCACTGTGTTACAGTTTATTGAAAAATATGTCATTTGTGAAATTCCATCAGAAACACCAAATAGTGATCTTCATGCACAAATTTTACAATTTCAAAGACACAAATGTGGTAAATATGGTCGTCGCAAATACAAAAACAAAGGGAAATACTACACCAAATGCCGCTTTGGTTTCCCTAGACCGGTTACAATAACAGGTCAAGTAAACAACTTCATGTCTTCAGTTAGACATAGAGTTAAAGGTAAATCACCGAAAAATACATATTACATAAAAAGAACAGAAGAAGAAAAATATATGAATGATTACAATGCAATCATTGCCCACTTATGGAATGCAAACATAAATGTGCAGTACAGTGCAGACAATTCCACTGCAGTTGCACGATATGTTACAGCATACTTAACCAAAGCAGAAATAACAGAGCTCCAAGACCTCTGGAATGACCTGTCATCAGACAAAACACTGTCTCAGAAATTATACAACGTGGGCATAAAAATGCTCTCCCACAGAGAATGTGGCTCCTATGAAGCAGCAGATTGTTTAACTGGTACTGCTTAGTATGGAAAATCTGAAAATATAGTATGGCTAAGTCTTGGTCCTGCTAAATCGAGAAAAAGAGTTCGATATAGAAACAATAGCAAAACATGATCCCAACAGCCAAGACATTTTAAAAAACAATTTACTGGACACATACTACCCAAACAGAAGTGCCACTTTGGAAACCATGTGTCTATACCACATAGCCCAAAACTTCACATACAAAAATAATATAAAACCCGATGAAAAAAAGGTAAATACAGAGTGTCAAATTGTGAAGGCAGCTTAGTAAAACTCACCAAACCAAATTGAATTAATCATATCAAATTTTCATTAAAGACTCCTCAACATAAAGAACTATATTACATGTCCCTGCTACAACTCTTTAAACCATGGAGAAAAGAAGAAGACATACTATATAACTATGACTCCTATGAAGACGCTTTCAAAGCAAATGAAAGCACTATAACTGATGTAAAACTTTACACAGTACAAAACAATGTTGCACAATGAACAACAACACAAAGAAGAACTCCAGGCCCAACTAGATAAGGACACTCCTGACAGTAGTCAACCTTCTGTAACAGGAAGCCAAGAACCACTGGGAGAGCCACTAATAACAAATGAGGCAGAATTAGCTATGACAGAAGTAGAAAACACCATGTATCAAAATGATGATAAAGAAGACTTAACTATACTTCAATCAAAACTAAACAATGAGCAACGTAGCATTTTACAAGAAGTAACAAAAGAAATTGCACAAGGTGTACAACATGAAAACATAGAATGCACCTGCCAAAATTACAAACCTATACTACTGTACGTCAGTGGTGAAGCTGGTTCTGGCAAAACTTTCTTAATCAAAATCATCAGTAAATTCCTTCAACAATTGATAAACTACAAACTGTCAGCTGTTGTCACTGCCCCCACAGGTTTAGCTGCCTACAACATAGGCGGTGTCACTTTACACCGATTACTGCTCCTGCCAGTAGAACAGCAAAACAAATTAGACTATTACAAACTTTCTACAGAAGCTGCAAAGGAACTACGCAGAGTATTAAAACAAATGAAAATGCTACTAATAGATGAAGTGAACATGGTCTCCAACCTAATGTTGGCTTTGATTCACCTCAGATTACAAGACGTACTCAAAACAAACTACGAAGAGCTCTTTGGAGGAAAACACATTATTGTTTTCGGAGATCTTGTTCAATTGACACAAGTGAAAGGTGAGCCTATTTTTAAAACCTTAGGACACAAACTCTGCCGTAAAACTGTTGGCAGCATTGGAAATGTAAACCTTTGGCAACATTTCCAATACAGAGAATTAACAGAAAACATGCGGCAATCTGCAGATCTCACTTAAAAAGTATTAGAGTTGGTATATTATCTCATAAAGCACAAGCAATATTGAAAACCTGGCACATTCATGCACCTTATGGTGATAATGCATGTGCTACGGATGTTATGGAACAATTAGCCCACACAAATGTCAATTGTATGGCCTTAATGCCAACTCTTGCAAGCTGTTTCAAATTCAATGAAACAATGTTAAAAAAAGAAATGCAACCAATAATTGAAATTAGCACCACAGACAAACTAGACATACATGGTATGACACTACCCATGTGTTAAAATTCAATCTCCAACACAGTTGGATTTGAAAAAATATTAAAATTATCCTTAAATTGCAGAGTAATGCTTAAACATAACCTTGACGTGGATCAAGGACTAGTTAATGGAGCACTGGGTACAGTTGTTGGCTTTCAAACATACCCACGTGACAACAACATTCAGTTTGTCAATATTCTCTTTGACAAACTTTCAGAAGTGAAAAGGATAGGACGCTCAACAGCTCGATTCCTTCTCTTCAAAGACATGTATGTACGCAGAGAACAATTTTCTCTAACTCTTGCATACACAGTGACCATTCATAAATCACAAGGTCTTACCCTAGACAAAGCATTGATAGACATTGGTAACACAGTCTTTAAAGAAGGCATGATCTACGTAGCACTATCACGGTTATGTACACTTGACGTTCTATTTCTAATCAACTTTGATGCAAGTAAAGAAAATGCTGATATTCCTTGCATTTTAGAATACAATAGACTTTGTTCACTATACACCCCCATCTAAAAACATATCCTGTTCCACAAAAAGCAAAATGTTCTCAAAGAAAACTAAATCAAACAGAAATGCAACAGGATGTAACTGCAAATCCTCCAAAGAGAATAAAAAAAATGAATACTTCATCAAGTACCCCAAACAAAAAAGAAACTATCAGGGAAAGTAAACCAGGTACTTCTACAAAAAAGGAAGACAAACTAAAAAAAAAGCACTCAGATACAGAACTACCTGGTCCATTTAAACTTTCAAAGTTACTTTTTGTAAGTTGCTACGGAAATGTAGCAATAAATATTCTATTTCAATTACCACCAATTGTTGACAACATTTACTTACACAGTACAGACCAATTGTGTTTGCAAATGTTAGTACTTCATAGAAACGCAACAAACAATCCTGACTACACGTATGGTGTTTATGGAATAAGACAACAATTGGACTATTGTGCTATAATGGTGAAATTCACTATAAACTCACAGGAAGATCCACAAGAATTTCTAATGTACTTACTACAAGTACTGGAAAACAAAAACATACCTATAAATGACATCTTCCAGATTTCATACATGTGGAAACATACATGCATTCTCTGCAACAATGTGACACAAGAACAAATCCCCAATGAGCGCTTTGTGTATGTATCAATACCTAATTGTGAATCCGTTCCATTTCAGCAACTTGTACAAAATGCAAACCATAGTAGATTATGTACTACCTGCAATTTGGATAATCGCTCCACCTTACTAATACAAACATATAGTAAATACGTAATACTAATGCTTCTACGTTACAATGCAGATGGTACCAAAAACAACTGCAAGCTGACTGGATTCACACATGGTCAAGTATCACCTGATTAGGAAACCTTCACAACAATAGGTATAATCTACCACACAGGAGCCACAACCAATGCAAGTCACTATACTGCATATATATGAAAACAATATGGATGGTTCGGATGTAATGATAGTACCATTACTCTAAAGCAGAGATTACCTGCAAACGCCTATTTTATCTTCTTAAAACCAAAATGTATTAACTAAACTGTACTTAAACATTAACTAAACTTATATTAAAAAACTATAAACTGTTACAATATGCCAACAGCTATGTAACTGCCAAGAAATTGTACAACAACTAAACAGATAAATGAATACTAGTAAATTATATCAAAAAAATAGATTTTAGAATACGCCAACTGGTATCTAACTGCCCCAAGATTTTACAATAACCAAACAGATAAATCAATACCACTTCATTATAAAAAGCTATAAACAGTTAGAATACGCCAACTGCTATCTAACTACCCCAAGATTTTCAATAACCAAAAAGATAAATTAATACCACTACATTATAACAAAGAATAGACAGTTAGAATACTCCAAATGGTATCTAACTGCCCCAAGATTTTACAATATCCAAACAGATAAATCAATACCACTTCATTATAACAAAAAATACACAGTTACAATATGTCAACAGGTATCTAACTGCTCCAAGAATCTGCAACAAGCCAATAAATAGAGCATTAGCCAGAAACAGCAAGTGAACACTGAAAACAAACAAACAAATAGACTGTAGCATAACAAAAAAAGGGTTTGTTTTAATACAACATGGATTTTTTTTCTCCCACAGACCCAATGATTTTAGCAACAAACACAGAAACTGAGCAAATTGCACAATACACTGGTTTGTAATCTACTAAATATTAGAGTAAAAAAAAAAATGTTGATTATTCAATGTTATAAGTCGTTACAAAATACCAATACTAACATGATCTTTTCTTTTATCACAGAAATGAACAAGAAATACATGTACTCCAGTTACTAAACCAAACAGTAAGTATATTATAATAAGTACAACCATTGCAGCAAATCACACCCATAGTGACTTGTAACTTCGGTGCTTATAAATTTGGTCTTGTCCATGCACCCAAGACTATAGGCCCTGCCCACAACCACCACAGCATATCACACCCATAGTGGCTTATAACTTTGTTGCTTATAAATTTGTTCTTGGATCCCAAGGTTATTAGCCACTATGGATGTGATATGCTGCAGTGGTTGTGGCCAGGGCATAGAGTCTTGGGTGCATGGCCATATGGCCATGCTCGCAAGACTCTATGCCCTGGCCACAACCACCGCAGCAAATCACACCCATAGAGTCAAACATTTTAACTATGCCATATGGGCATTTTTAATGTCCACGGACATGATGAGTGTTCTTAGAACAGTTTCAACTTGCCTACGAACAGTACAGACAGGCATAGCGTCCTCAGGACACCCCCATTTTGTTTATTTATGAGCATCCCAGGACACATGATGTGTTCTTAGAACACTTTCAACTTGCCAGCGAACAATACGGACAGCGTCCTCAGGACACCCCCATTTTGTCCATTTATGAACATTTCAGGACACTGCATGTGTTCTTAGAACAGTTTCAAATTGCCTGCGAACAAAACGGGCAGGCATACCGTCCTCAGGACACACCCATTTAGTTTATTTTTGAACATTTCAGGACACCGCGTGTGTTCTTAGGACAGTTTCAGCTTGCTTGCAAACAATTCGGAAAGGGCTAGCATCCTCAAAACACTCTCATTTTGTTTATTTACGAACATCCCAGGACACTGGATGTGTTCTTAGAACAATTTCAACTTGCCTGCGAACAGTACGGACAGGTATAGCCTACTCAGGACACCCCCATTTTGTTTATTTACAAACATCCCAAGACACATGATGTGTTATTAGCACAATTTCAACTTGCCAGCGAACAATACGGACAGCGTCCTCAGGACACACCCATTTCGTTTATTTATGAACATTTCAGGACACCGTGAGTGTTCTTAGAACAGTTACAGCTTGCTTGCGAAGAATACGGAGAGATGTAGCGTCCTCAGAACACCCCCATTTTGTTTATCTACAAACATCCCAGGACACTTCATGTGTTCTTAGAACAATTTCAACTTGCTTGCGAACAGTACGGACAGGCATACCGTCCTCAGGACACCCCCATTTTGTTTATTGACAAACATCCCAGGACACATGATGTGTTCTTAGAACAATTTCAACTTGTCTGCGAACAAAACGGACAGGCATACCATCCTCAGGAGATACCCATTTAATTTATTTTTAAACATTTGAGAACAGTTTCATCTTGCCTACGAGCCATACGTACAGGCGTAGTGTCCTCAGGACACCCCCATTTGTTTATTTAGGACATCTGTGTTGTCCGCGGACAAAGCGAACACAACAGGGGGTTCTACCACCTAAGTAAATACAACATTTAACCCATCTCTTACTCCCCCACCCTCCCCAAACAGTCTTACACACCAACACACTCTACTAAATAGTATTTTTCCACCAGGTTTCACTGCGCTGTCCGCGGCGGACGTCCGCGAATCCAAGATGACGGGCGTTCCCGAAATCTGACGTGCTTCATGCTCTTCACCGTCCAATCAGCGAACACGTTGCATGTCTGTGGACATGACGCAAGCCGGTTGGCCAATCAGGAGCGAACAGGGAAGTGTGTCCGCGGACCGAACATAGATATCTCACATTTTTTGTGACCTACTTTTTGGTCATTTTAAAATACTACTGGACGGATTTTCACCAAATCTGCAAAAGCACGCTTTCGGGACCAAGCCACTGCTCCTGGTCCAAATTTGGTGAAAATCCGTCCAGCGGTTTGGGCTGTAGGCGCGAGCAAAGTTTTTCCCCCATTCAGTCTATGGGAAAAAAATAAGTTTTGGGACCCCTCTTATAACTTTGCCCCCCCTGGACCAAACCTCACCAAACTTTGCAAAAAAAAATCAGAGTGACCCATATACTTTTTTTGTTTGGTGAGGATTCGTCCAGGGAGAGCAAAGTTATAAGCCACCCAAAAAGGGCTATTCCTATGGAAACAGCATCTTAACCATAACTACACAGCCACTACCGCGGCTGTGTAACATATATATATGTTAATTGTGAAATAATTGCTTTTGAAAAATAGATGAGTTACATTTTAAGAAAGATTTATTGTGAAGTTGAGGTACTGTATGTGTTAAATTATGGAGGTGTATATATGAATGGGTAATTTGGAGTTCTAGTATCATTGTAAGGTAGTTAGTGTTGTTGCAGTATTTATTGTGTAAATATGTTAGTGGAAGTGGTAGGAGGGTGAGAAAAAAAGGTTTAGAAAGATATATAGATAAACATGGATTCATCTTTCTCTATATATATGATTTCAATAATGGTGCATTTTCTTAGTTGTGCAAAGGTCTGGTTTATTAATATATATGTAGTTTACTTTGTTTAATAAGATACAACTTGTTCCCAGTTGCATGTCTATTGTATCTATTTGATTACATCTGTTTAAAGGAGTAAGTGGTTGTGAAAATGAGCAATAGAAAGAAGAAAAGTATAGTTTGCATATTACAATGAGTGATTTTGGTAAATGCGAACTAGTAAAACAGATAGATTTGCAAGTGAAACTTGATGATAGGATGTGAGAGAAAATACAGTATGTTTTTTTGTTGGTTTTGCAGGGTAATGGCAGGTATTTTTTTATGTGCATTTATAATAGAGTTGCAATTCTAATATACAGAAAGTGTTCATACCTGTATTTTGTGTTGATGTATGTAGATGTAGATCAATCTGGAAGCAGAAATCTTGGAGAGTATTACAGTAGTTTTTGCTGTAGGTGTTTTCCAGTGACAGAAGACTTGCAGTGAAAGTATTCAACAGTAGATCTAATCTGCTGAACTGTGATGATAGAGTAAGATATAGAACGTCTTGGATGTGGATGGTGGATAGTTGAGTGACTGTTTAACAGTAGCCAATCCAAGAGTGTTGTAGAGAGTGAAGTGGAAAGGGAAGAAGGGCTGTCTCTGTGTTATGATGTCCGTGGACACTGCGGGAGTCTGCGGACAGGGCGTGCCACATCCGGGACTTCTTAGTCTCCCGTGCGTGAAAATGGGAGTATATTTGAGGATTGGCCAATCAAATTTTAACACGTTGTTGTATAGGAAGGGAGGGTAGTGAAGATGACTGGTGTTGAAGAGAGACAGAGTATTACTGTTTGGATAGAGGGAGATATTTTTGTGCATTATCTGAAGAGGTATGCTGAGGGAAGAGGCATTTCTGGAGATCTTGGTTTTCCTGGTGTGCAGGCTTTTTGGAATTTTGTGCCAAGCCGTAATTTGCAGGCTTTGTTTGATTTGTGCAGAGATATGGCTACTGTTGGTAGATGTTTTCAAACTGCACTGTCGAGGAGAGCATTTGGGATATATTAGTGCAGGAAGTTTGCTTCTCGACTTAAAGCAGTTGGTGTAGCAACTGATCTTGTTGTTTCCTACTGTGAAGGTGTTTTTTTTTATGGAACACCTAGAGCACTATGGACTAATCCAAATGTACTATGTCCCCAGCAAAATGTTGCAAGCAGTGTTGTTAACAGGGGAATGTCTGCATTTGTTTGCATGTGTGGAATTTTCTCCTGTGACAATGACAACATTAATCCTCAGAATTTGAACTTTTTCAGTGCAGATGGCATTTCTCTATCCACTATTGGGAATGCAATTTGGTTGTACAATCTAAGGGATGCTTTCAAAAGGCTCCTATAAGTCTGTGGAAATGTGAAGAGAAAAATATGAAAACATAAAAAAGTAAAGGTGTTTGTTTACAAGTACCTTTAAAAAAGGCTCTTTTCAGAGCTACCTTTACATTTAAATCTCTTCCCCTTTTGAACTATGTATCTCTATTCCCACAGATTGCACGATATGTTCCGTGGACAGTACGGTAGTCCGTGGACAGCACGTGTTGTGGTTGGTAGGCATGGATATGGGACTCTGCATGTTGGGGGATTGGTGAATAAGGTTTACTGGGTGTGGTTTGGAAGGAGAGATTGTGTCAGAAGATCTGTTGCTTAGAGGAGAGCAGATGCCTATGACTATGGCTATGTCTTTTAAGAAGCAGAGTGTTTGGATTTTGGGAGACTCGTGGGTAAATTGGTTGGAGGTGCATGCACATAAATATGGAGTGGCTGCAAATTTTGGATTCCATCATGTGTATGTGCAGTGGTACAGAGTGCGCAGAATGAAGTGGCTGGATTTGGTCCCTCTTTGTGCCACTTTGGTGACACACCATCATCCAGACATTATTATTATTCAGTTTGCAATGAACAAAGGACTTGGGAAAGTGATGGACATGTTTCCAAACTCCAGAGTAATTTTTTCTCGTATTGCGCAGAGACAAATGTGGCTGCGCTCTTCTTCATTTGGTCCGCAAATGGAGAAAGCGAGACGCAATGTCAACAAGGTTGTTTGCGCCTTTTTGAGAGATGTTGGCATGTCCTCTTTCCACAATGAAAATACTATGTTTCTCAGCACAAACATTTTTTGCAGGGATGGAGTCCATCTGACTGATGCTGGCAATCAGATTTTTCAGTGAAATTTTCAAAATGCATTACAGACCTTTTTGGAAGTATAGCAACCATTTTTGCACTAAGAGTTGACCAATTAATCTTTTCTAAAAACAAACACCACGAAAAGGCTCTTTTCAGAGCCATCTCTTTGACCTTGAAAAACAGTGCAATGTTTTTGATACCCTTGCGGCAAATTGTTTTTAAAAGTCAGCGGACTGTCTGCGAATGTTTAAAAATGCATAGGGCCCTGCAGCATTTCATTGGCACTTGTATTTTTAAACTGTGAAAGATGGCTCTGAAAAGAGAAGTTTTTTTTGGTTTTTGTGAGTTTGTATTTTTTGGGTGTTTTTTTACATGACACACAAGGAAAGGAAAGGTACGGAGGGTCGGGAAGGGACACCAACCACAGGGAAAAGGCAGGTGGAGATAGGAAGATGTAGGGTGGGTCTTACTTAGGTAGTTGGCAGTCTTTCTCATGCTTCCGGACTACAGCCTCAAAAGCATTTTGAAATGACTCCCCCCTTCAGAGTACTGCGTCGCAGTACATTTATAATACAGTGACCCTTGAAAGGTAAGGGTCTACTGCATCATGTATGGCCTCCAAGGCTGGTGCAGGGATGCGCTGCCCCACAGGAGTGTCTCTTGTGTTGACACAAGCAAATCCAGAGGATGCTGTAGAGGAAATCAACCTACTAGTTCTATTTTAGGGGACAACCCTCCGAAGCGCTGCCTTACGGAACGAGTTTAGATGTCGCTGCATGGTAGTGGTCCCATAGCTATACAAACTTTGCCACGACTGAGCTCCGTCTGGCACTCAGTGCAGTGCACCTTGTTTGCACGTGCCTTGGGTACCCCTCCAACGGAGGTAAATAACCTCCACACCCAAGACTCACACTGGCCGGCCCTAGTAGTTATTTCCTCTACCTCATCCTCGTCTTCCTCTTCATCCCTCTCTGTATCTCCATGCCTGTTCCCCTCTCCAGGCCTTTGGGAAGGTGGTGATGGTGGAGAGGATGGGGGTGGTGCTGAGCCAGAAGCAGCAGCAGCAGCCATGGATGCCATCTGCAAAGTTGTCAGGAACCACCAGGAAATCAGCAATCAGCAGACAGGAACGAGCAATCCAGCAATGTGGAGCAGTGTCTGTTCTGGAAGTCCAAAAACAGGATGAGGAGCAGCTCTGGGGTGTGGCCTTTTATAGGGGTCCTGGGGAGCGCTTCACAGACAGTGACACTTCATACACCAAAAAGGGCTGAAAAAGTTCCAAAAAGTATCCAGATCATTAGGGGCATGGTCTGTGACATGTGCAATGGTGAAGTTCCACAGTAAAACACATTGGATTGCCCAAAAAGACACTTTTTTGGTGCCGGGGGCCCGGACAGTGTTTGCGAACAGGGCCTATGCTCAGCGTGGGTGCGGTCACATGATGATGTCGCAGACACGCTCGTGAGTGGGGTGTCTGTCCGTAGGACACATATTGCGCAGCATCGGTTGTACCTAAGCGTCCGGGTGTTCTACGGACAGGGTATGGGTCCCCGAACTATTTAAAAGTGTGACACACGTGCAGTGGACAGTTACGGACAGGTGCAATGTCCATAGGACCCCGAGGGTGTGATGCGCATGCGGACAAGTGTCTGTGGATGAGGTTGTGGTCCCCGAAATAATTAAAGGTGCGTCACAATTTTGCAGACATTAGGACAGGCTCTGTGTACTACGGACACCTCCATTTTGATTACGGACAGCACAGACAGATGAAGTGTTCTTAGGACACCCACATTTTGGTTAATTATGGACAGGCAAACAGGTTATGTGTCCTACAGACACCCTCATTTTGATTGTGAACAGTATGAACAGGCAGTGTCCTTAGAACACCCCCATTTTTGTTAATTACGGACAGGCGGACAGGTTATGTGACCTACGGACACCCTCATTTTGATTACAAACAGTGCGAACAGGCATAGTGTCCTTCGGACACCCTCGTTTTGGTTAATTGTGGACATCCCAGATAGTCGCGCTGTCCGCGACTCCCAAACGGCCTTTTAAAAAAAATGGAGTGTTTTTTCACTGAATGAATATATATATTTATTCACAGAAACAACTTTGTTAAAGGGACGTTATGGTTAAGTTGTACTAATAAAAACCTATGAAATTCAGTGAAAAATCTTTGTTAAAGGGAGATTATGGTTACGTGCACTAATAAAAAGCTATGAAATTCAGTGAAAAATCTTTGTTAAAGGGACGTTGTGGTTACTAGTTACAATTAAAAGCAAAAAACCACAGAAATTCACCAGCTATGGTAAGCTAAGCAACCATAACTCGCGCCACCACCGTGCACTGCTAAGACTAACACCCAGGGCAGAAACAATTACATCACAAATGTCATTGATGACATCAATGATGGCATCACATAACTGGGCCACTTGCTTTTGTTCACTGACATATCTAAGCCAGATGGTTTTGTTCACTGACAGTCAGACTATGAAAATTGAAAAGGTGCTATAGACGTTACCCTTCTTGTATGTTCTTTAAGCACTTTCATTAGGGTTGGTCTCAGCTGATGGCGCAGATGTATGGGGCAATAAGCAGTCCTCAAACACGCAATTCATTTGTATACATGATAATGAACTTTATGTTATTGACATTTTCTGGAGATGTAGTTTCTACCTTATTTTAGTTTCCCTGTATGTGCCTCTGATGTGTATGCATTGTGGGTCTTCATATGTACCGTTTGTACTAACGCAAGCATGTCGTAAATCTTGAATTATTAGCCATTTATTCCTTGTTTAACATTATTCAAAACTCTGATACTGTAGCATTAATTATTTTACTCTCCAAAATTGGCAGATTAAAAATATTGTTCTTCTATGGTGCATGCTGCAGCCATTGTCTATGTGTATGGATGATTATGTTCCTGTATTAACAACAGCACTTCAATATAATGTTTTGTTTAGATTAGTGCATTCTTTAATACATTGAGTAGTTCATGATAGATCTCCCGATCACCCCTGACATCTTGTTACCAACATTATTAACACAACCCCTTGAAGGGACTTTTCATTCAAATGAATTTCATATGTGATGTCAACAGTGGATGTCCTGGGTGTTAGTCTTAGCAGTGCACGGCGTTGGCACGAGTTATGGTTGCTAAGCTTACCATAACTGACACATTTGAGGGGGTTTTCAGTTTTACATTTACCAATAACGTCGCTTTAACAAAGGTTTTTCACTGAATTTCATAGGTTTTATTAATGCAATTTAAACATAACATCCCTTTAACAATGTTTTTCACAGAATTTCATAGGTGTTTATGAGTGAAAATGTTTCATGATGTTACATCACTGTATATAAGTTATTAATTATTGCTCTTTTAACATATATGAAGGAACTGTAAACCTCCTTTAACAAACATATTTTTTGCAACGCATCCTGATTGTGTGTCGGTATCAGCAGCGCATGCTGGGGATGCAAGTCATGGTTGAATTACCTAGGGCTTGCGGCTCGACCATGACCCCAGCCCCACCAACCCACCCCCGTTATCCACTCCACCTACCTTGCATCCTAGTCCAGTGTCCACTATACCCTCATAATGTGATTAATGACCAGTGCTTATGGCTTGCAGCAATGGCCAGTTTCCACAATCCATGTGCCATGGGCTTCAGCCATGCCACAATCCCCAGTAAGCAAATCAGAGTAGACATTTGTCCTTGCTGAGGGACAGGCTCACTGCCCAGGCAGCAAAGTTATATCACTATTTTTTGTAGTTACTTTCTGACACTTTCAATAAAGTAAAACACAGGACAGATTTGCAAAAGCATGCTTTCTGGTCCTTGCTGATGCTCCTTGTGCAGGTTTGTTGTAATCCAGTGCAGCAGCACTTCATGCTGTAGCCGCAAGCAGGATAAATTTTCGCATTCAAACCCAGAGCTTCTGCCATGCTGTATGCCCCAATAAACAAATCAGTACACATTTGTCCTTGCTCAGGGCCAGGCCCATTGCCCAGGCACCAAAGTTATATCATCATTTTTGTGCTTACATTTTGACACTTTAGAAAAAATAATACACAGGCCAGATTTGCAAAACCATGCTTTCAGGTCCTTGATAATGCCACTCATGAATGTTTGCTGCAATCCTGTCCAGCACTTCGGCTGCAGCCACAAGCAGAATTCTTTTTCCATGTCAAACTTATCCCGATTTCGAAATACTTTACCACATAGCCGGTCCCTGGTGACCAGATTGTCCAGGGCATGGCCTATGGCCGCAGGCTATACTGCAATCACCAAGGTTACATCACTATTTTTTGTACATACATTATTACACTTTTCAAAAACGAAAACACGGACACATTTGCAAAACAATGCTTTCAGGTCCTTGCCAATGCTCCTTGCATGATTCTGCTGCAAATCCGTCCATGTTTTATTTTTTGAAAAGTGTCAAAATGTATGTACATAAAATAGTTATATAACTTAGCAGCCACTTGACAAAATCCATTCAGACTTTGCACAAACATTCAAGGTTGGGTCTATAATCTTTCTGAAAAGGTTTGTGCACATTCGGCAAACAGCAGCAAAGTTATAAGTCATCTAAAAATGTTGAGACCCCCTCTAATTTTGCCCCTCTTCATAAAATCCCACCAAATTTGCAAAAACATTCAAAACTGAGTCTTAAACTGAGCAGATTTGTCAAATGACACTGCATTTATAAGCCTTTCAAATATTTTGTCCCCCCTCTAATTTTGCTCCTTCTTAGCAAAATAGCACCAAACTTTGAAGAACCATTCAGGATCAGGTCTAGAATGATACTGCAAAGTTTCATTGAGTGGCGGCCAAAGTTATAAGCCATCCAAAAACTGTGTTTCACCAACCCTGTAATTCAGAAATAGTCATGGATGTCCTGGAACATCTGAGATGTTCGCGAACATCACAGGACTTTCGCAGACATCCCATCCTTATCACCTTTCACCTCCTCAGAGATTGCTTCATTAGTTTGACAAGTTCAATGTTGTGTTTTTTAATATGTTTTTACTGCTTTTTGCCATCTGGGACTTCACACAAGGCCCTGATAGGTCGGGAGGGGTGTCCGCGGACTGAATAGGGAAGTGAGTCCACAACCGGACCCAGATATCAATAATAATTTTTTACCTACCTACTATATATATATATCTATATATATATAGATATATATATTCAGTAAAAAAAACTTTGTTAAAGGGACGTTATGGTAAAGTTGCGCTACTAAAAACCTATGAAATTCAGTAAAATAAACGTTGTTAAAGGGACGTTATGGTTCAAAGTAAAACCGAAAAACCCCTGAAATTCACCAGTTACGGTAAGCTAAGCAACCATAACTCGCGCCACAGTGCATTGCTAACATTAACACCCAGGACATCAAAGATGACATCACAAATGTCATTGATGACATCACTGATGACATCACATGTGCATTTACTTTTAATGAAAACTCTGTACAAGGGATTCTTATAATGTTGAGCAAAAAGTGTCAAGGATCATTGGAATAAATATCATGAGCTAATTAGTGTACTGAGCAATGCATTGATATAAATAGCATTCTATTCTGAAGTTCAATCCAGTATACTAAGCTACTCATGTAGAAACATAAGCAGTGTGTGCAGCATACATGATGAAGGTGCAATATTCATAATCTTTCCATGTTGAATAGTGAAATGAATATCTGCTTTTTTATTAGAGTTTTGTGTACTGTGAAATATGTAATAAGTAGCTAATAAAACCTACTTAATACATAATTGCATTATTAAAGACAAAACACAAAGAGACAACAACACATACAAATATGAGTATATGCAGAGAAATGATTGCTCTGTTTCAAAGCTGCTACTTACTGTATGTATGTGACTGGACTCTAAGGGAAGAAGTGTGAATACAATGTATACAAATATGGTTATATACAGGAAATTACAGTATGAGAAAGTACTGATAATCCTAATGAGTATCTTCATGCACAGAAAGGATTATTTTCTTTCAAGCCTGTGTCTTCCGCTATGTATATGTTTCATATGATGTGACTTGAACCTAAGGGAATTATTGTAAGAACGTAATTGAAGGATAAGTCTACAAATATAGTATATTTTCAATTTTTAGTTCTTGACTGTTACTGAACAGAACCATGTGGCCTAGATATGTCAGTAAAGGAAAAAAGGGTGAGCCAGACATGTGATGTCATCAGTGATGTCATCAATGACATTTCTGATGTCATCTTTGATGTCCTGGGTGTTAATGTTAGCAGTGCACGGTGGCACTGTAACACACTAACCATTCATTTAAATACAATATGTTCTAAAATGGAATATACCAAATGAAGATAAATTGGCTTCCAACATAATTACCTCACAGACACTCCACAACTAAGAGCAAGACCAGTGGGGAGGGAGGGGGGAGTGGGAAGTGAATGTAATAAGATTCAATGTTATCTTTTTTCATGTAATATCTATGTAAAACTAATAAATACAAGTTTTAAAAAAATAAAAAAATAAAAATTCACAAAGTAGCACACATACATATTATATGTAGTAATACATAAGAAATGTATGTGTAACACACTAACCATTCATTTAAATACAATTTGTTCTAAAATGGAATATTTATATATATAAGATAAATTGGCCTCCAACATAATTACCTCACAGACACTCCACAACTAAGAGCAAGACCAGACCTACAGAGTACTCAGAACATATATTACCTGAAATAGTAAGTGTACTTCATTTTACTCATATATTTATAAACTTTCTGTATTAGATAAAAAAAAATATATTATTTTTTTTTTTCTCACAGAAATGTCTAGTACTCTGGAATGGCTAGAGGAGCACTTCCCACATGACGAAATGTCAGAAGATAGTGAAGCTAATGGTACACACTTTACAATACAAACCATTTAATTATTATTATTTGATATATATTTAACATATATTTTTTTTGTACAGAACATACAAAAATAGAAAATAACTCTGAAGAAACTGTTATGGATAACACTCTTGAAAACATAAAAGAAAAAATGGATTTATTGTTGACCAATTTTAATAATTTGAAAACTTTTCTTGAGGATCCTTTTAAAACAAAAACTTTATACCATTGTCCCACATGTACTTGTCCCCCCTCGCCATATCCCAGTCAATTATCCCCAAACCCTCTCCATAACCCAAAACGTTTTGATGAGACTTCCATCCCTTCTTCACCTGATAGCAATCATGTTGAAACCCCTAATTCTCCTGTTTTTGTTTCCGTTTCTGCCTCACCTTCTCTGTCATAAATTGTTAATATATGTTAAATAAACTTAAATGTTTATATTGTGTTGTAATTAGTTTCAGTTTAAAAATAGGTGTCCGCAGACAGCGCGGTTGTTCTTAAATGTTCTTAAATAAATGAAAATGGATGTGTCCTGAAGAACACTATACCTGTCCGTACTGTTCGATAGCAAGTTGAAACTATTCTAGAACACACGCGGTGTCCTGAAATGTTCGTAAATAAACGAAAATGGAGGTGTTCTGAAGAACACTATACCTGTCCGTATTGTTCGCTAGCAAGTTGAAACTGTTCTTAGAACACATGTGGTGTCCTGAAATGTTCGTAAATAAATGAAAATGGAGGTGTCCTGAAGAATACTATACCTGTCTGTGGTGTTCGCAAACCAAGTTGAAAGTGTTCTAAGAACACAAGCGGGTCCTGAAATGTTCGTAAATAAAGGAAAATGGAGGTGTCCTGAGGACGCTATGTCGGTCCGTATTGTTCGCAAGGAAGTTAAACTGTTCTAAGAACAAACGGTTGTCTGTAACTCTTCGTTTGACGTGTGACACACTTTTAATTACTTCAGGACCCGAACAGTGTCCGTAGGATATCAACACGCATGCGCAAACCAATGACTGTGCATTTGGTGTCCTGCGGACAGCAGCTTCCTTCGCGAACATGTTTGTGGAGCGATCATGTGACCGCTCCCATGCTGATCGCGTGTTCTGAATGCGGACACTGTTCGTGTCCCCGAACAATTTAAAAGTACATTTTCAATTAATCCACAATATTTCTCAATAAAAACTCACCATAGCACAAGTCCCACATACTAATCCTGAGTTTCTACATACTTTTTGAAACCTTTTGAACCTTTTATTGTGTTCGATCTGTCTGTGGGCAGTGCGCATGTCCGCGAACCGTGTACAAGCACCCCTATAAAAGACCACGCCCTAGAGCTCATTCTCATTGTGTTTCTGGCTATTCTTCAGAACACAGCGATTTTTGCTGCCACCTGCAGATTACACGATCATCGAGATGGCATCCATGGCTGAACTACTGCCACCTGGTGCTGCACCTGCTTCATCACCACCCCCACCCCCTCCACCACCACCACCTCCCCAAGGGCCTGAAGAGGGGAACATGAGTGAGGATGCAGAGGAGGAAGAAGAGGATGACAAGAATGAGGTAGTGGAAATCCCTACTACCAGCACTAGGCGTGAATCTTGGGTGTGGCGGTTATTTACCATTCATGGTAACGTACCTAAGGTGCGTGCGAACAAACTCTTCTAAGAACACAAGCTGTGTCCTGAAATGTTCATAAATAAACAAAATGGGGGTGTCCTGAGGACGCTATGCCTGTCCGTATTGTCCATAGGCAAATTGAAACTGTTCTAAGAACACATCAAGTGTCCCGGGATGTTCGTATATAAACAAAATGGGGGTGTCCTGAGGACGCTATGTCTGTCCGTATTGTTCGCAGTCGAGTTGAAACTGTTCTCAGAACATACGCAGTACCCTGAAAAGTTAATAAATAAACAAAATGGGGGTGTCGTAGGACGCTAGACCTGTCCGTGCTGTTAGTAGGCAGGTTGAAATTGTTCTAAGAACACATCAAGTGTCCCGGAATGTTCGGAAATAAACAAAATGGGGGTGTCCTCAGGACGCTATGCCTGTCCATATTGTACACAGGAGAGTTGAAACTGTTCTAAGAACACAGGCAATAGCCTGAAATGTTCATAGATAAACAAAATGGGGGTGTCCTGAGGACACTACCTGTCCGTACTGTTCGTAGGCAGGTTGAAACTGTTCTAACAACACATCAAGTGTCCCGGGATGTTTGCAAATAAACTAAAACGGGGTGTCCTGAGGGCGCTATGCCTGTCCGTATTGTTCGCAAGCGGATTGAAACTGTTCTAAGAACAAAAGCCTGTCCGTAACTGTTCGTTTCACTTGTGTCGCACTTTTAATTAGTTTCAGGATGCGAACAGTGTCCGTAGAACAGCAACGCGCATGCGCAAAACAGTTTCAATGAATTTGGTGTCCTGCGGACACCCGCTCCCTTCGCGGACATGTTTGCGAAGCCATCATGTGACCGTGCCCATGCTGAGCGTTCGTGTCCCCGAACAATTTAAAACTACCTTTTCAGGCAATCCACACTATTTTCAAATAACAAATCACCATAGCACAAGTGCCAGACAGTACTCCTGACTTTCTACATACTTTTTGGGACTTTTTGAACCTTTGTTTGGTGTTCGATCTGTCCGCGGACAGCGCGGGTGTCCGCGAAGCATGCACAAGCACCCCTATAAAAGGCCACACCCCTGAGCTCATCCTCATTGTGTTTCTGGCTATTTTACAGAACACAGTGCATTTTTGCTGCCAATTTTCCAGATTTATTTCTGAAACCTGATGGCATCCATGGCTGCACTATTGCCACCTGGTGCTACATCTGTCTCAGCACTACCCCCACCCCCTCCACCACACCATCTCCCCAAGGGCCTGAAGAGGGGAACCGGAGTGAGGATGTAGAGGAGGATGAAGAGGATGACGAGAATTAGGTAGTGGAAGTCTCTACTACCAGCACTCGCCATGAGTCTTGGGTGTGGTGGTTATTTACCATTCATGGTAACGTACCTAAGGCGCGTGCGAACAAAGTCACCTGCAACCAGTGCAAAATGGTACTGAGTCACGGGAGGCCTGGTTCGTACAGCTTTGGTATGACTACTATGAAGCGACACCTGAGGTCATTCCACGGTGGGGCTGTTCGCAAGGTTGTACCTTGCGAGGAGCGTAGTAGGTTGACTTCCTCTACTACATCATCCGTTTCTGATCCTGTCACCACAAGGGACACCTCTGTGGGACAGCGTCTTCCTCAAGCTGCCTCACAGGCCATACATAATGCTGATGTTCCTTACCTTTCGAGGGTCACAGTTGTGTGTATGTACTGCAACACAGTACTCTGCAGGGGGGAGCGACTTCGTAGTGCTTTCGAGACTACGGTCTCAGAGCACAAGAAGACCTGCCCACTACCTAAGTAAGGCCTACCCTACATCTTCCTCTCTCCACCTGCCCTTTCTTATCCCCGTGATTGGGCCCCCCTTACCTTCCTTTTCCCTCCTCTCCTAGTGTGTCGTGTGTAAAAAAACAAAAAAAATAAAAAACAACAAAATTTAAAAAACGCTCTTTTCAGAGTCACCTTTCACAGTTTAAAAATAGAAGTGGATAATAAATGGAGCAGGGCCTTGTGTATTTTTTAGAAGTCCGTGACAGTTCCTGGACTTCTACAATTTTGGGGTGCTGCCCTATCATAACCATTGCACTTTTGTCTGGGGGGAAGTGGTGGCTCTGAAAAGAGCCTTTTGGTGGTGTTTGTTTGTGTTTGAAAAACTTGAAATGGTCAACACCTACTGCAAAATGGATGGCTGTAATTCCAAAAAGGGTTGCAATGCATTTTGTACATTTATCAGAAAAATCTGATTGCCAGCATAAGTAAGATGGACTCCATCTCTGCGAAAAATGTATGTGCTACGGAACATAATATTTTCATTGTGAAAAGAGGACATGCCAACATCTCTTAGAAAGGCACAAATAGCCTTATTGACATTGCGCCACACTTTCTCCATTTGTGGACCAAATGAAGAAGAACGCAGCCACATTTGTCTCTGCGCAATCCGAGAAAAAATTACTTGAGAATTTGGAAACATGTCCATGACCTCCCCAAGTCCTTCTTTCATTGCAAATTGCAAATAAATTCCAGACACATGTCCTAAACTATTCCCTCCACAATGAATTATCATTATGTCTGGATGATGCTCTGTTTCCAAAGTAGCACAGAGGAGTAGCAAGTCCAACCACTTAATTCCATGTACTCCATGCCAGTGCACTTCCACATGTGGGAATCCAAGATCTACAGCTACTCCTCAGCTTTCTGCAGGCACCTTCAACCAATGTATCTACGAGTCTCCCAAAATCCAAACAATCTTTTTTCTGAAACACACAGCCATAGCTATCTGTTCTTCTCTCAGGGAAAATAGTATCTGACAAACTCTCTCCTGGCACAACACACCCACTAAACTTTACTGACCAATCCCTTGCTCTGCTCATTCTTATTTGCATTCATCCCCACCCCAAAATCCCTGTATGTAACACATGATGTCCGCGCACTACCGCCATGTCCGCGGACATATCGTAACATGGACAGCCCTTCTACCATTTCCACTTCAATCTCTGTGCCATTCCCTCATTGGATATTGCTAAGCAGTCACACGACCATCAACCAATCACATCCAAGACCTCCACATCTAACTCCATCATCATAGATCAGCACTTCAAATGTACTGTTAATCACTCTGAGTGCAAGTGTCATTTCATTGGAAAGCACCTACTACAAGAAATACTGTACAAGTCTCCAAGATTTCTACTTGCAGCTGCATGCATATCCATATGCATGAACGTAAACTACAGGTGTGCATATTTTCTGTATAGTACATGTACAATTGTTATACATTCATATAAACAGATTAACTGACTTTTAACTTGTATAACCTATAAAATGAACTTACTGTCATTTTTCCCATCTGCTATAATCAACTGTCATTTCCAAACCTACCTTCTATTTAATTTCTTTTTACACACACTTTTTCAAAGCATGTTGAACTAACATATTTAAAGTAAAATATAAAGACTGCACATAGTCAAACAAAATTGCATGCACACAATATGTTCAGATATCAAACAAGAATACTTGTACAAAAACATAAAAATCAATGTCTAAATTAACATCAGTGCTATAAACACACAAAATTACTAATTTGTTTCCTTTACAATTGCAGTGAAGACCACTCTCCTGAAAAGCAGCAGCAGAATTTGAAGTACAAAAAACAACTCAGAAGAAACCTGCTCATTCCACAAAAAAAATTAAGTTAAATACCACAATAATATTTTTACTATTACTCAAACACACTGTGGGGTTCATTCATGCTATTTCTGTGTCTAAAAACAGAGATTGTGC